>NC_060169.1:12070367-12114532 GCF_021292245.1 Micropterus dolomieu | reverse complement strand
CAAGCACGAGTAAAATAGATGCATGGCTACAAATCCTTGTTTTATTGGAAAGGGGCCTAATTATTAGGATGTAAGTCAGACTGTGACTGGAGGGCCGCCTCCTTGATGCGGGCCTGGTTTATATTTATCCCCTCCTCTGCAGCTACAGCAGCAGTGCCACCATCACTACCAGCAGTGTGTGGAGCTTTTATTACATCGCCCACAGGCAGGTTCAGCCCTGTCACAGTCACACACACACACACACACACACACACACACACTGCAGGACCGGCAGCCAGTTGAGTCCCCTCCACAGCAGAGTTACCCCACATCCCCATGCAGCCCCACATGGGCCCTTGGGACAATGGAGGGAGGGAGCGGGTATTATGGTAATACTATAGCCTGCTGCTCCCTTCCCCTCTCTTGCAGCACAGCTGGGAAGGACCATCATTACAAGTATTGTAGCAATCTGTTTGAGAGGGACACATTGGAGAGGTTGGGTGACAGAAAGAGGATGAGTGCTGCATACATAGATCACATAAAATATGATTAAAATGTGTGTGAGGGGACCAGGAATAAAATGCAAAACTTGTTATGAACACCTTATATCAAGTCCACTGTCAAAATGGCCAGCTGTAAATCTCTATTTTCCCCTCTTTACTTTTGTATTTTATTAAAGGTTTCTTGTGTTGAGCTGGTCATATCTCAAGACACGGGGCCTGTGGCACATAAGGAATAAATAGGACATAAAGTACTTGAATCTCTAATGCCTCATATAGCTTTACCAATCTATATTGTAGTGTGTCACAAACTGGAAATCCATTAGAAAGTGACCAAAATCAAATAGCCTTGCAATACTGCTACTGCACTGCTCTTATGGTTAAATTACCCTGATTCTCCGGCCAATTATTTTGAAACACACATTAAATCCAGGAGATATCTATGAAGTCTTTATGGTAATTGATAAAAAAAAAGATGGAATGTCCAGTGAGAAACTCCCACAACACATGTCTCAGTGCTGCTTTAAATACCCATCTTGCAATAGATTGATGACTTATCAAGAAAGTCTGATCAGAATAAACAGCCTACTCCACTATTTTGCTAGCAGATTAGACCTTTGACAGAGCAGACCATCCCTCGCTGTTAGATTAGGCTGCTCAAATTCATCTACTTGCCTTGTTTTGGAGCAAAAGAGCATGCTGTGATTCAGAACCTTCCTCAGACTCCATCATGCTCACAGTATTTTTAGGAAACAGAGATATCCATTACAACTTTTTTTCCCTCCCTGTTCCCTCCTTCTCATTCTATTTCCAGCTCAGTTTTGAACAGAATGTTCGATTGATAAAGCACAGAATCTATAACACTATGCACAGAGGTGAAGGGTTATTGAATATTCTGAAGATGAACTATTAAAAATGCATATTATCTCATTATTCCTGCTGCCAAATAAGTGGAAACTAAATATGCCACAAGACAGAAAATGGTCCTCATCTTTTTTCTTTCTTGACCTGACAGAGGGCACGTGTGGAGGAGAGAGGGGAGGGAGGAGAATGGTCTTTTAAAAACCTCTTCAATGCACTAATGTCCCCGAAACCTGAACCCTTATTGGATCTAAGGGCATTATAAGACCAACGTCCTCCACAGCCTCTGTTTAAAGGTGAGGATTAAAGATGAGTGTATTAGTAACTAACTAACAGCAGTGTGTGTTTTTTTGGTAAAAACAGCTACTTAAAGAGGGCTGGTGAAATAATGTTCAACAAAGACATTTGTCAGAACCCCCCCCCCACCACCACCACACACACACCACACACACACACACACACACACACACCAGGAGGCCTTATTAATTATTTGTAGCCACTTGACTTCATATTGTGCTGCCAGTGGCTTGGTCAAAGATTATAATTACCACTTCCCTGTTTGTATCATTTTCCATCTCCTGTGCTTTTAGTGCAGTATTACTTCTCTTGTCCCTCTCTCTCCCTCTCCTCCTCCCTCTCTCCCGTATACACAAGACCAAAAGTGCAGGCACATCATTTATTGATAAGACAAAAAGAATGTAATGAAATTATCAATGTTCTTGAATTAATTATGAACATGATTAAGAAAGCTAAAATCTCAGGAGCCGGTCTCTCATTACCCATTCACTCTTAGGGATTGCTTTCATTCAGGGAAGGAGAGGCGAAAAAGCCTTCCAGCAGAGCCCACTCCGACTCAGCCCTTCTCCCTGTGTGCCTGTCCCCTTGTCTCTGCTGCCGGGGCTGATTGACCAACTCTTCCAACAGACCGGCTGCCGGCTCACCCAGAAGGCTCTCTTGCGCCCATGCTTGCTACTGTGATGTAGCCAAGCACAGCTAGCTGCCTTGTGGCCTCTGACGTTTGCAAGGAAAAGAGAGGATGCGCTCAACCTTCCTGTTCTACACCTGCTTTCAAACTCTGGGGTCTTGACCCTCCTAAAAAAAAAAAAGAAACACTGGAGGTAAGTGAAACTTCTCAGACTTTGAATTAGGCTTAAACTGCTTGTCTGTTGTGAAGTATGTGTGCTTATGTATGCTTTTACCTAAAATCTTCTAAACTTTTAATTTATTACAAAAAAATACAATTTTTAGTCACAGAGTCAACTCTTTTTGAATCTTTATAATTGGAAAAATAATAACAATCACTAAAGGTTGTAGGAATACCAATGTGACATACGCAGCATAATATTTCAAAACTGTCAATCGGAGTATCTTTTTCCAATATAATCCATTTGTTTGATTATATTTAATTTAGTTTTCCCACTAGTAATGCCTAAATGATTCTCTAGTTAAATCATTTATGATCTGACAATTTCTGTTGTGGAATTTATGGCATATATTAAGTGGATTTATCCCACCTGCATAATGCAAGCTTAAGTCACAGTTTTTTTTAGATTAGTCTTAGTCTAGATTAATTTTGGAGTGATGACAGCAAAAATGCATGTCTGCCATTCACCCAAAATTTATATTGTAATTTATTTATAATATATACATTTAAATAATATAGGAAAATAGCATCCGTCTGCAGTGATCCATATTCATATCTTAAGATGTTTGTGATTTTGTTTGATGAATATCTAGACCTATAGTGTCCCCTCTGAACAATACCTATGACGCCCATTTTGTAGCATGGAACGCCATTTTTTTTATGAGAGTAGCATTGCACGTTAAACTAATTTCAGTGACTATTTATCCATTTATATTCAGTGAGAGCAAGAGAAATTCTCTGCAAGAGCTACATACCTTTGGTTCAGTCTATCTTTCTTCTGCTCACTCACATGGGACAAAATATGGGACAATACTCCCCAAAGTATTGGGAGTTTCAAACAAAGTCTCAAACCCACTGTCTCTTTCCTGTTCACACCATCTCTCTTTATAACTGTCTTTCTAGCTTTCTCTACACGTACACACACTCAAACATAAGCCTACGTGCACACACACATCAGAATCATACTGTAGATATAGAAATACAAGCCTATGTTTTGTTTCACCTCCCAATACAAAAAGAACACATGCACACCTGCACATGGACATACTGTAATATAGTCACACTAACATGTACACAGTGTTTTTAAGATGATCCGAGATAAATGATAAAACAAACAATTTATGGTGAGATACAAGACAACACAGATTCTGACCTATTACCTTTTTTTTTTGTGTGAAACAGACGAGTGCTCTTCCCTCCTGCTACAATATATATATATATAGAGAGAGAGAGAGAGAGAGCGTAATTTTTCCCTCTCGACAATGATTTCATGATTTCTGCTGCAGTATCAAAAGAAGGAAAGATTCACTAGAAGACAGAGAAAACAAGAGGGAAATAGAGGGAGATCTCAGGGGTTAATGGCAATCCTCCTGTCTTAGGGATTGATCCAAGTATTGGATCGCACATAAAGCTGCAGTTACTGGATATTACCCTGCCGCTATCGGCCTGCAGTGATGGCCTGGATAAGAAGTGCTTACCAAAGAGGATGCTCCTCCAGGGCAGATACGGTTTCCCAGCCCTCTGGGAACAACAACCACATGCCTGCTGCTTGCTCAGGAACTTTCTACCTCATCGAGTAAATCCAGGGGCCTTATCAAGTTACTGGGCTACTGAACTGCTCAGAAAAAAGTTTAAATCTTCTACATTTTGAGTTGCATAGGGGCAAGGCAGTAATTAAATGGCACCTGCTTTTTAAAGATAAGAGTGTTGATTATTTGGTTTGTTTGGCTTGTGTTTTATGTCGGATGGAGTGGGGTTATCGCAGATTCACTTCTGAGCAGAATGCAGTTTCATAGATTTTTGCTGGGTTAGATTGTAAAGTTGCTGAGTTATTCTTAACAGAATCGTAAAGTTCACTTTTTGCTTCATGCAGATGTCACTGCACTTGTCTGGACAAATTATTGTAACTGCTTAAAATCCTTTAAATGAGCATGCTTCAAGGAACTGTCCTCAAACCAGTCCTGTCTGTATTTCCTCTTGTGGTTTTAATTCAGAACTGTATGGGGGTTAGCTGATTCCAGATCTGTGCCAAGGTGGGCAGCTCTGAGCATCTGCTGTATGTCTCTCTGTGGTATTACCCATGAAGCACCTGGCTTATGCCACACGCCAGCAACCAGAGCCCAGATGGCAGCTAAACAGACTAATTATTTCAACACAAAACTCTGATGTCTCACACCAGCACTGTGGGGCCTCTTTGGCTTTCTGCAGTTCCCTCTCTAGATCTGCCGAAGAGGATGTCTGCCACGGAGCTATAAAGATGTCAATTGGGTAATCACGATCATAGACAGGCCCCGGTACAGTGCTTGGCGTCCAGATGTAAAGATGGTCATATGTGGTGTCCTTTAGAGCAACAAAAGCATTTGGCAGAGTCGGATGGTGCATTGTCTTTGCCCTTGGTGCTCATTGATGCAGATGCATGCTCATTATATTCCAGAGTTGACAACAACATAAGTTTTGAGTGCATTGTTTTGCATCATCTCATGAGTATATACACCACCTGATTCAGAGTGTAGACCATTCCATTTCAAAACCATGTTGCAATTTTTTTGTAGCATTTTTATTAACTTGCCTGTGTTCTTCCTCGTGTGTTTTTAGACACTGACTGTTGGTGTACGGTACTAAACTGCGTTTGTGGAATCAGGAAGTCAGCATCTATCTCAGATTCCACATTCAATCATTTATTCATTCATTCAATCATGGTTAGCCTGTCTGTCCCCTGGTGGTCGTACAGTGGTATTGTGATGTCTCCAGATGACACTCCAAAACAAAACTCACTTTCGCCCTCTATAACACTGGAGTAGGAAATTACATCATCCAAGACACAGTTTGTCCCTGTCTGAATGATAGCAGCCCTCTCAGCTCATACAGTAAATCTTGTGTGTGTATGTCAGACAGGCTCTGTATTGTTGAATCTGTCTCTAAGAATGTCAGCTGGCAGTTGCAAGCTCTCAACTACTCCAGCAACGGTGTACTGCAGCCTTTAACCAAATTACCCCTGGTGGTCCAGTAACTGAACAGTATCAACCTCTTTATCTGACATCAGAGGTTGCTGTTTCTCTGGACATTTTCTCTGAGGTTGATGAAGTGTTGCCATTAGGGCCCATCTCCTGCATCCACAGCCACATCAGAGGAAGAATTGGTTGTGCTTGATAAAGCTGGCACTTAGAACAAGGTGCAGGCCAGACAGCGATAACCTACTGACTCCAGTATTAAAGACTAGTGGGAGGACGGCCTACATCTTGATCTATTGCTTCTTGTCAGAGAAGAGTATTGCTGGCTGTAATCCTGTGTATTTTGTATTTATTATTGGCCGTATTCTGTGTGCAGGCATGAAGAATATACCTCCATGGATTGACATGGAGAGGTTAAAATACTAAGGATCTTCTTGCCTACAAAGGGTCATAGGTGATTTGATGCTCAGGCATTAAAACACACGCACACAAAACTTTGGACATTCATTTCCTAACTTCTTAAATCTGAAGATGTTAATTGTAAACAGGATATTTGCTTTCTTGAACATACTATTTTTAATGAATCTACACTTTTGAGGACCTCTACAACTCTCAAACTTTTGGGGGGGGATAAAATGTAAGACGTACAATGTTTATGAAAACATATCAAAATATTTTTACTTTTAAAATGAATGTAGATATTCACTCCAGTTAGAACAAGTAGAAAATAAGCACTAATATAGACAAAAATACAGCCATTTAAACATAGGGTTAACAGAAATCTATTGTTGTGTGTTTGTAGACTCAGAGACAGATTCGCTGAAAAAAAGCAATAAACACTCTAATTTGTCCCAGTACAGTTCTACCTCATCCTTTCACCCTCCTCCTCGTTCTCTCTCCCTAAAGTGTGTCCCATCTGCTTTGGGGGTCTCTCCCCAGCATGCAGGAGCAGGATAAGCACACCATTTCCCTGTCAATACTTTGCTATTAGCCTCTGCAGATCTATACATCACTGGGCTGTAGGCTATGAGCGGTTGTAGGGTGTTCTTCTTATCTGAATGGCTGAGGCTGAGGTTCTCCTCTCTGGTCTGCACTTTGATTTATGCAACCAGTAGGTTAATGAGAGATGGAGCCAGCCCCTTTACTCTCACCCTGAGGGGGTAAAAACGTGTGCATGTGAAGGGGTGGAGTGGAGTCAGAAAGAGGTCAAAAGATGTGCCCTAAAATGTCACAAAAATCACTCCAGTTTTCTCAAGAGTTATATATTATACAGGAAATACTGATGATAAAGAATGTGTGTAACTATCTGTATGTGGAAGTATAAAAAAGTGACATTGTAAATTCTGAAAAGCTTGTTTGAGTAATTGCCATTGAAAACTGGTTAATAGAAATATTCATTTAATAGTAATAGTTCAGCATTTTGGAAGATACACTAATTCATCTTCTTGCTAGCAACAAGTTACACCTTGTTTACAATATTGAAATATAAAAACATTTTATGGGTAGGTATGGGCCAGACTAAGCTAAATGTCTGGCTGTAGCTTCATAATTAATGGATCAAAATGAGAGTGGTATCGATCCTCTCATCTATCTCTCTGCAAGAAATCGAATTAGCGTATTTCCCAAAATGTCCATTTCCTGTGTCCTATTCCTTTAAAACAATACTGCTTTACAAAAGTTTTAATTCATAAAGTAGAAAATGAGGGGTACATCAGAGCATAGACAGAGATTCAAACTCTGTTTGTTTCATGCTATCAAACAAACACAACTGACAGTTTTTACTAGTGGGAAGCCAGTGAGGGATCATGTCCTTGTAGCTGCATTAAATAATAAAAATAACAATAATAAGAAGAAAAATAACTTTATTTATAGAGCACTTATGAAAACAAAGGACAAAGTGCTTCACATAGAGACAAATAAATAAAATACCAAGATTAATTATAAAATGCATAAAGAAATTTAAATAATAAAAACCTATAGCATAAACAAAATGCAAAATGAGTATAATCACTACTGATGAAAGACAATCCTAAAAAGAGATGTGTAGCTTTTGAACACTTCACTAGATCACTGAGTTACATTGCCTGTTACATCAGTGAGTTTATGACCTGCAGATATTTGGCCTCAATCCAAGAAGAAACTGTCTAATGAGCAAGCTGTGTCAGTGTCTCTAGTAGCTTCCTCTCAGCAGTCTATCTGTACAGTTTGCAATGTAAGTGTGTGTGTGTGTGTGTGTGCGTGTGTGTGTGTGTGTTTGAAAGCAACAGAAATTCTATGTTCTAGGCATTTAGCTGTGGGATAGAGAAGGAACTCAGGAACTCACACACAAGCACAACAGGGGGAAGACAATCCACTGCCAGATAAATGTCCTACTTAGCTATTACACTATAGTACATTTCAAGAAGAAGTCACACCCCTCCCCCTGATTGCTTGTTACACACACACACACACACACACACACACACACACACCTTCCATGAAAATATCTAGCATATGGTTATATGCTTCTAGCTTGTTTCCCAAGGCCAGTTTCCCAGCTGGTTCCCTAAGAGAACAGAGAGAAGGGGGAGAGAAACAGAAGAGCAGAAAGGAAACAGGGAAAGCAAAAAGAAAAGGACGTGCAGAGAGAGAGAGAGAGGGAGAACGAACAAGATATAGAAGTAAGAAGAGAAAGAGAAGAGGAGATGAAGGAGGTGGTCATGTGCCTCACATCCCTCCTTGGCCTGTGGCAGATGTATTGTAGGTTCGGACTGTTAAGTACCTGATAATTAGTTTGCCTGTGAGGCATCAGTCATTATGGTTCTGTAGCGACTAACAAGGTCCTATCTGGGACGACAGCTTTTCTCTGTGATTTACACCAGCTCTTACACTGGCGCTGTTACCCCCAACCCCCTAACCCCCATGAGTTTTTTTTTAAACAGCAGAATGTACTGCAAAAGAACATCTCTGACTGAGCGCCATTGGCAGCCCTTTTTTCCCCAAAAGTGAACCATATAGTTGAGCTTGAAGGTTCGCTATTGAACTTGGAAATAGTAGTTTAAACAAAAACAAAAATATGGGTCATGAAATGTGACTGAATGCAAAGGACATTTTTTAATAAGTGGACCTTAGGCATAAAAATCTCCACCAGATACGTTTTGAAGAAGTAGATGTACTATATGATTTCCGGTTAACAGCTGGCATTGTTCTTGTCTCAACAAGTATTGATCAATGCAGGTACTCCTGGATGTCTCTCAAGGACATCGCAGGCACAGTTTGTACAGACACTGTTAAGTACTGACCTTGAGTCTGTCTGTTGAGTGACACATAGTAGACTATAAGAGAGACTGCATTAAAAAGTAACCACTGCTAATTTTATGATCATATACATAAACATTTTGAAAGTTTCTTTTTTTTGTTCCCAACCAATATGCATTCTATGCTAACTGTTGCAGATAAGATGTAGGTACAGTAGAATATTTAAAATGGTCACATAGACACAAAACAGAGAATCCAAAAGACTTTTTCTAATGAAACTACATTTTATATTTATCTGCCTCTCCAGAGAACAAGATGTTATAAAAAAAAGTGCCCACTGAATGGGACAAAATGCACAGGCAAGCTATTACAACCTCTGAGAATTAGTTTAGATTCTAATTTGACACAGCTGGGAGCTGAAAGAAGCCATTTTGCATACTGCTTCTAATAAACCAACAGCATTGCAGACATCTTCATTACTGTGATTGCTGCTCTGCATTGTCTTTTAACAGTCAATAACTTGCAAAGCAACCTTGCATTTTCCCTTGAAAGGGTTAACATGATTCTCATGTGCCACTGCCTCAACATTCATCATGTTTCTCTGTAACCAGATCATAGCTTCAATCACAGGGAAGATTAGATAGTAGTCTATTAATCTCCCATATTAACCAGATCCATTTGTGAAAGCAAACGGCCCAGAGAGGCCATCCTTTCACTTGTTGTCTCTAAATCTGATTAGCAAGCATAACGACATGTTTCTTGAGGGTCACTGGAGATATAGATTGGCTTCCTGCATCTCGACTCTCAGGGGCCAGTGTTACAAGAATGAACAATTTTATGTTCAAGGACTCATGGGAATTTCTGTTGTAGTCACCTAGTTTATTGAGCGGGCAGATAATGGGAAGGTGGGTTCATTTGCAAAACACTGTGCAGTATATTGTTGTGAAATTTTCTCAGAGCATCCTCACTCTCAACATTTTACATACTTGCAATTTTAGTAAAAAACAATCTAGTGTCAATATTGTTGGCATCTGATCAGGTCTCAACACTTATGAGCAGAGTGAGAACATGTTTCATTAATAAACAAACAGGACACATTTGCAGCATTGTCTGGGCAGTCTGGCTTCCCAGATGGAGTTCTAAATAAAAAAGTAGAAGTCTGGTCTGTGAATCTGTGCTGTGATTATGAATACATCTGTCCATTCATAAATAGCTACTACAGTGTGAGCTGAGGACCAGGGGTGGAAGAGGTATTCAGATCCTTTACTGGAGAAACAGTAGCACAGTGAAAAAGTACTATATTACCAGAAAAAGCCCTGTTTTTAAAATGTTAGAAGTGTATATTGATGTGGCATTATCAGTGCTGTAGTTGTGTGAGTGAAACTATTTTATAGTATTATGAACAAAATATGCAAAGAATATTCATCTTCTTCAGTGAAAAGGCCAGGAATTTAGAATGTGGCTGTAGATTAACACTTTGTAACTGTAGTTCTGGGGATTTCCATGTGTACCTTAAGATAAGCTCAGGTTTATGCTCATGTACGTGTGTGTCAAGAAAAATTTGAAAACACTTCAAAATCTAGTGAATGCACTGACAAATTCATGGACAAAAGCCAAAGGGACTTCTTGATTTAGAAAAGTTGACAAATCAGGGATATTAATTTCCTAATAGCGCTACAACAATGCCATTCAAGTGTTCATGAGGAGATAGCCGGGTAATTTTTACACAGATTGCTACATGTACGACCCATTCAGAGGTCATGTCAGTGATGGGGATGAGGATGAAGAGTATACAGATGATGTCATTGGTCTTTATTTAGCTGTTTTACCTCAGCACACACTGGAAGAGAGCTAGCAGTAATGTTCTGCCAGGTATCTGGTGTCTCTCTCTGACTTGGCTGGGACAAGGAGGAGAAGCAGGAGGTGGAGGAGGAGGAGGAGGAGAAGGAATATCCGGTTACAGCAGGGAGCAGGGAGCGTGGGGACAGATCTGTTTACTTGGGGAAGTTAATTGATTGGGAGGAAAGGTGGTGAGAGGAGAAAGGAAGAAAAGTGGTGGAAGGGGCAAGGAGGGGAGGGTCTGGAGGGTATTGATCATGTGACTGCTCCTTCCATAACCTCCGATATGCTTCTGTGCGTTTATTGCACCGTAATGCCAAATAAGATTGTTTCTTGTAAAAACGGCAGGGAAAAACAACGTGTGCTCAATGAGAGGGCAAGTCAAGGCGATGAATCATTAAGATTTGGTTCACTCATTAAGATCAATTTTTACCTTTTTCATTAACACTTTGGCCTCCACAAAGGTTATGTCACAGAACATATTCTTCTGGACTAAGTGGGCCTGTCAATTAAAATCTGTATTTAAATGCAGCAATACTTTAGATACAAAACAAATTGTATAAGTCTGAAATAAATATATGCTTTTCAATATTACTGACTTGTCAAAACTAGCAAATCAAAATTTCCAAAATAGCAGATTTTTGTGATGTTTCTCTTGTGAAGATTCTCTTTACTCTTGTAGCATGTTTATGTTGTTGGTATTTATTGTTTTAACAATGTTTTAATGCTGCCTTCTTGGCCAGGTCTCTCTTGAAATAGATATTTTAATATCAAGGTGAATTTTACCTCATTAAATTAACCAGTCCTGTTGCAAAAAAAGAAGATGTGAGCTCCTTCGTGACTTAACTTTGCACTGCTTTAACAGTGCCTTTTTTAATCTGATGTTTATTGTCTTGTGTACTGTCTTTTTCACATCCAAGGTTATATTATTATTATCAGTATTATTACATTATCATGACCATGTAGTAATAGGCCAAGCGCTAATACTACAAACAAACAAAACCAAGCACAGTCATGCACATTGTGTCTGTCGACGGAGAGCAGTGGAGTGTAGTCTGCTTGCCATCCACTTTGTATTGGATAGACTACATTAATTATTTAACTGCATGGCTGTTAGCTATTATTACAGAAAAATAGTGAACTGCCTCTGGACGCTTTCGTCATGTTTGTATGTCAGAGCACACCTTGCCCTCGTGAGCTCACATCTTAAAACAAGGGCATGCTGTATAGGTCATATTCACAAAGCATGGTGCAAAACGCATTCCGTGTGTAGAAATACAATCAATCAGATGAGATACAGCATGTCTGAATAAGATATAAAGAAACACGGCACTTTATGGTCTGTCTGCATGGTTTGTCCCACCATTGCACACACATCATTGCTCTGCACATGATGCTTTGCATTTGTTTGCATGTGTGTGTGAGAAAGAGAGAGAGACTCTGGCAGACAGGTATAGTACAAGAGTGAATGCCTACCAGGTGGAACAGGGAGGGCTTTGAGGTGAGGGGGAAGTGGTTGCTCAGATTTGTTTGCAGTGCCATTGTTAGTTCTCCTCTCCTCAGTGTCGTCCCTTCCTGCTTAGATGGACATTTCTCTGTTATTCACTCTGAGGTTATGGTTTTAGATTGAGGGCAAAGCCCGGAGCCTGCTGTTTGTTTTGAAGGAATCCATTGTCAATACAGACGCGGCAGGGCTAGGATTGTTTGCAGAGTTAATAGTAGTTTGATGATGTCATTCTCAGTGACCTGAAGAGATACTGACCCCTGTTGTGTGAGTATTTCTAAAATGCCACCTGCACAATTATGGTTGGAGTGTCCCTGGGCTGTTGTATGTGGGGTTTGTTTTATCTAAGACAATCACACTCACACAAACACACATACACCCGACACAAGCGTGTGAACACACACACACTCACACAACATGCACTGCTACAGTTTAAATTGCTGACCCCAAACCTCCACATCTTCTGAAAACATGTTCGTTGAATGTCAGTAGAAATTAGGTTCCCCAAGGTGATGATGAAATAAGTTATTCATCATGAGTGACTTAGAGTATTTCACCGTGAACCTTTTACAAATATGTATTGGTTATTTTTTTGTCACAGCATAGTGTAACGCTCTAAAGTTAGACATTTTCAAAAGTGGAGTTATTTAGATGGGATTCATTGTATGTTGTTACCTGAATGACAAAAAAGGTTTTGGTTACATTTACACATGCAGACAGAAAAAAGATACATAGAGGTTTCCATGACAGGCTAAAATTGCATCCATCTAACACTCAATGTTACTCCTGCTCATATGTCTTTGATGCAGATCATTTAAAAGAATTCTGCTGACTGATCAAGTGTTTTGATGGTAAAAACACTTCTTTCCTTGTATTAGTTTAATCCTCAGATTCTTGTTGATTTTTTCAAAGAGGAAAAAATTTGATGGTAGGAAAAGGAAAGCAAAAAAATGTTAATCCTCTAGAGAGATGTATAACTCATGCTTACAACATACCAGGCCTTCTGTGTGTGTGTGTGTGTGTGTGTGTGTGTGTGTGTGTCTGTGTGTGTGTGTGTTGGTCCTTATGACTAATGCTTTATGCTGTAGGATAATCCGCGTGTATAATGGTGAATCCTTGTCTCTGTGTCTGTAGGGCTCAGGGAGCCAACAGACTGGATTTAACTCGGGCCAAGGCCTGATTGTGTGATTTTCTCTTTCTTCACTTGACGTGTGACATTATTTGTTTCACAGGTGAGCTGTGACTTTGACTGTGTGTATATTGTATCCATTGTACTAGTCTCTTTTATCACTGAATCTCAGAATCTACATGTTCTTCTTCAGTAGATGAGGATATGAAGAGATAACAACTGAATCTCTGATGTCATCAAGAGACACTGCCTGTATTAAGAATACGTCATTTTCAGATTCATGTTTTACAGAAATATAAGGATTTTTTAAATTTAGTTCTTAAAAAATGTGATCAAGACATGCAGTGAGTAAATAACGTAATTGCAAGAATGCTTCTAAACTACCTCAAACATATCTTTGGCATTTCTGTACTGCAGTTTGTTGTTCCATATCAGCCTGACCTTTACACCAACATTCTGTATCTGCAATAGCAGCCAATATAACACCTCAGATTTACTGTTTAACTTTTGGGAAACATTTTCATAAGATCAGTCACTTACTGTTTTATTTTGTCCCATGTCTTGTGAAAAGAAGTTATAAACACCAAGCATTTATACTTCTTTTAGGCCTCAAGGTAGTAACGAACTTTGTTGCCCTCCTCCAGGTGACGTAAACATAAATTATTGTTCTTAAGTGTTTTCTGGATGGAGCGTCAGTTGGCTGTAGCTGAGGAAGGGGAGTATTGTAACAAATGGGACTGATGTCAGATAGCAATAGATAATTGTACTTTGGAGCCTCTGTAATAACTTCTTAAAACTTCTTCTTCCTCTTCTTCTCAGATTACCTTTCAAAATGTTTCTTTAAAGTACTTTGTGTGACTGGTCCAATTAGAACTGGAGACTGGACTATATGTTCAAAAAACATCTGCACTTGCATCTAACTGAGTTTCATATTACCACAGTGCAGTGCTGTCCCTTTTCAGCAAGAAAAGTGCCACTGCAGGGGAAAAGAAAGATATAATAGGGTTTACCGTCATCTTTTTTCAAATTTTCCAATTCATTAAATTCCATATTTAGGCATATGGTGTTACAGAGAAGCAGTCAGGGCAAAAAAATCTTCTCTCACCTGCCCGACTGAAGGAGACAAACAACCTCAGTCCTTTCATTTGCTCATTTGTTCCTGAAAATTCAGTTTGAAATCATTATAATTGACAAGTACAACACACACGTTAAGTGTTTACTGAGCTAAATGTGTTTTTTAAAGTATGTATGTACCAGCTGTATTATGTTGAGAGCAAACTGTGGGGCATGGCTGCAGTTGTCACTCCATCATGAATTATAAAAAGAGAGGATTCCCGTGTGTGTGAAATGGCATTGTTCACAGTTTGTGTCACATCAGTGCATGTTTAACTAGGCAAAACAAAAGCTTTTCAATATTTTAGTGTGCAGGGACTGACAGAGTGAGGAGACATGGCTGTTGTACTGCTGTTCTGCCTCCTCCTGTCTCGTCCTCTTCTATCTGGTGTCCTGTCCTCTCCCCTCCTGTCCTCTGAAGTGCTTTTAGATTACACCACCCTGAAAAACACCACCTCCAACTCACTGTCTCCACGTCAGACCAATTTTTGCACAATGAAGCCAACAAGAATTGACTCACAAACATCCCTCTTCCCCATTTATCACTTCTCCATCTGTCCTGTACCCCAGGCTACATTAGCTTCAGTGCATAACCATTTTAAGCCCCCTCCACTGGGTTTGTGCTATAGTGTGTACTATAATGCAGTGTTAATCAAACCCCAAACAGGTACACCAGGGTTTGGGTCTCAGAGGTCCAGTAAAAAGGCAACACTACAGAAATGATTAACTGGGGGGCTATTGAACAGATGTGGAAACAGAGACACAAGAGGAGCAGAACTTTAGCGAGAGACGATTATTTGAAGAATAAGAGGTAGTTTATAATATGGATCTAATATGTATTTACAAGTAAGTCTAATTTTTTGTTAAACGAGCTCACATGCATCAGAGCATCAAACATTTTTCATATTGTTCAGGGTTTTTGCACTTATGATCACAACACATGGGGTCCTCGTCTGCTAGTTAAGTCTTTGTGTTTCTCTGCTGAGTCAACCCCAAAGATGGTCTTTACTGCTACAATCCACTTTGTGTCCTTGTGAGGGGACTTGTCTGATTAGGCGTTGGCTAATTTGGTCTGACGAGCCAGGCTTTTAAGTCACACGGCATCATGCATGAGGCCTGGTTAAAAGCTGATGGATGGATGAGACTGTCGAAAAGGCGAAACGCTACTGATGGACACCATCTAGGGCAGTTGTTCCCAACCTGTGGGTCGAGACCATCATATGAGGTCGCAAAATAAATCCGGAGATGAGTCCTGAGATGATTAATGGGATAGCACAGAATCCAAAACATATTTTACTAGACAAATTATGTTCATACATAGACAATGATCGCTAAATAGTCTATCCATTTATTTAGAAAAATTCAAGATACTGCTGTGTTTTAAGGGGGATACAAGTCATTTCCTGGTGGAACAAAATACAGGTTTAGGCCATGATGGCAGTGATTTCACCTTATTGCTGCCATTTATTAGTTGGTGGCCACATATTGTAAAGACAAAGTGACAAAATATTAAGCATCTACTTTATTTAAATCATTCTGCTCTAGGATATAAGCATTTTTAGATTTCTTTACCACCACAAATGCCATCAAAACTCATGTATTGTTCAAAGCATCATAAATACAAAGCACACTAATCAAACAACTATGGATTCTTTAGTACTGCTGAATCAAGTCTTGGTCGAATCCTTTCCCTGCTGATACGGTAACACTACCAAGGTGGATATATCCAGCGGAAATCACAAGATGGAGAAGCAGCTAAAGCAGAGACATAGATAAGTGACAAAAAAAGCAGAGTAGTCAGATATTAATCGAGACATTTTAACTTTTTCATGAGAACGTTTGCCAGCTGCAAGGCGCTCTGCTGATATTTAGCCTAAGGCTATGAGAGACAGGAAGGGATGTTACGCTATCATAGCGTTTGATCACCGGCATCACGGGAACACAGGTATCAGAGAGAGACTCATATCTCGACAGCTGTTTAGACTCTGTCGTGGGGCTTGTTTAGATATTGGTGTAAATGGGATACAGAATATTTACCTCTGAAGATGTAAGCCAAGCTCTTTTTCCCTTTAAATCACTTTCAGAAGTCATGTATTGTACTGTCAGAGCAGTTCTTTGGAACTAAATCGACAGTCCAGGCAAATAAACATGTGTGTCAACAAGCAAAATATTATTCTCCACAGCTGTGTCATTGTGTTAAATGTACGTTAATGGGCATCACAGATTACAATTACTTGGCCCGCACATAATGGAAGTCAAATCAATGTATGGATCCTGCCCCCTACTGTCAATGATGAAAATGACATCAATAATCAATTAGTGGGTGTTCAGTGCTGAGGCCCTGCAGGCTGACTACTATCAACAAAAATATGGTCTATCATTTAGATCCTTTTCAGGCAGAGAATTTGCCGCCCAGGCACCAAATAGCCTGCAATTATAGTACAGACATTACAATATGTATTTGGTTTGTAATTTGCTTTTATTATCATAATAATGTTTTATCTGGACATTTTCTGTGTGTGTGTTAACTGTTTATTCTGTTTAAGGAGTGCAATAAGTAGAGAAGCTTCTTTCAGTGGATCTTCAGTTCCACTGATTTTACACCCCACGTTCCCTTGTCATTCCCTCTCTGTCTCATGGAAAGAAGTCTTTAGGATCTGTCATGACCAGCCACCTCCTGTTGTATGCAGGGAACACAGCAACCTCTTCTGGACAAAAGGGAAAGTAGCAGGGAGTGTAGTGAAGCCACATAACAGTAGTGAGTAACACCTGCAATCACTATTAGTGTGACAAAACTAGGCATGCAGAAATTATGACAACGCTTCAGTAATTTAAATTGCCTTTTACTGTCATTACTGTATTGTCTGCTAAACAGTTGAGTTTGAAATCGAGCTATTGACTCTCACTGACATCTCAGAGGAAATGTTAGAATCCCAAATGTCTGGGATCACATCTAGACAGATAACTCACTAGTAATTTGACTTGTGAAAAATCGTATTATTGCCTGGGGAAGCGTTAAAAAGTATTCCATAGTCAATGTATCTGATTAGTTTGCGTTGATGGTACACTGGTGAGCTAATCAGGCCAAAGGGATCAATGGAGCGACTGTCACGCTGCCTTGCATTCCTTCTATCTTCAGATAACTACAATGTAAATGACTGGGTACTAAAGGAAACCCTACTGGGACGCATACTAAACTCTGCCTGTGCTGCATTGTGCACATGGGAATCTCCACAGACACTTAGCCAGTTCTTAATCAGTAGTGTGCGAAAAATAGGTCCCTATTACACAGCCCTCTCTGAGTCTCTTATCATCATATTTGTCAGAGCTGCTTTATCCATTTCCAGATCAGTTTCCTCAGACTGTAAACTTTACAGCCCTTGTAGCAAATCCTTCTGGTACGATCCTTATTGTTGCTGATAGTCTCTGAACCTCTTTCTTCCTTCTCTCTCTCTCTCTCTCTCTCTCTCTCTCTCTCTCTCTCTCTCTCTCTCTCTCTCTCTCTCAGGCAGTAACAGCTTCGAGGCCACCAGATGCCCTCCCAGCCAATTTGTCTTGTCCCTTTCACAGACAAACTACTTGCCAAACAAAAGGTGGTGGCATGTCCTGTCGAGTACACCTGTAAATGCTTTACAGCCACAGTTCCATAGCTAAGTGGCGAATTATAAAAGGATCACAAAAGAGTTCTGATGAGGGATAAAATGAAGGAGGAGGAGGAAGTTGTGGTCCTATAGCATCATAGTCCCACTGATAAAACTGCCTGAAGACACATTAAGAGCAGACTAATTTTAATTTTCTTGATTAATTGTTTAATTCATTAATTGTTTGGTCTATAAAATGTCAGAAAAGAATGAAAAATGCCCATCACGGTTTCCCAGAGCCCAAAGAGACATCCTCAAATGTCCCGTTTGTCCAATCAACTGTTGAAAACCCCAAAATATTCAATTTTCTATTATAGAAAAATCCTTTACTGAATACTGTAATTTAAAAATACTATTATTAATGCATTTGTGTGTAAGTGTTTTACTGTTGTAGTTGGTTGAGACAGAACAAATTTGAACTTTTTATGCTGTCTTGTAGTTATAAAAATGTATCTAATCTTATATTTCCCTCTGAACTGTAGTGAAGAAGAAGTACAAAGTAGCGTACAATGGAAATGCTCAATCAAAGTACAAGTACGTCAAGTTTGTACCTAAATACAGTTCTTGAATACAGCTATTTCTAAATGAGCGATTAATTGACTGATTGTTTCAATCCCACTGTAGATACATTTAGGAGGAGCGTGGATGGTTTGGAATTTCTGCAATTTAATGCAATCCAATACAACTCCATTCACAAGCTATGGCCTGCAAACTTACAACAGTTGAATCAATGCCTCGCTGACAGTCTTTGCAAAAACAG
The DNA here is from genome assembly GCF_021292245.1 of Micropterus dolomieu. Taxonomy (NCBI): domain Eukaryota; kingdom Metazoa; phylum Chordata; class Actinopteri; order Centrarchiformes; family Centrarchidae; genus Micropterus; species Micropterus dolomieu. Next base: position 12,095,874 of record NC_060169.1, on the reverse strand, counting down.
AACATGATAAGCTTCTTGAAGGTAGTGTTTCTTGCAGGACTTTTGTAATGGATTGCATTATGTTGTACAGGTGTTGCTGTTGTTGCATGTGAACCCCTTACTTTTTGGAAATTGGGAACAACAGAGGAAGAAAGAGAATGCTTCTTTTGATGTTTGTGCATGCTGTCTCCTGCCTCTGCATCTGTGAAAATGTGTCCCATCACCTGAAGATGTGTTCAGTTAAATGGGTGTGTGTGTGTGTGTGTGTGTGTGTGTGTGTGTGTGTGTGTGTGTGTGTGTGAGCCTGTCTGTGCACAGGCCGAGAAAACAGAGAGCCCCTGACTCCTTATCTTGACAAAGTTGGTTAATTAACGACAGAGCCTATTAAAGGGAGAATATTCAGCCAGTGATGAATGGCTTTAATAACAGGGCCATGTTCTCTCTAACAGAGACAGATCCTCCCGCCAACATCTCCCTGCCCACCAGATAAAACTACCCAGACTCCCATCTCACCACCCTCTTCATCTTGCCTTTTCCCATCGGCAGTCTTGCTCCTCTATTTTCTGTCTTTGTTTTCTTTTTCACTCACTTTAAAAAAAAAAAAATTGCTTTTCTCTCAAAGATTTTTATCTTTTTGTCTGTTTTTGACGCAGTTTGTGTTTGTAGTTTCACAGTTTAGTCACATCAAAATAGTCACATCAGAGAGACTTACATTTTATTCATGTGTTAACAAAAGCATACTGTGTACTTTCCACAAAAATACAAGCATGTATAGCATTTGTAATAAGTAAGCACCACCTTATCGTCTACCTGCATGAATGTTCGTGTTTTTGTAGGATGTGTTCGTGCATGTTTGTCTTGTAAAACATCGTTAGCCTCTTTGTGTAGGGGCCATGCAAATTGGACAGTTAAGAAGCGGCAGGGCCAATTTATGTTCCTGTGCAGCCCTTTAACAGGGGCTGTGCTACTGTTTTATGTGTCCTGGTGGGGTTGGGGGCAAGGTCTTACCACAGGGGTCACATTCATCACAGCCCCGTATTGTGAGGTCGAGATGTCTGTCCTCATTAGAATAGGCTGCTTCTGAAAGTGCATTCAAATGTACAAGAGTAAAGCAACCACTCCTCCATGTACAGAATCAGAACTGTGATAGTGTTTCTGTTCTAGGTACTTGGTAGATATATGAGCAGATTTTACATATTCACACATACTTTCTCACTTAGAGAGATTTAGCCATGTAAATAGTTTTATTTGTCCAGGACAAATAAAACCAAACTATATGCATGGCATAATATTAGCAAATGTCACTTTTATTAAATGTGAAATCCCAGTTTGTGGCAAGGGAAGGAGCTACTACCCAGTACTTTTAATAAGTTTAGAAGAAAAGGAAACCAATATTTTAAGGGGGAAAAAATAAAAGGAAATGTGTGAAGGATAACAATGAAATGTATGTTTTTGTTTGCTTGTGTGTACTTTTCAGACTCAGAAAGGCCTGGATCCCAAGAATGGACAAAGCCAGATGGCACGAAAAATTGGGCTGCTGCAGTTTGGCTTTAGATTTGGACACACACACATACACTTTACACACCCAGTTCCTCTCCAAAGGGACCTTTGTACAGAGGTTGTAGCATCAGGCGCTCTCTCACAGGACCAAAGGCAGCAAGTCCATTAAATACACATGAGAGTCTAATTAGGGTCCCCCTCGTGTGGCGGGCTTGGAGGTAGGAGTCATTGGGGAATGACAGTGCCAGGACCCTGAAACTCGGAGAACACACTCTGCAAATTAATAGAGAATGACCAAGAAGTACCTCTGTGACTGACTGGGACCTCTGCTTCCTTGGAGGCAAAAATGTTCAGTGCTGATTGCTCTCATTAAATTTGTTATAGTGATATAATTATGAAAATATGTCTGGAAAATGGGATGACTCTTGGTGTGTGGTTAGTTTGCATACTATGGTAAATTTGATATGAATGTTTAATATTTATATGGTTCATGTGACCTTTAAGTGAGACCAGGGAGAAGGTATTGTTCAGTATGCGTTTTAGTTTGTGGCCTCATTTTACCCAATTTCTCTGGTAATTCCAACCCATTAAACATCTCTGTTGTGGTCTTTAAATGAATGATAGTCAACCATCCTGAACAAGATTAACATAACTGATCATTTTGCTAATTTGTTCTGAATTCAAGCAGGAAAAGGGGACTCAATGATATTTCCCATTATAATTAGGTTGATAATAACATTGGCTGAATTATTGCATTTTTGTTATTCAGGAGGAAAGTCTTTCCTCTGGTGCGTGTCAGATGAGATATTAGTGCGGACATAATTCTTATTCTGGCAGCAGCATGGTGACTGATATTATTTAAATTACACCTCCTTGGGCAAAGTATTCGGAAATACTTTGCAGATGGGAATTCATCACAAAATGGTGTTGAGAAAATGAGGGGCATCAGGGCTTGATTACACTGACAAAAATGTCTTTTTTTTAGAGAGAAATGACATTAACGTTAACAACTGACTGAGGTGTGCAGTACACTGAAAACTGGCCACATCCTCCCATAATAGACGTATTTTACCACATCTATTAATTTTATGTAATGTAGACATATAGATAGATATAGAGAGAGAGAGAGAGAGAGAGAGAGAGCGCATTGAACTTTCTTCCAGCTAACTTCACAGTCTCTCACATGCCTTCTGGTTAACTGTAGTCTTTGCCACTCTCCCATAAAGCTCAGTCTCTCCAATGTCAACATCTAAAGCTTGTAACTCCTTCAGAACTGTTGTAGGTCTGCTGGTGACCTACCTCACTAGTCTCCTTGCACACTCACTCAGTTTTTGAGGACGGCCTGCACGCGGTAGATTTACAGCTGTGCCACGCTCTTTCTATTTCTCAATCTCTGATTTAACTGCAAGGGATGATCAGTGACATGGAGTACTCTCCTTTTCTACATGGTGTTGGTTTTTCCAATGTACTAACTCACTTAAAAATGTATCTTCCCCATTGGTGTATTTAAACTACAATCGAGTGAAACCCATTGACTACACACAGGTGATCCCCACTTAACTAATGACGTGGCTTTTAAAACCAACTGGCAGCACCAGTGATGATTTATTAACATGTTTATTATTAAAGGGGGTAAATACTTATGCAAACATGTTTTGTATTTTATATTTATAATCAAATTAAATCACTTTGTAGAGATGTATTTTCACTTTGACTTTAAGAATCTTTTCTTTGTTGATCAGTGCTAGAAAAGCCACATTATATCCACTTTGACTCAGTGTTGTAATTTATTTTCATTAAAAAATGAAAACTTCCAAGAGGGATGGATAATTTTTTATAGACACTATAGATATATATATAGATTGACAGATACAACATGGCTCACCTGTGCAAGTTGGTGTTGTGTTTTGTATCTGTGAACTCCAGCAGCCTCCCACACTCCTCTCCCCACACTGCGCAACTCTGCTTTGTGGTCTCCTCTGCTGTGACAGCTTTGGCCTTTAAGCTCGGCACTGTTATCACTCGGGCTTCACATTTTAACAAGAGCGTCATTAACGTCATCTTGCTGAGAGCTCTGTCACAGTGACTGACAACTGTTTTGACACTCTCTACCTCGTCTACTGCACACACACATGCAGTTGGAGGGGTGACTTACAATAATGCAATACTAAAAATGTCAGCGGCTCCATTTAACTTTATTGGTTTTAAAGCCAGTGGCTAAGGCTTTTTTTATGGCCCACTTTCTTAAATATCTTACAATGAGATAGTGCAGTCTAAATTGTATTATACATTATAAACTTCTACAAGTATATGGCAGCAGCTACACAGGAAATGTGAAGCACACACTTTATGGCACACAATTCAATGTAAATGCATGTGCCGATAATCTAATTATCCTCATTTGTGGACCACTGTATGCTCACACAGATGGGCAATGACCATGTTGGCCAAATGGCCTTCTGTCTCAAACATAACAGTCCCTTTCTGTTTACCTTTAAAATGCCAATATATCTGACACATGCCGCTTCTGAGCATAGCTGTGAACTGCACATTCAGTGAACTGTAACCCCACATTTCTGGCCAGAAAGCCATAATCCAACACCATCCCAAACCTTTTGGTTTCTAATAGGCCTACTGTTCTATTATTATTATACCATATCTGAAATTACAGTGTAATGGGGTGCTGTTGTTTTTTTTTTACATAAACCTGCCATTCTCAGAAGATTACAGCCACTTCGGAGGAAAGTTTATGTGTCTAGGTAGTTCTGCACTTTTTGTAATAAATGTTTTATCTCTTGTTTTCTTTTATGTACTGTATGATTGTAAGTCTGTCCAGCAGTACCCACCAATGAATAAGGCTATAGAATCTCATTTAACCCTGAATATATATCTGCCTTGTGAAAAAGAATGGTAAAACAAGATTGTCATCCATAATCCCTTAAAAACAATCCCAAAAGCTGGCTTCATCCCATTTCACCAACATATTTACCATTTTAATATGAAGAGAACTCAGATTCCCAAAGAACCCGAAATGAACGGCATTTTGGATTATCATGTAATGTTTCCAACATCAGATGGAGCAGGGAAAAATTAATTCTGAATATTTCATAATGCGTTGTGCCATCTTAGTTGAGGAAATTATTTAGGGACAGCATGCTCATTTTCAGAATGGATAAAGGGTCATTGCGAGGCACCAGAGTGCAGTAATTGGAAATTTCCAGTGATTCAACAGAGTCATTCAAAGATGAGTATGTCCACTCGATAGCTGTGCATTCAGTACCCCATTAACCCCCTGTCAGATACCAAAAAATAATCAGCTCCATTCCAAACCTATCAAGCTGTTGCCATATAGGTTATTTGTGCCAAATATAAATCACACTTATATGACAAATGTGCAAATGTGCTTTTTTTCTGCAGATGAGCCCTGCCTCAACCACTGCCATCACAGCCAAGAAATGGTAACTCATGCACAGACTCACCTGATATTTTGATTTTAAACGCAAAATTGCAGCATTTAATATAAAAATGCATGGATTCTTTAGGCAATGTGAGTAAAGGTACAACTATCACACACTGATGTCAGTAACAGACAATGATAACAATTTTAGTGACTTCATTTTATCATGAAATAACATCAACAACTGAGGAAAACAAAACAACCAAACAACTTAAGGTTGGATAAATTACACACTTATATAAACACTCTGACTGGGATGTAAAAGAATAATTTTGTCGCCTCTAGAAAACATATGAAGAAATGTCAGTTGTGAAAAATGTCATCTTTAAAAGGCAAATCTAAATGTCAGAGAGACAGATACTTTACACATAGAGAGCACTGCCTTCTGGGCGTAACACAGAAAGGCGTGAGAATAATATTTTTCCCAGTTGAAATGAACTGCAATTACCCGGCATCAAGCATACAAAGCAGTACACTCAAATTCACACTCACATAGCCTGGAGAGGAGCATGGTCACTGTTCGCAACATTACTCAGGATATCATAGAAAGAAACACACAAAAAATGTCACAGGGAAAAATAGAGACTTAACAATGTTACAATGTGCTGTATGCTACTGAGAGGTAATGAATTTATTTTCAGAAATTAGCTGAAATTATTAGCAAAATAATTGGCCACATAATTCAGCAAAAAATAACAAACTTTTAATTGTTCCATCTTTTCAAAAGGAAGGATTTGTTTTGGGATTTTGCTTTTTTCTTGTGTATAATATAGTAAACATCTTTGGGTTTTGGACATTTGGTCAGAAAAACAAAGCAATTTGGAGACCTTGCACTTTAGGAATTAATTATGGGCATTTAAAATAAATTCTTTTGCATTCATATTCAGAAATGATATACATATGACAGTATACCTAATTAAGCTTTATTTATTTATGATCAATCTTTGTAAAGACCGGTATTTATTGATGTACAGTATTTATCAAACACTTAGATAAAAAATATTTCCTATTAAGACATATTTTATGTTTTTTGTTATGACAACTGCGTTTTACTATATTGTCAATCATTATCTGACATGTTGCTTTATACACCAGCCTCCACTTAAGGGTGCCCACAGGAGGAACTGACATATAAATTAATAAACACATTATAGTGTGTTATAAAACATTTATTAAATAGTGTTTATTAATGCTAAATTAGAGGGGAAAGTGTTACCAAATATATTTTACTCAAAATATATGGAAATCACTGCAGCTAATTGATTCCTCAAAGCTCACTGTACAGCTAAGATGTTTTGCAACATAACATTTGCAGTTTTGTCAGCTTAACTGGTGCCTAAGAACTGTTGCATGCGAGTGTGTGTAAATGTTTATTTCAGCATGCGTATGTTTGTGTAATCCCTATCTTGTTTATTTGTGCATGGGTGAGAGTTTGGCTTACGGCTATTGGCACGGGGTCACAACTCTTGTAAAGAAGAAAGCAGAGACAAAGCAAGAGTTGAAGCAAGCCCTGTTTAAGTCTAAATTTTGCATGCTGGTGAATGTCAGTTTCATGAATATAATAAAGCCTTCCTTGGTCCTCAGTTTGTTTTTACGTTTGTTAGCACTTCCCAGCAGGGGAAAGGAGTATGAGCAGAGGCCTGAGTAGGTGATTCAACCCCATTTTAATCATCAGCGGGGTATCTGTAGGTAAGTAGCAAAAGGAAGAGGAGGACGACCAAATGGAGGAAGGAGACAATTGAGGTCCAAGTAGAGATGAAGAGGTAGGAAAGCATCGCAAGGTGAAAAAGGCAAAGACTCATCTGATCTCTGTCCCTGCTGTCCCAGGTCATGTGTTTTTATATTAATGGTTGAGGTCATGTGTCAGGTCAGGGAGAGCTAATCTTAACTCCGTGGCTGGAGGGCACCTTCAACCCACAGGGCATTTAGGTATCTCTTCATCCCAACAGAGAACCACCAGGCTCTTCTCTTAGCATGCAAATGAGACAGGAACAAATGTCCTGTCACTTCTGGGGCTCAGTGTCCCAAAGTGCTTAACACTCTTCCTGTCAACCCCCCACTCCAGCTGCTCAAAAAACCCCTCCTGCACTTCCCTCATTCCTTTTTCCTCCCTCTTATGTTCTTTAAATGAGCTTTCCAACTCCACTTCTTTCTCGCAATTCAATTTTACAAGGCCATTATCCCGGGTGTAATGTGGAGGTTAAATATATCGGGGCAGACGTTATGTGAAAATAATTAGTGTTAATGAATAATGCACTCATTCAGCTGATGAAGGATGGTTGTCAGGGTAATGGAGTGCATGGGAGGGGCCCCTCTGATAAATGAAATTAAAATATTTAAACACTGTTTTACGATATTACTGGGTCCTCACACTCTTTCTCTGTTACCTACTCACTACACGGAGCAGGCCGGCCTCTATGTGACATGACAGGTGTGCCATTACTCATGTACAGCATCTCTCTCACCAAAGACAGAGCCCAGATACAAGGAGGAAATATCCATGCACCACACTTTTTCAGTACCTTACACTACAGCTAATCATCACTGCCCTGATAATCACTTTGAGGACATCAGAGACGCCAATTCTATCGACAGCCTCTGCCTGTCTGCCAGACCATATTTCGTTCCCTTTATTTATTGCCACTGCGCTCATTCGGCCTCTTATGATCTCATTCTGCACCCATTGTGTGACAATGAAGAATGTAGGTTTTAAATCGCCCAGTTTACAGCACCCTCCCAGCCAATTGGCCTTCTCGAATCAATAATGGTGGTAGACCAAGCGCTCTGTGACTGAAATGGTAAAGCATCAACACCATTTGATTAGACATGATGGTTAGAGGGTAGAGGAAAGGGCCATTGGCAGGGGACAGATATTGCATGAGCTAATAATACATATTGCTCAGTGCTTCATTTGCAAACTCTCTATAGGGTTTGATGACACTTCTGATCACCCAATTTACTAAAAAGCATACACTACTTCTGACTTTAGCCATTCTAATACCAGTTTTGAGATAGGCTATGTCTCTGAGATTTCTGCCACCAGTCCAATACAATGTAAGTGCTCACAGCGCTAAAAATGATATTTAAAAAAGACTCAAATCGACAGCCTTGCTAGCAGCTCTGTGAGGCTGTACATAGGTACATCAGTAGAGTTAAATGTCAACATGTTAACATGCTCGCATTGATAATGCTAACATGCTCATGTTAAACAGGTATAATGTTTACTGTGTTCTTAATTTAGAATGCTAGCATTTGCTGATTAGCACTAAACACATTAAATCTGAGGCTGTTGGGAATGTTTTTAGTAATTCAGGTATTTAGTTTAATTGAAATGTTTGCAAACCAATCCAATTTTATTTGTAAAGCACATTTAAAAACAGCCAGGTTGACCAAAGTGCTGAAATTTTGACCTGATGACAGCACTAGATGAAACTTTTAGATCACTAACCTGAGGGGAACCTGAATGAGTGTGTCAAATTTACAGTGGTTGTTGAGATATTTCACTCAAAACCACAAATGTTAAGCTCATGGTGGCACAAGATGAAAAGTCAAAGGATCAGTAAAACCATGGGGATTCATCCTCTGTAAATTTTATTTGCACAGCCTCACAGAGCTAGTAGCATGTCTGTTGAATTTTAGTGTTATTTAAATATAATTTTTAGCGCTGTATGTCGGTGGTCTGGTGTGGTGGCTGTGTGTTTCATGTTTCCTGTTTTACTTTGTAGTCGTCTGCCTCCAGTGTCATCTTATTTTACTTCCTGTGTACCTGTCTCATTCTCCTGATTGTCTTCACCTGTGCCTTATTATCCTCAACACTCATATATAGTGGTTGTCTTCCTTTTGTTAGTTGTGTGTTCATTGTTCTCCACAGTATATGGCTACTACCAGTGTTTCCCGTTTCTTGTTTCTTGTCTCTGGTCTTTGGCTCATTCCCTGAGTTTCCCTATGGATGTGTGGATTTAATTTTCTGTTTTTGACTCATGGACTTCTCAACAGTTTCATAATTTGGATCACTGTACTTTTTTTGGACTGCCTACCAACCTCACTTGTAAGATTCACCCAGTTTGTTAATAAAATCTCAATCAATTATCCCGCCGTCAAGGGTGTGTACATTTGGGCCCAAAACCCCCAACTCTAGTGTCGGCTCTACAGGTGAACATAACAGTGTGAACCACAAATGAAACTACATTCACTTCCAGTGTGTTTGCTGTGCAAAATCAATTTAATTAAATTCCAACACCACTGTAGTCAAGTGGAAACAGAAATCTAGATCTCTAAGGGCAAATAAAAATTAAAACTATTATGTAGATACCACTTCAGGTAACAATAATTTTGTTTTTTAAATTTTTTGTAAACTGACCCTTTCAAAAAAAAAAAAAGACATATGTCCTGTTAAATCCAAAAGTGAGATATTAACATTTCTTAGTAAAAAAAATGTCAAATTGGATCTCAGATTGTTACAAATCATGCAGGTCTTTAAGTCAGGGTTATGTTCAGTTTTCACAGGACAATGGGTAGCTGTTATTAAACGAGGCACTGAAGTGCGCTACTCTTTCCCTGGGGCTTAGCAGAGACACACCATACCCAGCCACATCAGACAACTTTCTTTTATTAAGCTCATATTTTGCAGATTGGCGCCATATACATTTGACTTGTAAAACAGACCTAATTACAGGCCTGTAGTATGCAAGCCACACATCAAACAGTAAGTTACAGTAAAAGCCTATGATCTCGGTCGCCTTCTCTCTCTATTTTTCTCCCCTCCCTTGCGTCCGCACACCAGAAACACTGATTATAACAGGGACATTAAAAGGGAATTACAGCGAAACAATTTACACTTAATGTAGCAGTCATATGAACAGGGAAGAAGGATGGACAAAGATATAGCAGTATTAATAATACATGCTTTAATTAAGCAGCTGGGAATGCATAGAGCAGGATCAAGGCACTAGAAAGAAGAGTGGAAAAGCAGTGAGAGAAAGCTGAAGGAAAAGAAGTGAGAATGAGAGAGTCAATGACAGAGAAAGTGTAAAACAGAGTAGAGGGTAAAAAGTGGAGGAGGGAGGAGGATAGGAATATGTTGCTGTGGGTTTTCTGTGCACCATGATTCATGGGCAGTAAATATGCAAACGCCTGATGGCCATAAGGCAATCAGAGGAGCGCCACTCATCTACACGTTGCACAGTGGGCTATAATCCATCTGAGGGGCAAGGAATAATGATACCAGGAAGCAGGAATAAGAGCAGGGTCTGTTTATTACCTCAGACAGATCCATAATGCATACAGATGTGAGGGAGGCACGCAGCAGCCTCTGGCCAGAGAACTGCATTGAAAAGTACAGACAGTAATATTGTTTTTAGTGTAATGAAAGACAATCTGATTTAAGCACCTATTAAGGCAAATAAGTCTGCTGTCATAAAGTTTTAAAACAAGTGCAAGAGCTATAATGACCAATGACAGGGAGTGGAGAAGGGCTGAGATAGACATAAAAAGAGAAGGAAGAGTTCATCTGACACCTCAAAGGCACCAATAAATAATTTGCATATTGCAATATGGATGTACAGTTAAAAGTAAGGTTATAATTTGATCCAAATATGCACACATAAGACTTTCATCATCATTTAGACTAGACCTGTATAGATAAAACCTACCACTGGCAATAAAAATTTTAATTCACTTCTTGGTGTCATTGTGTTTACTTTTCTTCATTTGCAAAGAGACACACATGCATGTACACACATATTCCCACACAAAGACGTTGTTTTCCTGTCTCCTCACAGAGAACATTAACACCGGGATCCTACTAGTGCTTGAGTAAGTAATAAATTGTGTTGAACATTGATAAACTAATGCAATTACCTGCAGGGCAAGCAAGTCAGCTAATTTAAAGATACCGGGTTTGTTCATGCGGTTGGAGGCTCTGAATAGGCCCCAAGGGTAAAAGATGGCACCTTTATTACATCTGAGAGGTCAGCTTGGTAGCACTGTATTAGGATTGATCTTTTGATCCCTGCCTGGAACCACCATACTGTATACCAACCCCATCTGGCTGAGAAAAAAACAGCTTATCTTGCGCAAAGGGTTAACTCTGCTAGCCAGGCAGCCTAATTGAGCACCACACATCTCAGCTACACAGCAGAAACAGGAACCTAGAGGGTTGTAACAAGCCGGGCGTGACTTATTCACATAATAAACCAAGCAGATATCTAAATGAGCCATTGAGCTAGCCAGAAGGAGGGAGGCCATTAGGGCGCGTGGACCATGGGTACATATTTGTATATCTACAATTGCCCTATCATTTGCATATGTGGCTGGCCATAGAAATGGTAGTTGGTGTATGTACCCAGGGGCCTAATGACACAACAGAACAACTTTGTACTCATTCACAGTATCATAAACAAGTCATAGTTACATTCCTCTTATTAAAAAAAAACAAAAAGTGTTTATAGTGAAAACAAAGCACTTGGAGGTCAGTGTATATACTGTATATGTATAAATATATAAACCCTGGATATGATGTGAATGTACATTCCCTTGGTGAAGGCTTGGTTCAAAGAGTCATTTGTTATTACGTACAGATCAAATATAATCACTTGCCTTAACTATATTCTTACTTTGCATTCCATTGTTCAACTTCTCATTAAAACAAACCTAACCTGCCAGGCTTTTAGCAATTTGACCCATCTTCAAACTGTTATTTTTGGATATGGTACTAAAAAGAGTCTTGTGTAGATAATTTTCCACTTGGGTAAAAACATGTACAGTAAATGTAAGCTTAAAGGAACATTTTGGGGAAATCTAAGGCTATTTTTCGCTTATTTACTCTGGCTCTGATGCTTAGCTTTGCATAAAAACTAGAATCGGAGAAACAGCTCGGCATGGCTCTGTCCAAACATAACAAAATCCTCTGAAAAAAAACTCTGAGCACCTTTAGCTCACAGATGAACACATTATATCTTGTTTGTTTTATCTGTACAAAAACAGAAGTGCAGAAAGAACACTTCATTGTTGGTTATTGCTTCAGTATTTCTGCTCCTGACCAAGAAATAGTCTCGCACATAACAGAGAGCAAATAAGCTTGTTTCCCAAACTGTCAAACTCTTCCTTTAGTGCTATTCTTGCTTGCTAGTTCTAAGGTGTATAAATTCCAATGATTCATTGATTATCTAAAAGCTCAACATGACTTCAGCATGATTCAAGATGAGTATTGACACAGGAGTCCAGTTCAGGAGTTAAATTTAAAGGCATGTAACTGTTGCAAACGCGCATCATTTTGAGTTTGTTGATTCTATATTTATTACAATTTTACAATTGGGCAGTTGTGGCTCAGGAGGTAGAGCAGTTTGCCTGTTAATTGGAAGATTGGGGGTTCAATTCCCCAGCTCCTCCATTCTGCATGTCAAAGTGTCCTTGGGCAAGATACTGAACCCCAAATTGCTCCCAATTCAGTCGGTGTGTGAATGACAGTTTCTGTTCTGACCAGTTGCTCTCTACAAGTACAGTCCATTTACAGTCTTAAATAAATATGCACTACTCTATTGTGGGGATTAGAACTGCAAATGTGGTTTTGTTTTCGCTTTATTAGGACCTAATAATGACACTGTAGCCTCACCAGCTTTCTGACTGTGTGTCAATAGTACATGACAGGATTTATGTTACTGAATAATGTACACAATTGACCAAAACGGCTGCACATTTCCAAACCAGTACTAGGAAATCAACCAACAGAAGCTGGACATGAGAGGATGCTTAAATTCTCATTTCAGAAACCCCAAACCATTGGTCCTGGATCAATTGCCTGCTATTCTGCACTCGTATTAGTCTGTTATTTTGATCAGTTGAAACAATAACACAAGGTTGCCAATAATCAGTCATGTGGCAATGGGTCAAGGGTCAGCCTTTAATGTGACCTCTGACACATAATTAAATTGCCATCTTTAACCTCAGTTACAACCTGTCACAGAGCATTGGATTACATGTTGCAAATCACTCCACCAATCAATGACAGGAGGGAGGGCAGAGGGAGGGGCCTGCTGTGTCCAGCAGTGTCTGCACAGAGATTATCCTTAATGAAGTTGAACTGTACAGTGATCATGTTAGTGTACAACCTAATTAGATAGTGAATGACATACTGCAATAACACACACTCTTCCTAACAGGGAAAAGAAAACTGCAGAAAAGGCACCAGAGAGCCACTCGTTGTGTCCAGTCATATGACTTGTTTCCACTTCAACTGTTGTAATGCAAATGTAGTACATTTAGATTAGATTCAATTCAGCTTTATTGTCATTACACAGAGCTAATGAAATTAAGTTAGAATCTAACTAGAAGTGCAGAAATATAGTGTTTTATACAGATAAGTGCAGTTATGCTCACAATGTGTACAGTGGAGTCACAATATACAAATATTATACAGTATATGTGAGTTAAAAAGGAGAAGTTGACAGAGTTAAGAGTGTGCAAATACACATGTAAGGTTGTATGTACATTATGAACAGCATCTATCGATTTGGTGAGTATGAGTAAGAGTGTACACATACACAGTAGGTTATATATATAGTTGGTTATATGTAAAGTAACATTATTAAACAGTGTAGAGGTCTGTGCAAAAATATGAATAGTGCAAATAACATGTACATTAAAGTACTGTGAGCAGTCCAGTGTGAGTGCAAAGATGCTATTCAGCAGGGTCACAGCATATGATCACATTTTAAGCTTATATAGTAAAGTTGTATACCTCCAGCATATATGGAGCAACATTATCATTCATTTGTAGATTGTGTGTGTGACCCATCTAGTGAATGTAAGTTTAACATTCACTCTATTTCAGGTTTTGAATGTACCAACTCCTGTGAGAAATATTTGGCTCTTTAGCTGCTAAATGCTCCACTATGGAGCTACTGCTATTTACCAGCTAGTCTAACTTACTGTGTCTGTCTGCCGAAGGTAGTGTACAATCGGTTATCGAACCTTTTCCTCTGTAAACATCTGCCTGCTGTCAAAACGACACGATAACAGTGGTGAGAGTGAAACAAAAAAGTAAACTTGCTGGTCGAACAGCTACCCAATGAGCTGAAACTCACTATAAAGCTCCATTATTTTTAGGGGAGCTGCTGATTCACATGATAATTCTCTGTAGGTTTGTCATTATAAACAACTCCTTTCACATTGTCATTTGTTATAATGTTATCATGAAAATAAAGATTATAGCCACTTTAAGTATACATTTATGGTACTTTACTTGGGTATTTATTTATACCACTTTATATTTTTATATAATTTATTTATTTTACTCTACTAAATTTGTGTGACAGTTGTAGTTATTTGACACAAAGTAGATGATGACCTCATTAACTAGACAGTTTAAATTACCCAAAAGTATATTAAGTTGTTCCACTTCTACATGCAATCCAATATTGTATTTTTATTGACTACAGAGGCCCACAAGAACCGAAAGGAAAAGCAACAGATCAGCAATAACAAGTACTGTCCCAGGAGTGGCCAATCATATCCAAATAACAGAGAATAAATAATAATAATTAGGGAGCAGCATATAACAACCTGAGCCACGAGGCCAAGGCTCAGGTGGCATTATTCCCTGGCCTATAACATTAAAGAGTAAATACTTAAAGTATACTTCACTGATAATAATAATACGGAACTTGTAATTTAATATTGTTGTACTGGTGTATTTACTGACACCACTGGGTTTGGTATTATGACATTTTGTCTTGCAGCTGAGTAATAACAAAGATTTCTTTTATGTAACACTAAATTCCACTGGTGAAGCTTTACAACTGTGGCTGCCGTGCTCACACAGGCAGTGATTCCACACCAAAACTGCAGCTGGTTTTACAGAAGAAAAAAAATGTGTCCCCAAACTCAAATAATCCTGAATGACTGTGCTGATTATGATTTAGGGGGCTGCTAGTTTTGTTTCAAACTGTGCCTTGCTTTGTGGCCAGGGGCCCTGTGTTGTTTAAAGAGTTGTCGGAGTATAAATACTAAATTAATCATCCTTTGGCTCAACTTGCTAGCGACTGAAATTTGCTTATGGAGGCCTATGATCACATAAAATATTAATGCCTTTACAGAGAACTGGCATTGTAGAGATGGGGGGCAATGCATGTGAAAACATAGAGCAATGTGTTGGGAGGGGTCACTGTTGATTTGAGATCAAAAACACCTTCCTTATATTGTATCTTAACCTTAAACGGATAAGTGACCAAAACATTATTGCACATAATCCATTCATTAGGACAGATTTTGTACGTATTATTCTACAAAATTGGTTAAGTGGTAATTGGAGTTAATTGGCATGCTGCAGTGTTTTCGTGTTGTGAAAATGCAGGGATAATATTCAAATGAATATGAATAAATACATTAGAAGTGTGTAATGTTATGCATTTTCCTAGTTCTTGCATATCCATATGACCGACTTATTGAGCCCCTGAGGACTTCTAAAAGATACTACAATCATTTTCACACACATTTTGACAGACAGCAAATCTCCAAGCAAACAAAAGTGAGACTTTGAACACACTTCTTTCTTTCCCTAGTGAAACATACTTTCATACATTTCATCTGCCTTGTCCATACACAAAAGAGAGGGGGGAAAAATTCAACATTATTACAGCTCGTTCCAGAATTTCATGCCATTTGTCTCCTTGACACAAATCAGAAAGTAAAGATTGATATAATGGATGACACAGATGCTGTAAACTTGTTAGCCCATATTTTCCGAGCTCACACAGAGCATATAAACATCCTCTGCCCACTGAGACACAAAGGGAGGCAGGCAGATCTCTCAGACATTCCTGCATACTGGTCATATCAGCATGGCTGTAGACAGCATGGGGCACAGTCCAAAATATTCTGTAACACATTTATTTGTGTAGCCGTTCCACCAAGTGCTACTAAACAAATGTCAGGAAATATGGTTATTTGTGTCAATCAAACCGGTGATGCGACAAGTAAAAGCTATAGGTTTGTGACACAACTACACAAGTGTGCATGTAAAACTGCAACGGCTTGTTTGATCACAAATGATGCTTGTGTGAGTTTGGTAGCACCACAGTAGGTAAATGAGATGACTGGAGGGGGCATTTAACACTCCCATGCTGAGACAGAGGGATGAGGGAAGGTCTTTTTGGTGGTGGAGCAGGGGAAAAGGGCTTAAATGATGAACAGCAGCTATTCCATAAGAGCAAATCTGATTTCTCACAATTATCTCTGCGAGCCTGACAGGCACCAGGGGTGGCACAGGAACACTGAACTAGTGGACGCTGATTGGGTTATTTGTCCTCTCTTATTCGAGGCTGAGGGATTGTGGGGGCTGTACTGTGGAGAGCCTCTCTGCAGGTATATACCAACCTCATACAGAAAGCAAAATCCCTTTTTACCAGAACACCACGAATTATCCTCACTTTGGGTTTGCAGAAAGAAAAGGGTGACTAGTTGTAAAGTAGGGACAGTTCAAAAGTTAGAGATACACCTTTTACACATTAGACATTTTGACATGTCACAGCAGGAAAAGCACAAGTGCAAATAATGAAGTTAATAATGGCCATTTCACTCCATTTAGCTGCTTCGCAGTTTTAGAGTCAGGTATTGTGCATGCTGGCTCACCGTTCCACAGACATGGCTTACTGGGACACTTATAAAACATAGCCATCGTTAATGTTATCACTAACACCTGTGTTTCTCCATCACAAGTCTATTACAAGGTCTACTGGAGAGAAGGTTGTAAAAATGGTTTATGTTACAAGAACTGTACAAAACAAGTGACAAAACCCTGAAACATTTGTACAAAAAGAGGTTGATCCCAACACAAAACCAATAAGCAGACAGTACAACACCACAATGCATGTGTGATTAGAGTTGGTCATGTAATGTTTAAAATACCGCATTGACATTTTAATTAAATTTGGGGTTAACTACACTGAATGCCTATCTTTGATTAATGTGACATCTGTATTAGTAAATGCCAAATCTGATATCTATCTATCTATCTATCTATATCTATCTATCGAGAGAGAGAGCGAGATATCGAGAGAGAGAGAGAGAGAGAGAGAGAGAGAGATCGGTCTATCTACACATAAAAACTGTCATAAAAATCAGTTTCTCTCAGTCATAATTACAATTTGGAAGTTACCGTGAAAGCTGGGAGTCCAAAACTCATTAAGATGACACCAATAGGTCATGAGCACAATGCAAGATACTTCTCGCTTATTGGAAGCCAGATACATACAACATGATTTAAAAGGCCCTGAACACCTTGGCTCAAGAACAAAAGAACAAAATGATAAAAGAAATTTCTATTTTAATACAGCAGCACTTGACACCAAATAAAGACAGTAAATATCCTTAACATTAGACAATATTAATGAACATCATAACATTCTAAAATATTGAAGCCTCTTGGAGAAGGAAGCGTTGTAGCTGGACACTTGACAGACGGCTCCTGCAAGAAAAACACAAAAGTTCTTAGTTGTTGTTGTATTACTATTTAGACCATATATACTTCAGTCGAGGTGGGCAAATAGATTGTTCTTAGGATTTTGCAGAAATATACAGTCAGATCATTTCATGTTCTTACCGTAACATGGAAATCAGTGGTATATATTAGGTTACCTTACCGATCCAAAACAAAAATAAGTGTTGATAAAAGTATTTTGTAGGAAGTTTGCTCTTTAGGGGAAGAGGAAGGTTTTGTTTTATGAAATGGTCTTTCAGCTCTTTCAGTGTTTTTTTTTTTACCACTGCCACAGCATTATCTGTCTTTTTTTGGATTTTCTTTTTTTTTTTTTTGGCAGGATGTTTTCAGACCATTTCAATTCTTTATTTTTTGTACAATCCAAAGTAAAGCCAAGAATGGGAGAAGCCAAGCTTTCATACAAATCATTGAAACCCAGACATAAAATATTTACACATGAGCATTTAAACCAGTCAACCTAATACTATTCTGCAAAAGTTACAGTCTGTCATTCAGTTAAATTACAACAAAAGTTTTTTCTTAAAACTGACAATTCCAACAAATGTGTCTTTAAGTGATCAGCAGTCACATTTCCAGACAAACTATTTGTGTTTTGTTATTCACAAAAAAAAAAAAAAAAAAAAAAAAAATTAGAGAAGTGTGTCTACATTAAGAGCATTAAAAAAAATCATCCAAAACCATTTTTAAATTGTTAAAATGAATCAAACTCGCACGTGGTTCTTCTGCCAGTTACTCATTTCTGGGGGGGGGGGGGGGGGGGAGTCTAGCCAAAGTGAAATGTGTCTTGATGTATAAACAGGCTTTGAAGTCTTATAAAGTTGCTGGATTGTTGCTTGTCCACACCAGTGCAACCAGGGAAGAGCGACTAACTGATCTTCATCTGCGCCAGGAGCGAGGCTCGTTGTCATCTTCTTCTTCATCGTCATCTTGCAGCAAAGCATCGTCGCTCAGCGACTCTTCCGGGTACTGATAGGAGTGAAAAAGCAAACAAAAAACACAAACGCTGACATTAGGGCTCTCTATAGAAGATTAAAAAGTGAACAAAAGTAGAAAGACCTTTTATTTTGAGCATCATCAACTTGTAGCAAGTATTTATGTAGCTGCAGACAAAACAGCTGCTTAATGAAAGTATAAGTGGCAATGAAACAGCCATACAAACACAATCCTTGCTGTAACGGGAAATGGCTCCCTCTTGTGTACTCTAAATGTAACATAACAAGAAACAGACATTGAAGAAGATTGTCTGATATGATATGTGAACAGAGAACATCCAAATATCTCCATCACAGTAAATATTTGTTAGAGGATTTTAATTCTACGATCAGTGGTATCTCTGAAAGAAATAATACCAATCTTACCCCTCTCCTTGAGGTCCTGATTGGCTACCATAGGTACTATAAAGAGAAGCATTTAAATATATGCAAAGTGAGAAATGTCCACAAACCTCATCCTCATCTGGTTCTGCCTCATCAGCATCCGCAGTACTGAGAGTCGTGACAGCTTTATGCCAGGCCAGGCGTAAAGTCTGGTTGTTGAATCTCCCTCCATGAAGAGCCGCCTGTAGGTGGACGAAACATAGAGAGCAGAAGGAAAAAAATAAAAAATAAATAAAAACATGGTTAGAGGAGAAAGACATTATGAAGTGTAAAAACGTTACGTCAAGAATTATGAAAATAATGGGGCTTAATCAAAGTACCAAGCAGATTTTGGCGCTCCAGCTGAAGCAATGTGTAATTCAATACAAAAAACTGGAAAATACCATTTGCTGAATCTCTAGAAACTTTAACATGTACATAGCTGGCAGTTGACCCACCTGTTCTGCCTCCGCTCTCGTCTTGTAAGTGATGACCGCAGACAGATTGTTCTCATCAATCTGGCAGTCTTCAATCTCTCCAAATTGCTTAAAATTTTAAAAATGAACACACAATGTTTAGGTCACTTTACAAACTACTTCCTGTGCCATTATTGAAAAAAATATTCTTATGTATTTCCTGTTACTGGAGGTACCTAATAAACAATTACTAAACAAATCTTAAATTACTTTTCTGGCTTTTCTACAATATGCTTTTAATAAAGTAGCTCCATTACCTTATTTTTACAGTTATGCTAAATTTGAGATTACAAGTTTGGTTTATGTATCAATGCTGTTAAATTTGACAGTTTTGAAAGTATTCATATTGAACATTGGGGGGACTGAGATTAACTGGTACACATTATTCAAAAGCCTGGATACCTGTGACTGTCATGTGGTGTTTGTGTGTTTCTGACAGCATGAGTAGATATCAATTTATTGTGTTATCACTTTGGGATAATAATCAATTTCCAAATATAGAAAAATGTATAGGCTATGCAGATGTTCAGATTTTGTACTGTGCCTGATTTTGTGTTTTGTTCTTTCTATTATTATTATAAATATTCTATTTATTATTCCCATACTGACCCACAAGCATTGGATGTTCACCCCCATAATAGTTAAGCTAGCAGTGCCCTGATCTCCCACCTACAGCTTCCATCAAAAGGTCATACTGGGTTGATACCATGTATTAACTCCTTTTCTCAGTAATGCAGTTTTAGGCGGACTTACAGCAAAGTGTGGGAGCAAGTCTACTCGGTCTGCCTCGGTGAAACCACAAATCTCCAGCGCTCGTGGCCGATGGTCCACAACTGCATGCAGTGGCGCACCTCTTCCTCGTCCTCTGGAGCCCCTTCCCCGGGCCCTGAGAGCACCACGGCCCCGAGGGTGGACTCCCCGGCCTCTTCCCGGTGACAGGAGTCCCCTTTTAGCTGCCTGGATGAAAACAAAAACAGGGATGGAAGGAAGTCAAACAGAGCACAAACATCTGACTGATCTCTTTAAACACATAACTGTTGCGGATCTATTGTGGAGATGAAACTCCCAATAGACCATTTAACATGACAAGAACACAATTTTTAGCACTTGATTTCAAACATTAAGGATCAAGATCAACGTCAATACCTCAATTTGCAGCTGGGTATACTTGATCTTCAACAAAGCAGTGTCCTCTCCGGCCTGAGTCTTCTTGTACAGGTCCAGCTCTGCATCTAGCAGCTCTTTCTGTGCCTGAACATATAATTATTTCACATCAAGGAAGATGACATTGCAAGGGGGAAGTAATAAGTCAAAGACAACTGGATATTGAGGGAAACAGATATCCAGTTGCTTGCTAAGTGAGGAGATACAGCAAGAATGAGGCCCAACGAATTTTATGTCAAAAGCCAGTGGAAAAGCTAAACCAATCAGTTCAAAAGAATATCACAATCTGTCAGGTTTTTAATAAGTAGCCGTGAGAGTATGTGTGTTGCATGATGTCACTAGCTGGGAGAAAGCATTACCTGGGCCTTGCTCTTGGCTGTGCGTAGAGGGTTGTTGCCGCTTGAGATTCCCTTTATCTCCTCTTGCAGTTTGGTGATGCTCTTGGTTAACATGCCCAAAGTTTCCATGATTTTGGCTTTATCCTCTGCTTTCATTGCTTTGTTCTTCTCAAGTTTGGATATCAGGAGCTGTAGCGGATGAGAGCAGAAAAACAGAATCAAAGAATTAAACAAGTTTAACTAGTGCCAAGGCCAATAGTCCAGTCTTCTAACCACTAGGCTGTATATGTTTTAATATATTTCCAAAACTATTAGAATTACAATAGGCCTATGTCAAAAACCGTATGGTTGTGCCTAGCTGAAGTCTCTGTACTTCGCACAGGTCGGGAAATCTGGAAGTCCGGTTTAATCTGGAAAAAAAACACCTCCCTGACTGCATATTTCTTACATACTTTTTTTTATTGTAGAGTGATGTTTGAGGTGGATGTAATGTTTTGTTGCGGCAAAACATTCACTGTATGTACAACGGGTTCACGCATGAACTATGTATTCAGTTCATTTTGCTATAAACACTGGTTTCATAATTGACCCCTCTCACAATTTTAATAAAATTGAAAAAAGTTCATGTATCCACCCTGTGATTCGAATCCTCTAAAATGTAATGGGTTATTCTATGGGCCCTGCTAAACCTTGCCACCAAGTTTCATGCAAATTGGGCCAGTAGCTTTTCCAGAATCCTGCTGACAGACAAACGGCACGGGAAAACATAACCTCCTGGAAGTAAAGAGTCACAGATCCCACACAAAGCTTTCAAACACCGTTGGTAAATCTACACAAAAAAAAACATAGGCTGACTTGGGGACTCTGCATGTTGCGCAAGAGGGGAGTCAGACTGCTTTCGCAGCTCACACACACTGACATCTAATTTTTTTATAGAGAGGTTGCGCAATTTAAATGCACACAGCGGATGGGGACACTTCAATGTACAAGAAGTGTATTAAAACTCAGGGTGTAGTTGTTCTGAAATCGAGACAGAATCCACGATAGAAACCACCACGGTATCCCCACCCACATAAAAATGCAGTCAAGTTCACAAATGACATTGTCATAACAGTTTGTATATAAATGTAACATCATCCAAATATGTTTTTTGATAAAACCTGTAACTACTTTAAAATACATATATTTGTGGATTTCTATTTATTTAAAATAAAAAATGTGTGTTGTTTTGTTTTACATTCATGTATAACAATAAATATTTTTTTGTGCATTGAAGACATTTCTGTGGAGAGTGTCATTTATCAAAAATCCAAAAACGCATTGGTGTATCCTTCTGTATGCATTCATTAATATCGTCTGTTGGGTCAGCCCTGTTTAAACGAGTGCAAGCCACAGGAATTATCTTCTTACTATGGAGCATTACTGACATTTGTGTCATTTATTTCTTCTTGAAAATATGACATTATTGAAGTGGCTTAACTGTTACATTAATAATTATGGCCAATGAGACATTATTGATTTTTTTAAATGAAACATTTTATTTTCTACATTTTTTTGTAGTCCCTACTGTACCTGTGAATGTTGTGTGCCAAGACACCCCTAATTAAAACCTCTACTGGCCGTATTACAGAAATATCCTATCTTAAGTTAAGTTGCTATCAAAAATAAAAAAAGTAGCCTACACTGACACGTGATAGATAGAGAGAAAGGCAGCTTTTGTCTGAAGAGCAGAAGAAAACCGGTGGTGGCTCCTCTTGTCCTCTTCACCAACCCCGGCAGAAACCCGTATTGTGGGTCACCTCGGGAAAGTGAACTATGTAGGTAATAAAGGCTGTGGGCGAAATTTGTCATGTTTTTCATAGTTTTCTTGTCTTCACTGATCTCCTATTGTAGACTTGTATTACGATACTTTTGTGACATCTAGCCTTTACATTCT
This sequence comes from Micropterus dolomieu, assembly GCF_021292245.1. Lineage (NCBI taxonomy): Eukaryota > Metazoa > Chordata > Actinopteri > Centrarchiformes > Centrarchidae > Micropterus > Micropterus dolomieu. The sequence goes on along the minus strand of NC_060169.1, from coordinate 12,073,173 downwards.
GTTATATAATGATTAGGGGTGTAACGGTACACAAAAATCTCGGTTCGGAATGTACCTCGGTTTTTAAGTCACGATTCGGTTTATTTTCGGTACAGTAAGGGAAAAAAATGCAAACATTAAATTGATGCTGGTTTCTTATGAACTTTTGTAAACATCCATATTACTTTACAATTTTTTAAACAAACTTCCAAATTACACATAAATAAATTATATAAAATAAAAAAGAATAAGAAATAAAATACTAAATAAAATATTCTCAAAACAATATATAAAATATAATAAAAATATATATTAATATGGATTACAGTGCAGCATTCTTCTTACCGACTGCTTTCGTCTTATCAACTTGTCTGTTGTTGTATTTCACTAGGAAACCGAAGAATTCCCAAACAGAAGACCTTAACAATAAGGGAAAGGTCTTAAAGCTCTGGCCTCTCTGCACTGGCCGTGATGCTCAAGTCACTAGTCAGCGAGAGGCTGGGCTAAAGCAGCTGCTTGTGTAGTGCTGTAGCGCTTCAAGGCTGAGATTTGGTCCACCACTTAATATGTCCATGTGGAAACTCTGAATTTATGCATGTTCCACACTCAAAACAAGCATAATACATGCCGTTAAAGATTGCATTCAGTGCACATGTGCACCGTTCCAAAAGTCCTGTACCGAAACGGTCCGGAACGAATACATGTACCGTTACACCCCTAATAATGATGCATTATCTAGTGTTACATGCCCTACAGCCTTTTCTACTAACGAAATGTCATCAAACCACAATACATCGCTAGGCTCTGGCATAAGCCTATAAATGAATAAGTTCCACTTGTTGACATTTTGTTTAAAGAAATTAGCAAACACTACCTGGTGGAAAAATTAAAGTTAGGACAGCCTAACAGTTATCCTAAAGTTTTATTTAAGATTTTGAGAAGTTAGGATGCTTGTGTTATACACTTTTCCAATCTTACGTTAGGATAGTAACATTGACTTAAGAACTGTTCATCTGTAACGGCTTTTGTCCTAAATCAGGTCCTAACCCTTATTACCATGGTTACCTAACAGTTAAGATAGGATCTGCAAGTTTGTAATACGGCCCCAGATTATCTTACCTTCTGTGTCTCAATGTGCTTCTCCAATATTTCCTGCTTCTTCTTTCTCACATCCTGCTGTAGTCTTAGAGCTTCCTGTGAAAGGAATTATGGGAAATGATTATGTACTGTTGTTAGGATAAGAATCCGAGTTGCTTGCTTCCCATTTCCACTCCCCCTTTTCCACCATTCCCTCCATTTCTCCTCACCTGTTTCTTCTTCAGCACTTCCTCTGAGGTTTTCTGGGCTGCCTTCAGGGCAGCAGGATTATATACAGTCTTTGTGAGGCCCATGGAAGTCGAAAACACCTGAAAAGGGGAGAAAAGTGATGAGAAAATTCCAAAATAAAATTATTAACTCTGAACAGTGAGTGGACACTTACTTTTTCAACAGGAGCTGCTGGTTTGACAGAGAACCCCAAACGGTCCTTCACCGACATTTTAGAAGGATTCTGCACAAATAGGGAAAAATATACATAATGTTTATAGACCATCTGCAGATTTTGTAAAGTAAATGTGAAAATGCACACTTTCAATACAATCTCCCACACACACCTGAGAGGCTACGCTGGAATCTTGTGAGGGCTCAGAGTTCCCAGTGAGCGCGGGTCCAAGGCGATCTTTGACAGACTGCTTCAGACACGTGGCTGTGGGCTGCTGAACGACAAAGGACATGTTAATCACATTAAGTCTGACTTAATGCATTAGTGGCTATGTTAATATGCACTGTCAGACTATCCGTTGTCTTGCAGTGCTGAACCTTTAGATGCTTCTGTATCATGTGCTTTGTTTACTGACTTTCGATGTCTCCAAGAATGACTCAGTGAACAAGGTCCTCTATTCATAGTTTTCAGTGACGTGGCATGCGCGGTGACCTGGAGGGCAAAACAACAGACCAACATAGTGGCTCACAGCGCAACTCCCTCAGAGACGCCTCAAAAGCCATAACACTTAATTTGGATCACCTCTCAACACTCAAAAGTGTTGGGCACTTGCGATCCATATACAGCATCCGTAGCCGTATTTCTGCCGTTAAAAACCACCAGCGCTCGACTGTGGTAATGTTTACGTTTACCTTGAGGGGAATCCCTCACCTAACACAGCTCAGTGTTGTCTCCTCATCGATTAGTGCGTCCGAAAGCACAACAACCATCCAGCATTTTGGCAACGCAAAAGAAACAAACTCAAAGTAACATTGTCACACAGTCCCTAATTGGTTTATTTGTGAATTTTGGGACATATCTGACCATGTCTAGTCCATTTACATGCAACTTCCTTTTTCATGGCGAAACATCACAATTGAATGCCATGCCGTGGCCATGCTGTTTGAGCAATCAAAAAAAGCTTCGCAATTTAACATCGCATGGTTCTTAAGATGGGGCTACCCATATTTGAAGTCGATCGGGTTAAAGCTCTAAGAGGAGTTTGTTAAAGTACGGAGCATTTAAACAGGGAAAACGCATGTAAATAATTCAAAATGGCCGACTTCCTGTTGGGTTTAGGGTATAGCTCTAAGAGGCTTATTTTTAAGTCTGGAGATGATACATCGCCCCCCAACTTTTTGTACAGATAGGCAAAAAATTCAGCGGGGGCTGCTTTGTTGGCGCTATTGAGCCAATTTTCCACAACCACACTCCCAAACCATATCAGACAATAAAAAACACTTTTGATGTACATGCCAGGTTTTGAGTATTCCTAGCCATGTGAAGGCTAAAAATGCATTTAGGGGG
>NC_060169.1:11729068-11752568 GCF_021292245.1 Micropterus dolomieu | reverse complement strand
AGCCACCCAGAAATATTAAAGGCATACTGTGGCTACAGTGGTGTAAACAGTGTGTCTACATCATAAAAAACTAATTTATACTAGTATGTGTATTAACAAATTTTCTGTCTGCTTATCCAGATGTTCCTCGCACAGCCACCTCTGTCACCATCGCTGACCTCCTGCCAGGACGTCGATACAACGTCAATGTCTACGAGCTCCCAAATCAGGGACAACCAAACCTCATTTTATCTACCACCCAGACTACAGGTGGGAGAGTCCCACTCCTCCTTGTTATCATGACAATGAGCTCAGGATTATTCAAATTTTGTACATTTTAACACAAAACACAATGTTAATGACTTCCATCCTTTCCTCAGCTCCTGACTACCCTGCCCAGCATGCAGTCGATGAAGTGGGAGAGACATCCATCCGAATCAGCTGGTCCAGGCCTCAGGCTCCTATTACTGGTAAAGAACCTGTCTCTGTATGTGTGGTTATATGTGATTTAAATTAGTATTTTTACATAGAGATCCGTTTTACTCTGGCTGTGTGTAAATGTATGTTTGTGCCTGCCAGGTTACCGTGTGGTGTACACGCCGTCAGTGGAAGGCAGCAGCACTGAGCTGACCCTGCCACAGTCAGAGACCTCAGTGAACTTGGGTGACCTTCGCCCTGGTCTACTTTACAACATCAGCATCTACGCTGTGAACGAGGACCAGGAGAGTGAGCCTGTTTTTGTACAGGTCAACACCGCCGGATCTCCTCTACCAGGTACACATTCCTAAACAAATACTGTATCTTTCCGGTAATAAAAAAGCTGAAATAAAAAACCTTTATAAATGGTGTAATTTAGTGCTTCAAATCTTAAGCCAATGACAGTTTTTTGTTTTATTAAGACTGTAATAACAGTGTGTTATTCTATATTTTAGATGGTAAATTATTCTTTTTAGATCATTCTTTGTCCTTTGGCTGTCAGTGAAAGCTGAGCAGATAAAGTTTATACTCACAGCTAAAGATTCCTTATATGGCCAGGGAGCTTTAGGAGGGGCATTCCAGTGTTTGGGAAAGACTGAACTTGTCAAAACATTGCTTTGTCAAAATAGGCTTTTACAGCTAAAGCTATAACACTGTAATATCTTTTCAGAGGCTTCTTATCTTCATCTTAGTCTATCGAGGCCCCTGAACGAACTCTCTTTAATTCATGGTGGGCTCAGAAACAGACACCTGTTCAGACGCAGTTAAAACAAAGCAAGCATGCGTACAGCCCACACCCAGACAGAGGCACACACACTTCATAAATCCTCATATATCTTAAATTGGATTTCCATTTTTGACTCTTTCCTTTCTGTGCCGGGTACTGAAAAATGAACTATTTTATTATGCTCAAAAAGAAAACCAGATGCTGTAGAGAATTGTTCTTTCTACCCATGTCTGGTTTGGTATTTCTCTCATATTTTCTGCTTTGTCTGAGCCATTATTGTTGAAATCTGTAAATATCTCAGCCTCAAAGTTGTTTAAGAGGTGGTGTTAAGCTTTTTGGCTTTTTCCCGTGTCGGACTAGCTGCTTGGATAGCCCTCAAAAACACCGGTGGAAAAACACTGAGCTGCAGCACACCTCTCCTCTCCCTTCCAAACACTAGCTACCCCCCAGGCAGTCAATGGACATAAAGTTGTTACTGTGATGTAGAGACAGAGCTTGGTTAAAACTTTATGGATGAAAGATACATTTGTTACAGATTAATAACTCTCCACTCTGCAACATGTACAGCTGAAATTAAGCCGTGTTTAGCGGCTTCTCATTGACCCGCCCTTCTCTGCTTCTGATTGGCTAGTAGTCTACTACTAGGAACTGCGCATGTGCAACTCCCAACAAAGATCATTCAGAGACAAGATCTATCACTCCATAGCTGTAATGAAGCGTTCGACACACAGGGTGAAGAGAGGAGCTGCAGCAATGTGCAATGAAAATTAAACCATGTATACCTGTTATGGTACAACCCCTAAATAGGATTTTGAACCTGAAAATTAGCATAATTATAATAAAGCACCTCTATAAAGCCTGATTTTTTAAACTTATAGATTTTTGAAAAGCTGATTAAATAAAGCCACACACATTTTTAGTTATACTGTTCTCAGTATTTTTAAGTTAGCCTTGTAAATAACTAACTAAGTTAAAGGTGTCCTGTGGAGTTTTTTTTAAATAGTTATGGTTACATGCAGTGTTTCTGAACAAAACAAATTGTGGGTATCCTTGAGGCCTAACAAACATGTTAAATGCAAAAAAAATGGGGACCCTTGTAAGTCTGATTGTGACTATACCTTTTGTCAATCAATCTACCACTTCCTGTCCACAGAGGAGGTCCTGGCGCCTACAGACCTGCAATTCAACGAGGTGTCAGATGTGAAGATCACCATCACCTGGATCGGTCCACCTAGTGAGGTGACCGGTTACAGGGTGACCTTCTCCCCTGTTGGTCCTCACGGCACTGAGACAAGGCCGATGCAGCTGTCCATCTCACCCAACGCATATGCTGAAATCAACCACTTGGAGCCGGGCACACTCTACCGCTTCTACATCTATGCCATCAATAGTGGAGTGGAGAGCAAGCCGCTTGTGGGAGAAAAGTCTACCAGTAAGTATCACCATGGTGAAAGGAGCCCGAATGACACAGAAAAACAAAATACAAAATACAAAACATGAGTGATTTTCTGCCTTACATGTGTTTTATTTTCCAACCCCTCCAGAACCTGATTCACCCACCAATGTGCATTTCACTGACATTGGCCCAGACAGTGCACTTGTTATCTGGGAGTCTCCCCGCGCCATTGTCAGTGGCTACCGTCTCTTCCTGAGTATCGAGGGCTCCAACCCCATCGAGAAGAGGATCCCGGGCAGGGTCACTCAGTACCCTTTGAGGAATTTACGTCCAGACACCCAGTACACTGCCACCCTGCATTCTGAGCTGGACAGTGAGCTCAGCGAGGGCGTCACTACATATTTTACCACCGGTCAGTACTAAAAGAAACAGAACATCACCAGAGAGAATAGTAAGTTGTTGCAATGAATTTAATTTGATTTTCCACACTCCATCCTCCTCCCAGCTCCCCAGAGGGGAATTGCACCTGCTTTCAGCACTGAGGTCACTGATACCTCTATCATTATCACCTGGATACCTGTCCGCAGATTCAGCTACAAGGTAAACACCTGCATCATACTATGAAATAACTACACGTAGCCTAGTTTAAAAAGTGTTACTCATAATGGCAAACCCTCAGATAATTATCCCCCAACTCTGTACTTCCCGTCAGCTCTATGAAGCTTCATAGCGTCTTTTAGCTCATTGTTTTGGTTTTATGGCCCGCAACTTTACTGTTTTGACTCATACTCATCACTCAGCTCTGGTAAACGCACTGTACACCTCCTGCCCAGCACCAAACTGCAGACAGTGTTTGCAACTAGGTGGTGAACATAGTGGAGCTTTTAGCAGCTAAAGACACAGACATTTCACTCAGTTGGTGGAGAGCAAAACACAGAATAAAGGAGAGTAAAAATTGTACTTAAATTTGTTCGGTGACCTTAAATGAATGACAATGTTGCTCTGTGTCTGCTAGATGTGTAAATAGGCAACAGTTTCATTAACATGATCGCCATATCAACTTTGTAAGGTAACGATATGTCAGTGTTGTGTTTGCAGCTGGTTGTGCTGCCCCCAGGTGGCCAAAAAAAATCAATTCATGCAGAGTTAATGTATTTGCTGTATGTTTTAAATGTATTTTCTAGGTTTCTAAACTCTGCTTGTCTGCCTCTTTATCCCCAGCTGTCTGTGCTTCCCAGCCAGGAAGGCGAGTCTCCCAGAGAAGAGACCTCTGACTCTGGACGCATTTATATTCCTGGTCTGATTCCAGGAACTCAGTACACCTACAGTGTTCAGCCTATCTTCAACGGACGCAACAGTGGAAACCCAATCACCCGCAACGTTGTCACTTGTGCGTGTCTAATTCTATTTATTGCAATGCAGCAGCCAAAGAAGTTGTATAACTAATCACCTGATTGATTTAATACTGCTATGAGCTCACAAAGCATTGTTGAATCCATTTGGCATGAATTTGTGTAAGAAGTTACTGCTGCATCGAATCAAGTTTCTCATGCTTGTGTCATGATCTTTTTTCCTCTCTTTGCAGCCCTGTCTCCTCCCACCAACCTCAGAGTGGAGTCCAGCCCCGACACAGGACGTCTAACTGTGCACTGGGTAGCCTCCAAAACACCAGGTAAATATTGACTGTGCTCCCCACGCTCTGCCAGCCCATTGGATCACGCCAAGTCTAGGCCATGGCCTTCAAATGGTATTTTCTGTTCTCAGTGACTCATACATTGCAAACACCTCTCGACATGATGTTTTATCTCCTGCATATTTGTTATGTTCCCCTACCCTCTGCAGGCATCACAGGTTACAGAGTGACAAGCAACCCAACTAACGGCCAGCGAGGAATCACCCTGGAAGAGATTGTCCGAGCTGATCAAACCTCATGGTTGATAGAGAGCCTGAGTCCTGGGGTCGAGTACAACATCAGTGTCTACACTACCAAGGATCATTTGGAAAGTGTACCTGTGTCCACTATTGTCACACCAGGTAGGAGCCACCAGGAAAGCATTCACACTTGCTGTTAATGGACATCAAACACACAAGTGTGTCCACAGAAACGTGAGTGTGTGTATAAAAGAGAGAGAGATGATAGTAGGAAAGAGATAAAGAGATGAATTTGCCATTAAAGGCTGGGTCTAAGTCAAATTGGAGCGAACTCCAATATTTCCCCTTCTGTCATTGTGGTAATATTTTCACTATTCCCACCCTTACAATGTATTCCTCTTCATGCTGCAACTATTTCCATAACAATACATAATTTTTCTTTCAAAAGAAAAAAACCTGGGAAATCTCAAAAATGGATTTTCTTAAAGCTGCGTTAATAGAAAGTCCACTTCCGGCCCATTGGACCTTATTTTGGAAAAGATAAGTACAGTAGTCAATGGAGAGAGGCAACTAATGTTTTATCTAGTCTGAATTATGCCCATTAGCTTCAGTCATTGCGAGAAACAGTTCTGACATCATACATGTGACTTTTGGGTTGAGTCTTATAATTGTTCTACAACAAACTGCGGCTTTCTTGACTTTCAAAAATTTCTTTCAAATTGACAAACATCACATCATATGTGTAATTCAGGGCACAATTCAAACTAGATCAAAAAAAATTGACAACCATACATATTTTTTCCAAAATAAGGTTCCATGGTGGTCCACTGGAAGGCGACTTTTTAGGCTCTCTAAAGATTTTTGGCCACTAGCGGGCAGAATACAATGACCTGACAGACACACAGCCCTGATATTATCACCTTTTAAAGTTGCTATGGCTAATGGTTTAGCAGAAATAATGTCAACTTGCCCATTCAGCAGACACAGAGCAACATTATCACTCCATTGAATGGCTACCTAGTGATTTAAGTTCAACACTCACTATCCTTTTACCTCTGTTTGGTCTCCACCATATCCACCAAAAACATCTTGGTGGGCTGCTGGGCTGATAGGGTAGAGCTGGTTTATCACTGCTTGTTTGCCACTAACAGCTGTCTACTACTGCTGGAATCGACATCAATGAGAGCAGTGATATCCAACCCAAATGTAAATGAGCTTTAAAACCAAAACAGTGAGCTAACAGTGAGCTAAAATAGGCCACTGGGAAGGGCATGGTTTTTGATCTGAGAGAATTAATGAAGGCACATTAACAGCCTTTTTATTACTCAAGGATCTCAAAAAATATAGTAAATTTCATAAATCTATTCTGTCATTTATATTTTCTTTATTCCACTGTAAATCTACTTTTATTAAGTTAACCTCTTTGTTTTGCCTGTGTTAGCTATAACTTTTAACCCTCTCTCCTCCAGCCATTCCTGCTCCCACCAACCTTCAGTTTGGAGGAGTGGGTCCTGACCACATTAGGGTGACATGGACAGTCCCCCATGTTGCCACAGCAAGCGACATCTCCCGGTTTGTCATCCGTTACCACCCTGTAGCCACAGACGACGATGTCAAGGAAGTTAATGTTGGCGGAGCAACCAACACTTTCCTGCTGCAGAGTAAGACAACATACAGATAGTGTGTGTTTAATAGTGTCTGACAGACTGCTGGTGTTCAAGTCCAAAATGGGCTGTTTTTCTTTGCAGTGCTCCATGTCAAGTCATTCTAACTGTATACTTACCTCTCCATTTCCATATAGACCTGCTGCCCAACACTGAGTACCGTATCAGTATTGTGTGTGTGTACGGTGAACAAGAAAGTCAGCCTGTCACAGGGACTCAGAGTACAAGTGAGTATGACAGTGGTTTCCAAAGCGGGTCCCTTAAGGAGGGGCCAACAGTGCTGGAAGATTTGACATTTATTACCATTACCACATTTTTAATGATGTTTCCATCACATAAAAACAGGCAAACAAAAAAAGTATTTATGTATTAAAAACTTAAATATGCAATTATACTGCAGCTAATCTTGGTGACATGTCTGTTCTGTTTTTGAACAGAACAAAATTAGCATACTTCATTTTTGTGTCTTGTATTAATCTTCAAATGTGTAGCAACATGGCCTAAAACTGCTGACTGTTTTCAAATTCCTGAGTTACTTAAAAGTACTTACTTACTTAGTACGTACTTACTTAAATTATGTAGTATTGACTAATATTTGTCCATTAAAAAAAGTCTTATAATGTCAGTTTTTAGGTAAGGTTGTATATGCATGTTTTGTAGGTGGGCTTGGGGGGCTCTCATGAAAAAAAGTCCAAGTCAACCCACAAATTGTTAAAATGGATAATTTGTGTTGTAAATTTTGTAATTACCGTTATGATTACCTTTCCCTCCAGCTCTGGACTCCCCCACTGGCTTGGACTTCTCTGACATTAGCACCAACTCCTTCACCATTCACTGGCTGGCTCCAACTTCTGCTATCACCGGCTACCGCATCCGTTATCAGAAGACCAGTGGCGGGCGGGCAAAGGACGAGAGGCTGCCCCCAACCAGGAACCACTTCACTTTGACTGGACTGACACCAGAGACAGAGTATCTGATATATGTGTATGCTGTCAACAACAATCAGGAGAGTCAGCCTCTGACTGGCACTCAGGCCACCAGTGAGTTTCTATACTGGTTTCTACTATAACCTCTTCTTTCATTCTCTTAGTGACATTCCCCATTTATAAGATATTTTATAATAATGCACATCCTTCTTCTTCTCTGCTTTCCTCTTCTAATCCTCTCCAGTCTCTGACGCTCCTACTGACCTGGAGGTAACATCGTCCACCCCCACCAGCATCACCATTCGCTGGGACGCCCCCTCTGTCACAGTGAAGAACTACAGGATCACCTATGGAGGAACAAGTCCGTACACGTGTTTTAATTCATAGATTCCCTCTAAACCTCAACCATCTTCTGAGTTTAACACTCTGCCTTTCTTCACTGTCTTTGTAGGTGGCGAGACTCCTCAAGAGTTCACACTCCCAGGCACTCAGACCACCACCACCATCACTGGTCTGAAGCCTGGTACTGACTACACCATCACAGTCTATGCTGTTACCGGAAGAGGGGACAGCCCAGCCTCCAACACCCCGGTCTACATCACGCACAAGACTGGTATAGAAATGTGAAAAAAATAGTTCTGATTGTTGAGAGGTTAAACTAAGTCTAAAGCTTGGTATATGTCTTGTCTCTCCTTTAGATACCGAGCCCCCAACTGACTTAAAATTGACTGATGTGAGTGACAATGCTATCACAGTACGCTGGTCTCCTGCTCAGGGACCAATCAGAGGCTACAGAGTAACCAGTGTCCCCAAGAATGGCCTGGGACCCTCCTACTCTGAGGTGTTGGCCCCTGGTAAGACCAGAACCAGGCTGTCATTCTATTTTAGATATATAATTTCATATTCAGTATCCTCTTCACATTGGCTCCTTTTCTGCTCCTTCGTTACAGATCAGACAGAGATGACGTTCACAGGTCTGATGCCAACTGTTGAGTATGTCGTGAGTGTCTATGCTCTGAGCAGTGATGGACAACCCTCTTCCCCTGTGGTGGAGAATGCTATCACTGGTTAGTTTGACTCAATTAAATGAAAACTGATCCAAGAAAGACTTCATTTAGGGATTGTTTCAGTATTAGTGATGCTAGTTACTCAGCATTATTCAGTGCATTTACATAGTACCTATTAATTTAAATTCAATTCAAAGTGCTTTACTGCATTAACATTCTTATCTGACCATGTTTAGAGTCCTGCCTGTCCTTGCTTCTATTGCTCTCAGATTAACTCACAACAAATGAAACAAAATAAATCAGAAGCGTCACTTTAAGATATATATGTTCTTTCATTAAAGATAACTAATCAGCGCTGATGAAAACTACCAATCTTCCTCCTTTCCTGCAGCTATGGACCGTCCCAAGGACCTGACCTTCTCTGACATCGAATCCACCTCCATGCGTATCACTTGGGACAGTCCAGAGGGCACGGTGACATCATACCGCGTCCTGTACTCCAGCTCAGAGGAGGGTGAGAGAGAGCTGCATGCAGCACCCAGAGGTGACCGGGACAGTGTGGTGCTGAGAGGCCTTCGCCCTGGGACAGAGTACACTGTTAAAGTCATCGCCCTCCATGACCGCACACCCAGCACACCGTTGGTGGGAACCCAGGCCACAGGTAGAAAAACACAAAAAACATCAACACATTCATGACTTATTTGTATGTTCCCTGACTCCAATTCTAAATGTGTTTTTTTGTTGTCTCAGTAATCCCTTCTCCAACCGGCCTGGAAATCTCAGAGATCGGTCCCTCCTCCTTCACTGTGTCATGGCAAGCCCCCAGTGCACGCCTGACAGGCTATCGTGTGATCGTCAGCCCCAAGAACATCAACAGCCCCAGCAAAGAGATGAACGTTGCTCCACACACCACACGTGTCGTTGTACCAGGGCTCATGGTAAACAGAGTTCTTGTATCAGTATTTACATTGATTCACAGTCAGTCAGTGAGTAAATATCAACTGTATGTCTGTGTGTCGTAGGTGGCAACCACATACCAGGTACACGTCTACGCTCTGAAGAACTCTGTCAGCAGCAGACCGCTTGTGGGAGAGACGACCACACTGGAAGGTAACTAGCTGTACCATAAATGGGCACATTTCCAGTCAACACCAATTATTATCCACTGCTCTGTTTTATGTTTTTTTCCCCTCCTCGATGCAGATGTAAGTCCTCCTCGCCGTGTTCGTATCTCTGATGTGAAGGATACTTCTTTCACACTGACCTGGCGCTCCAAGATGGAAACCATCACTGGTTTCCTTATTGAAGCCACACCCATCAGTGGCTCACGCCCCACTTTCAGCAGGACCATCCCACGAGAAACAAGCACTTACACTCTCACAGGTATGCCACACCTTCCTGCTAAATAGACCTTTAAGAAGTTGGAAATGGTTTATAGATGTAAGTTTCATTGAAGTATGATTTTTGTGTTTCAATTTTGCTTCTGCATTTTGTTTTTCTAAGGTCTGCAGCCAGGCACCACATACTCTGTTAGTCTGTATACTCTGAATGGCAACACAAGGAGCGCTCCGTTTACTCTCATGATTAAAACAGGTACAATGCAAATCTGTGTCTAATCTCTCTGTTTCATTGCAAATGCATTTCAGGATTCATAATGTGAACTTAAATTAAGATCAGATTTTTCCATATCCAGAAATGCTGATTTGAATGTGGTTGCTGATGTTTTATCCTTACATGCAGTACATAATGCAGTGTGAATACAAGCAATATCAATAAACAACAAGAAAGAAATGGCACAAATAAGGCACACAATGTTTTAGATAAATACAGCAACAGCAGAAGCACCCATTTTATATATGAACAACAATATGGACAAAATGTAGAACAAAGTGCCATGGTCACAAAGGGAAACTGTTTACAGGTCTTGGGGTGTACTACTACATATATGTTCTGCATATGGCTCCAGAAGGAATTGCGTAAAGTCTGATAATTACCTCAAACAATATCTCTGGGTCTAAAGACTACAAGTTTGAAAATGAGAAATATCTAGGGGTATGGAGTTAGAAAAAAGTGAGCTTATCACACCTCTGTAGCGCACTCCTCATATCTGATTGAGACTGGCGGCTTGAGGCTAGCTAACACATCTCTCTTGCTGAACTGTCAGCTGTCTAGTTGCATTATGGGTAATTTAGGCACCAGGTTTTTACGGCATTAAGTTTTACAATGTTATAGCAGAGCAAAGCTAAATCAGTGATTTTAAGTTGGATCTTAAAAAACAAATTGAAACGACAAATGTATCTGTAGCCTTTGACACAAATGGAAAACCCTACAGTGCACGCTGAGACGCAACAAGCAATCAAATGATCTAACATGATATTTTTCTTCACAGAGGAACCAGTGGTCCAGGCTCCCACGCACCTCCAGTTCACATCTTTGACCCCGACCTCCATCACCTTCACCTGGCAGCCACCTGCCACACAGATCACAGGATACTACATTACCTACGAGGAGTCAGGAAGAGGACCACTAGAGCTCATTCCACGACCCCACCCCGGCCAAACCTACGCCACCATCTCAGGTATGCGTTTTTCAACCTGTAATTTTCACTACAAACGATAATGCCACTGAAGATATCGTATGGGGCATATTTGTCACTAAAAATTGTTTATTTAATTAGGCTTTAGCATATTTCATTTTTCATTTTGATGTACAAACATGATTTAGATTTATGAATAAGTCAGGTGCAACCCACTAATTCCACTATATGATGATTATTCCTCTCCTCAGGCCTGAGACCATCCACTGAGTACATCATCAAGATCGTTGCCATCCAGAACTCACAGAGGAGCGCACCTCTGGTGGGCAAAATCAGGACTCGTGAGTATTTTGAGACTTCTGATGTGTACAGTGACAAATGTGATGGTAAAGATGAAGCATTCAAATGAGTTACGGGCAAACACCCTGTAAAATGTCAGGGTTTGAATGGCAGCTTTAATCTGCTCAGCTGAACCGTTTTGCTGTAATAGCTCAGAGGCCTTGAGAAAAACTGTGCAGTCAATCAACATGAGCCTCCTAAAACAATAATACCCCTTTTTATTTTGAATGTCTCCAGAAATGCCATTCAAAATATCTCTTGTGGGTTTGTAATACTGCATCAAGACACACTTTGCAATGAAGTAGTACCCCAGCAATGCTGCTTATACGTCGCCTCCTGTTGGCTGAGATGTGTTACTGCAGCACTGCTTTACCTCCCCCCTTTGTCTAACCTGCTTGCTTTCCTAACCCTGTCTCTCCGCCCAGAACCAGGCTCCTTGCTTCCCCTGCCTCTGCCCAACCGCCCTGGAGGTGTTGATGACAGGCTGGATGTGCCTGAAACTGATTTGGACAACAGAGTTCAGGTAGTGGGCAATAGTGGCGACGATGGGCTTGGTGGTCAGAGTCAGCATGTGGAGTACAACAACGGTGGCGACCCACAGTATCGTGAGCCCCTGGTCTTTGTGCCCCTTCCTGATGCAGAGGGCCGCAGATTGCCCATTGTGAAGCTGAACGTGCCCATCGGCTCCACGTTCGGTAACGAAACAGGAATACCACAGGAGGCCCAAACTCGGACCTCCATCTCCTGGAAGCCTTACAAGCAGAGTAACGCCTACCTGGTGTCCTGCCATCCTCTCACGCATGTAGATGAGCAGATGTTCCAGGTAAAAGACAAGGGCTATGGCTTCTAGCCCAGCTCATCGTGCTGTCTGAACGTTATTTATTAGTCATATTTGATGAAATCTGTTGTTTCATGTGGACAAAACCATGCCTCGCTCTCTACCTGTCAGGTGCGCCTGCCAGGCACAGCTACCACTGCCACCCTGATAGGACTTACCCCTGAAGCAAACTATAATGTGATTGTGGAGGCTCTGATGGGTATGCTCAAACACAAGGTTCTGGAGCAGGTCATCACTGCTGGAAACACAAGTAAGCATCCGACAGCAATGGTTGTGTCTAAACTAGGCTGAACTACGTTGAAATTCAGTGTAACAGTCCTGTTTATCTGGTGACTCTGAGTGTCGCATACCAGACCTTATAGTTCAGTAGATACATCAATTCTCATATAGTGGACAAGGCCTTTATTTACCTCTGTGGCCTTTTGATAGTAGAGGCAGGCTTTTTTAACTAATTTTCCCTGGTTAATGCAAACTCTCAAATTCAAATGTGTAATGGACATGAATTACATTAGTTCAACAACATAGTCGTGTAATATTAACCACTCTGTTGCTCTGAGTTTCTCATCCCTAACAGAAGTAGTTTTTCTTCACTAAATAACTCCAGTTATACTGGCCATTTCATGCAATGAAACTTCAGCAAAAATGATCCCTTGATGGAAACTTGTTTTTAATTATTTTCGGAAATTTATATTATCCTTAGACATATGAAAAACATTGAATTAGTTCACTCAAAACGGGTTGTGGGGCTCTAGCAACCAATCTTCACGCAGCTTGTGGCTTACACAGATTTTTCCTCACACCTTCTGCAGTCCCAGAGGGAGTGCCGTCCACTAAGGACTCATGTTATGATGCCTTTACTGCAACCTACCATGATGTTGGTGCTGAATGGGAGCGGATGTCTGAGACAGGCTTTAAGCTCTGGTGCAGGTGCCTGGGCCTGGGCAGTGGCCACTTCAGATGTGATTCATCTAGTAAGTTTGTTTGGATTTCTCTGTCCTGGAGCACATAACCATATTTGGGATTTGATTATATTTCACTTGGTTTCTCTGACTAATATTTTATCATCAGAGTGGTGCCATGACAATGGCAACAACTATCGCATTGGCGAAAAGTGGGACCGCCGTGCAGAAAATGGTCACTTGATGAGCTGCACTTGCTTGGGAAATGGAAAAGGAGAGTTCAAGTGTGAACCACGTAAGGCCTCTTAAGACCCCTAAGAAATGTGTGAAAAAAATTAAAATAAAAAAAAGTGCGAAGACATGTGAATTCTGCCGTGAATGTGTGCCCACGCAGATGATTCGGTGTGCTACGATGACGGCAAAACTTACCAGGTGGGAAACCAGTGGCAGAAGGAGTACTTGGGTGCCATCTGCACCTGCACATGCTTTGGCGGACAGCAGGTATGACTCATCGTGATACATACTGACTTATATTGGTCATTCTGTGAGTTAAATTAAGCCTTTTTAAATGAACCCTTGTATGTATCAGGGCTGGCGATGCGAGAACTGCCGCAGACCAGGTGCTGATGTCGATGCCAGTCTGCTGCAGCCTGTTAGATATGGAGACAACTCACTACACAAATTGGTGAGCTGAATCAGTATAAATAATTCAGTATTATAAGAGGGTTTGAGCATTTTCTGGCCCTTGATACCATGTTTGGATTGTCAAGATGACATTCTACATTTTAGCATATATTATTTGATTTTGATGTGTGATCACAGAATTGGCATGTAATCTCACCTCTTCAACTCTTCCACCAGAATATTCATTGCCCCATTGAGTGCCTCCGACCCGACCTGCTGGCAGACGCACATGCTCCTCAAAATCGTCGGGAGTAAAGGATCGGTTGTCTGACATCTGCTTTTCTCCCTCACCGTTCAACTGCTACACTGTCTCACCCTCTAGAAGCCATACTGTCTGTGATTGAACTGAACTAACTTCCATATCACTTTCTGACACATTTAGCTAAAGATGTTTATGCATAAGATGCCCTGCTGCCTGATCAAAGCGACCCTCTTCTAAAAGCCTTTTCACCGCTGACTGTCACATCTCTACATGCTCTATTGGAAAATGCAGACTACTGCCATTACAATTCTCTTGTAACATTTCCCTCCACATACTTGGGTATACCTCAATAGAAGTTATTTAGAACTTGTCAACAGTCACATTTATATACTTGTCAAATTGGCATTTGTTTTCCATTGAAATATTCATAAACATTTCCTAATCAAAGAGCTGAAACGGTCAGAAAGTAAGCACTGTTTTAAAGAATGTTATTGTAGTTAACAATGTTGTTTAACTTGTCCATGAAAATGTGCTTCTCTTTTCTGTAGCCTGTGTGATTGACACATTCTGAATTCTAATGTCTTTTTACTAATTTATCCCTTCAGTCTCAACGTGTGAATGTGTGAACTGGGATGTGAGAATTTGAACTGTTCTATTTTTGTACTTGTCGCCCATGCCAAAGTTTCTACCTTTGACGAAAAGAAGTCCCTTATTTTAATAAAGCTGGAGAGATCCTGAAACCTAACCCCAATGTGACTTTTGTTCTTTTTCCAAATAAGAGGTTTACTGTAAGGACGTGCTCTGGTTTTGCATTCTATATGAAAGTGCTTGCAGAAGACTTAATGGATGGGCTGAGGGGCTCTCCCTGCATTTCTGTCTCTCTGTCTAATGCTTAACATGTTCACCATCTTAGTTCAGCACATATAGCATGCTGACAATTTGCTAAATAGCACTAAACACAAAATACAGCCGATGGTAATTTCATAAACCATGGTAATCCTTCAAACTTTGGATCACCAAAGTTAGTAAGCTTCATCCTCTGGGGAGCATTAATGACGAAAACTTTCCCAGGAATCTATCAAATAGTTGTTAAGATGTTTCAGTCTGTACCAAAATGGTGGACTGACAAATGAGCCACTGCAAGGCTAAAAACAGACAAACACTCATGAACTGTCTGACAGTTTATTTCACAGTGAAATGGGACTGACCTACAATGAACATTAACAGTTACTGTAGCTCGAATGTTAGGATCACAAGTCAGGAATGCAGTTAGTGTGTTACAAAGTGCATCTGTGATCTCTACACTATACTTCAGCATGATGAGGGCAGGAATGTTTTGTGTATCAGCAATGTTAGAAAAAGACTAAATCTGTAATAATGCAAAACCGAGTTGGGTTTAAACACCTGGAAAAGCGTTGGAGGTGCTCAGTGGTGGAAGAGCCGCAGGCCGGTGTGCACCAGAGTGATGCCCTGCTCATTACAGGCATTGATCACAACCTCGTCAGCAGCAGAGCCCGCTGGAGCTGCGATGTACTCAACACCACTCTGCAGACGGACACAGAGGGAAAGAACGTTAGTAAAGATGGTCTGTTAGAAAGCTCGTCAGCACGCCACTGTTTTCAGAGTCAATAGCAGCGATACTTCTGCATACAAAAAGGATTTCAGCAGTTATCCGCAGGTATTTCCCATGCAATGTCTTAAAAGTGCATACAGTATAAACTCCTGTGAATGGTGTGCTTTAGTTACCCGTTTTGCACGATCTATGTTATCTCTGAAGGGGAAGAAGGCGTCAGAGCTGACAGCCACACTCTGCAGGGAGCTGATCCAGTTCTTCTTTTCAGTGTCCGACAGAAGCTCAGGCACCTCTTCATACATTGACTTCCAAACTGCCAAGTCTGGGCCCTGTCACAGAATAGGCAAGCAGGCTATGTGTACTTGATGACCACAATTTTAACTGATTGTTTTAAGTTAAGCAATAAAGTGAAATCTAATGTAGCCATTGCCAAGTTACATCTCTGTTTGGTGCTGTAGCCAACCGGAAATGAATGACCAGCCACCGACATGAAAATTACACTACTTATTTATCCAGTTAATAAAATACTATCTGCTGCTAGCCATCTTAGCGCTAAGCTTACGTTGTGACTATGTGGCACTCTATTTGTGTCTCATTTTGCAACAGAATAGATATTTGTTTGCTCAAATGACATTATTCTTTGTGTGATAATTCCTTTACAAGATACAGTTTGTGCTTGCAAAAAGCATTGCCCACAAAACATAATCCACATAAACCATAATCTGTGACAACAGACTATGATCCACTGATAGCAGATAACAGAATAGCCACTGAATTCTCTCTCCCTTGTTCAGATGCCCTGTGTGATGTGATAATCTATTTCCCAAGACATCATGTGTGCGTTTATGCATATTTAAACGAGCAGGCAACCAGTAATGGAAAATAGCAAATACAGAAGTGTGTGCAGAATGCAAATTCATTGAATGGCTATTCTTCCAAAAACATCAGTGAGAAAAAGACGCATTGCATTTATTTGGTTGGTTATCCTGCAGCTATAACTAAACTACTGCTCATCTTAAAAGTACCTATTGCCCATTGTTCCCACCATACCTCTCCAATGGTGTTGCTGACATACTGGTCAATTGCGTTGGCCATCTCCGCTCGCTTCACACCACTACGAAACTTCATGTTCAGGACACGAGGGTTGTGTCTCAGCCACCAGTTATCAGCTTTGTCACCTGCCAGCCGTGTGCAGTGGATACGTGACTGCTGACCTGCACCGATGCCAATAACCTGCAAAAATACAGACGAGAAAACCTTATTGCTAAATCCAGGTTCCTTTCTTCTCCTCTAACCTGCCTTTTCTTACCTGTCCATCTTTAGCATAGCAGACAGAGTTGGACTGAGTGTACTTGACAGCGATGGTGGCCACAGTGAGGTCACGCACGGCTTCCTCGGAGAGCTTGCAGAAACAATGAAAAGAGTGAACACTTGTCATTTAAATGTATGAAATTATTCTTTTAAATGACAAAGCAGGTTGAGCCCAAAATGTAATATGAAAGTGAAGACTCACCGAGCCCTTGGAAACAATGTTCCTGAAGAATTCCTTATCAATGAGCCCCGTGTTCCTCTTTTGTTTGAGATAGAGACCAAACAACACTCGCACCTCAGTCTCATCAGGCTCGTAGTCTGGATCCATCTGGGACAAAGACACACCTTGTTTCTAATCATCCTTATTTAAATACAAAATTTATCGTTTAAAAAAAAAAAAAAAATCTCTCACCTGAAGGACACAGTAGTTGCCATTCTTCTTTTTGGAGAGTATCTTGAGCGCCTCTTCATCATAACCAGGTGCAATGATACCATCTGACACCTGAGAGCAATCAAATTTAATCATTGTTTAGGGAAACAATGTTGCAGCAAATGAACAAAAACATATTCTTTTTTATGTATTTGTTCTATGACACGTTTTACCTCTCTTGATATAATCTTGGCGGTGGGAACGTCACACACATCTGAGACCGCAATGAAGTCTCCAAAAGATGACATTCTGTCTGAACCTAAGGATGAAGAAGGAGTTAATACAATCCCATGTAAAAATATATCAAATACTCCAGTTTATCTACTAATTAATCCTTTGTTTCGGACCTCTTGCCCTGGCGTAGGCTGAGGCCAGCGGGGTGAGAGCCTTCAGCATGTCGTGCACCATGCACACTTTGGCTTCCTCCTCAGTCAGAGGAACTCCTACTGCAGCTCCTTCAGAAGAAGAAAAGAGTCATTTTCACATTTAATGCACTTAATTCCAAGTTCGCAGCGTGTGCGCGCACATGTCTCTTCTGGTCTTACCAGCAGGGCTGACATGTTTGAAGGAGGCGGCAGCAGCCATGCCGAGGGCACTCTTTAACTCTCTGACCAGCTGCCAGGCGTTCAGAGCATCACACAGGTTGATAAAGCCGGGGGAACCGTTGACCACTGAGAGGCGGCAGCGACAGGAGTAGAAGCAATAATCAAAATGAATGACTTTTAAGGATACGTTTGTAGTTTTCAGCATTTCTACGGAAATCAGCAACATCTTTTAAAAAATACCTCACGTCAAAAGAAGTACCTTCTATCACGTATAGAAATATTCTCTTTCATTAGCTGTTCTCTATTATTGTCCATCATGTCTGTTAAAGACTGGGAACGGCTCTGTAAAAAGATAACAAAATTCACCTACCAGCAAAGTTAACTAATTAACATAATAAATACTATAAAACAATATATGTTTGTTTAGTCTGTATAAACAAAAATGAAAAATTTGCCATTTTACAGGTGGGAATATGCTGGAATATTTCTTTGCCCTGAGACTGCAGATTACTGTGCCAGGCCAAAACACTGTCCGCCGCGTAACGATCTGTGAAATGGTAAATTGTCATTTTTACAATTCGGTCTTTGTACAAATTAAACAAATTGCATATAACATACTAATTAGTTTGCATTAGAAGTGCTGGTAGGAAGATATTACCTTTACAGATCCAGGCTAGCCAGTCTCCCATTTTGAGTCTTTGCTAACCAGCTACTGGCTGTAGCCTTATATTTAACAGACACATGTGAGAGTGGTATCAATATTCTCATTCCTTAAAAGACAAGTCACTAAACAATGCCGACACATCTAGGTCAGCTGAGACAGTTGTGATGGACTGTGGGTCTACCTTTCAGGGGGAGGGCTGGGCGAAGGGTGTAGAGTTGTGCGGGTGCTTGGTGAGGGTTCATGCCATAACGCAGAGGCAGCTGGGAAACACCACGACTGTACTGTCCCCGAAAGTAGTCCGATATGGCCTCATCATACTGTGCAGTGTGTGTGAAGGCCTGAAGAGGAAAAGAACAAAAAAATACACTTGGATGGAAAAAAAGAAATGCATTAACTTCTAATGTGTACCAAAGCCAGAGTTATAAACCTTAATAAGCATTAACATCCTATCACTTGGCAATTAAGAATTTAATACAAGGAGGTGACTATTATATGACAAATACATCTGCATAATTTATGTAGGTATTGTTCTGAAGCAAAGGAACAATCAGTTAAGAAGATGAAAGTTCACAAGTTGGCAAAAATAAAACTATATCCTAACCACATATTTCAGCACTTGTGCTAAAAAGCCTACAGTGGACTTGTTTTGTACGAACTGTTACAGCTACACCTACAGCCACCACCAACATGACAGGCCTAAATTAGTACTGGGAAAAGCTGCAATTTGGTGGCTTTGAAGGAGAATTACCTAAACTGAGCGTTCAACATGTTTATTATATTAACTGATGTTTGCCTCAGAAACCTGCTGGCCTTTTCTTGTGTTGCGTAAGCATCTAGCAGCATGTTTTTGCCACTATCATGAACATCATTGTAAGACGGGTGCCTGCTCGTAGCTTTAAAAAAAAAAGACAAAAAAGAAAAATGGCATGATTCACCTGTTTTTCCAAACCCCAAGTCTTTGCCTACAACTGAAGAGAGACTGGAACAAGTCTGAACAGTGACAGGGTGGGATTAACTGATGTCAGAGGTAGATGTGATTAGAGGGTCAAGGGAGGTTGGATAGTGACACACAGACCTTCCAACATCAGGGAACAGTCTGTCCTTGTCCTTTTTTATGTCTCATCAAACATGTTATTATTACTATACTAACAGGGGCATCAACTGGTTCAAGTGAGAATTTTAAAAATAAAACTAAAGATTGTTTTAAAATCAGACTACAACTGAATTGATTTATAAGACTTTTTTTTTTTTTTTTTTTTTTTTAAATTAAGAGGGATTTTAGAACATTAACTTGTCCACTTTCAGTATGAATCAGAAAAGTCACCCTTAAATATGCTAACCTTGTACAAATTCAGTCCATATACTTGAAAGTTAAAGTGTGGGCGAAAAGGACAAAAGTCATGTTACTTTCAGAGCCAGAGTCCTGCGAGTTTCCAGGGTTGTATCTTTGTCTCCTGAACTTGCCATCTCCTTGGCAACCAGCGAATAGTCAGCAGGATCACACACTATGGTGACCCGAGCATGGTTCTTGGCCGCTGCTCTCAATAGAGTTACGCCACCTGGGGTGAAAGAGAGTTAATGCACGTGTAGATAAGAAGAACAAATAACTTTTTTAATGCGATGTGACACAATAACTTTTGGGTACCCTGCATTACGGCCATTATTGTTTACATTTATTAATCACATTTAGCTTAATTTTCTGAAACTACATGGACACAATCTCATCGGCACGACTCACCGATATCTATCTGCTCTACAGCATCTTCCACTGTAACATTCGGGTTAGAGACGGTCTTCACAAATGGGTAGAGGTTGCACACCACCACTCTTAAAAAGAGCAAAACATACAATAAATGTCAGTCTTCATCAAGATCCTCATGCTTGTGGAGCCTCACACGCTCCAATTTATGCATTTAAATCCATTCACAGTTCATTTCTGAAGGTTGCTTGAAAAATAACATCTCGCTCATTTTTAGGTTTGTTAGGAGGAACTACTCGCCGTCTCTCTCCCAAACTGAAGTCACCTGACTTTTCATGACAATTTTCTTTTTCATCTAATTTGAGCCTTTTGAGTGGAATAAACTACAGGACTCTGTCCGATCAATGTAGCTGCTTGGGCAAGAACGACTGTCACTAATCAATCTTGTAATCATTTTTCACAATTAATCACAATTGTCTAAAATATCTAAAAATAGCAAAAGATGCCCTTCACACGTGACATCCTCCAATTCTTCCTTTGTCCAACAAACAGTCCAAAACACAAAGATATTAATTGAGCTGTATAAAAACAGAAAAGCAGCAAATCCTCAAACTGAAACTAACATTTCTTCTTATTCTTATATAAATGACTATCAGAGCTGTTGATTAACTAATTGATTCATTCACTAATCATTTCAGCAGTTACAGTTGCCTTCAATAATGCAGCATTACAACTGACTTGTGCCCGTTTCTTTGGCTTTTAACAGTAATTTCACTAATTACAGTTTCAACATTTTTTTAATTAATTATTCTTATATTTTGGCTGTTTAAGTAACAATGATCTCCTGAACTGCTTGCTCTCAGTGCAATTCCTTGTATAAATATCAACTGTCCTTCAGTGCGAGCTTAAGAGTGGAGGAAACATAAAGAGATTGATTTGTCTATCAAACGTGTGTGCAATCAATGTCCAATCAGATGTTAAACATCTAACAAGAACAGAACGGTGTTGATTGGACATTGATCGAGTTGAACTCTCCAATGACAATCTAATCACATTCTTCTGGTCCTAAACAAATGAGAGTCACAAGATGAGCAGCAGTTTTCCAATTAACCAGAGACTAAATCAGTACACGTGCTTCCTAATGGCACAACACAAGCCTATATTGTAGCCATATTAGCTTGTGATCTGCCACACATGCTTTGGCTTTACAATAAATATTTCTAATTCAGCTTCCCTCCCTTCTTCTGTATATAAATATCCAGCATGTTATTATATGGCTGATTTTAAAATGTGACTTTGTGTGTTTAAATGTTTTCTATGGTAGTTTGCAGTGCTTCTCTCACCTGACCAGGCTGTAGCCCAACTTCTCCATGTCTGCCGTGTCAGGGGCGGTTTTCCTGGCCAGGATGCCTCCATGGACAGCAGGATGAAGGGTCTTCACTCTGCCTCCCAACATCTCCGGGTGTCCAGTGAGCGCAGACACATCCCTGCCACACAGCAGAGACACTGGCAGGTTAGAAATGTCCGACTGAACACACACACAGTTTAACTTTTAATTGCAAGGACAACTTCAACACTCACCTGACAGCCAGTCCAGCATCACGAAGGGTTTTGGCTGTGCCACCCGAGGCCACCAGGGACAGCCCCACATCCACCAGGCTTTTGGCAAAGTCCAGCAGTCCAGTTTTGTCTGATACACTCAAAAGCGCTGCGAGGACAGACAAATGTTTACGGACACAAAAGAGAAGTAAAGGTGTGTTTTAGCAGAGACGTTTTATTGAAGGACTTTGGTTTTAAGGAGGTAAAGCGGCCCACGTTGGCTAATGTTAGCCAGAGCTAGCATCCTGCATGTCGCAGTACAAAACTTCATAGTGACGAAAGCAAATTAATTAAAATTCTTACCAAGCTCTGATGATGCCATGTTAACAATGTGCAGTCTGTGTGGGTGTCCAGCGGGTTTCTGCTCAATCTTCACTCAGCGTAAATACTTCAGAGGAAGAGTGTGGAGTTTGAGACACATCTACAAGACTTTCATTGCTTCATCATGCGCTTCAAAACTAGAAAGACCCGCCCCGCTGAATTCGGCCCGCCCCTGACACACAAGCGCACCCCAGAGAGCCAAACGGCGCAGAAAATGCGCATTATTATTATTATTATTATTATTGTTGTTGTTATCAACATAGGCCTATAGATATCCAAAATAAATGTTATGGCTCTACATCGGTGTAGTTCTAACCCTAACCTGTTATAATGTAATATCTTTAAGTTAACAATTTAAAAATGTCGATTATCTTTTAATAGAACTATATTACTTGTAGCCTATAATAATAATAATAATAATAATAATAATAATAATAGGCTACTATAGATATCGTAAGTTAAAATTCAATTGTAGCTATCTAAAACTGGAATCTATCTATCTATCTATCTATCTATCTATCTATCTGATATGAGGACAGATTGCTCCTGATTTAAGTCTCACTTTATTCATTCTGAACTAATCACAAAAATCCTAACTGACATTTTTGCAATTTTGAGTCAGATGAAGTGTCTTCTTTTAGTTTACCACAAGAGGGCAGACACGGACCTTGTTGGGAGCCTACACATGCACCATATACAGGTGCTGGTCATATAATTAGAATATCATCAAAAAGTTGATTTATTTCAGTAATTCCATTCAAAAAGTGAAACTTGGATATTATATTCATTCAGTCATTACACACAGACTGATATATTTCATGTTTATTTCATTTAATTGTGATGATTAAAACTGACAACTAATGAAAATCCCCAAATCAGTATCACAGAAAATTAGAATATTGTGAAAAGGTTCAATATTGAAGACACCTGGTGCCACACTCTAATCAGCTAATTAACTCAAAACACCTGCAAAGGCCTTTAAATGGTCTCTCAGTCTAGTTCTGTAGGCTACACAATCATGGGGAAGACTGCTGACTTGACAGCTGTCCAAAAGATGACCATTGACACCTTGCACAAGGAGGGCAAGACACAAAAGGTCATTGCTAAAGAGGCTAGCTGTTCACAGAGCTCTGTGTCTAAGCACATGAACAGCGAGGCGAAGGGAAGGAAAAGATGTGGTAGAAAAAAAGTGTACAAGCAATAGGGATAACCGCACCCTGGAGAGGATTGTGAAACAAAACCCATTCAAAAATGTCGGAGATTCACAAAGAGTGGACTGCAGCTGGAGTCAGCGCTTCAAGAACCACCACGCACAGACGTATGCAAGACATGGGTTTCAGCTGTCGCATTCCTTGTGTCAAGCCACTCTTGAACAAGACACAGCGTCAGAAGCGTCTCGCCTGGGCTAAAGACAAAAAGGACTGGACTGCTGCTGAGTGGTCCAAAGTTATGTTCTCTGATGAAAGTAAATTTTGCATTTCCTTTTGGAAGGTCCCAGAGTCTGGAGGAAGAGAGCACAGAATCCACATTGCTTGAAGTCCAGTGTAAAGTTTCCACAGTCAGTGATGGTTTGGGGTACCATGTCATCTCCTGGTGTTGGTCCACTGTGTTTTCTGAGGTCCAAGGTCAACGCAGCCGTCTACCAGGAAGTTTTGGAGCACTTCATGCTTCCTGCTGCTGACCAACTTTTATGGAGATGCAGATTTCATTTTCCAGCAGGACTTGGCACCTGCACACAGTGCCAAAGCTACCAGTACCTGGTTTAAGGACCATGGTATCCCTGTTCTTAATTGGCCAACAAACTCGCCTGAC
>NC_060169.1:11684455-11728968 GCF_021292245.1 Micropterus dolomieu | reverse complement strand
CTGGACTGCTGCTGAGTGGTCCAAAGTTATGTTCTCTGATGAAAGTAAATTTTGCATTTCCTTTTGGAAGGTCCCAGAGTCTGGAGGAAGAGAGCACAGAATCCACATTGCTTGAAGTCCAGTGTAAAGTTTCCACAGTCAGTGATGGTTTGGGGTACCATGTCATCTCCTGGTGTTGGTCCACTGTGTTTTCTGAGGTCCAAGGTCAACGCAGCCGTCTACCAGGAAGTTTTGGAGCACTTCATGCTTCCTGCTGCTGACCAACTTTTATGGAGATGCAGATTTCATTTTCCAGCAGGACTTGGCACCTGCACACAGTGCCAAAGCTACCAGTACCTGGTTTAAGGACCATGGTATCCCTGTTCTTAATTGGCCAACAAACTCGCCTGACCTTAACCATATAGGAAATCTATGGGGTATTGTGAAGAGGAAGATGCAATACGCCAGACCCAACAGTGCAGAAATGCTGAAGGCCACTATCAGAGCAACCTGGACCCTCATAACACCTGAGCAGTGCCACAGACTGATCGACTCCATGCCACGCCACATTGTTGCAGTAATTCAGGCAAAAGGAGCCCCAACTAAGTATTGAGTGCTGTAAATGCTCATACTTTTCATGTTCATACTTTTCAGTTGGCCAACATTTCTAAAAATCCTTTTTTTGTATTGGTCTAAAGTAATATTCTAATTTTCGGAGAATTTACTGAATTTGGGATTTTCATTAGTTGTCAGTTTTAATCATCACAATTAAATGAAATAAACATTTGAAATGTATCAGTCTGTGTGTAATGACTGAATGAATATAATATCCAAGTTTCACTTTTTGAATGGAATTACTGAAATAAATCAACTTTTTGATGATATTAATTATATGACCAGCACCTATGTCCAAATAACGTTTTAGATCATTTTTTCTTCACATAGCCTACAATCGGTAGCCTAACATAGGAAACGTGAACGATAACGTAGGCTGACTGAACTTTTGAGTTATTGCTCATCTTCTATTTTTGATTTTGAGACTTAACCTACAAAGTTTTGTGCATATTTCATTTTTTTAATTAATCATCTGAAAATCTGCTGCTCGTTGGTGCTCTTTATTTATCAATATCAAAAAAGCTCAAGCTTTTTTTATCCAGTTTTTCATCTCAAATTGATAGGCTAGTATATAGAATTAACCTACGAAAAAGGACTAGCCTACATTGAATTTTCTTTTGTTCGATGCAGGTTCAATCTTCTTGCTGATCTGCAGAACTGAAGGTTACAGTGACCCGAACATCATGTCCACTATTAATTGGTGAAACACCTGTAACATCCATTTCCTGCCACAATAAATGGCGCTCATGAACGTCCCCGACGCTACCCGACCACGCCTTTTCAGTAAAGTTTATTGGGGGAAAACGGTGGCTTTTTCATGCTTTGGAACAGCGTTTTAAGTCGGACAGATGTGAATTTATTGGATCCCGTCACTCACTCCCTTACTCGCCCATTAGTTAAGTGACAGGACAGGGCCCGGGGAAACCTGCACCAATACGTGTGATTACGTTAAAAGATCGCACAATCTGTTCATATTTACGTAATGAGCCCGACATTTTGCTGATTGATTAAACTACAGGGTGTAAATATTTTAAGGGCGCCCTGATTTATAATCCAACAAAGCAAAAAGAGGCCGATTTATTTGTCCAACTATGAAAATGGGAGTTTCTGGTAACTGCTCTGTGTTTGAGGGCCAAGCTGACATCTCAGGGGTGACTTGAGTGATTCAATAGACAGTGAAATTTTTTTTATAGAAAGACACTAGCTTCACTATGCATTATTGGTTAAAAAAAGACAGAGCTATAAAGGTTGTCAGCACTTTTGTTGGGGCTGGCTGTTGAGAAAATTGACAGCATTATCAGCAGTGGCCTAACTGTAATTTACGCAGGGATTTTTTAATCAACATGACTGGTGTATTCAGATTAAATTAGAAGAGAAATGGAATCAATGACCTCCATATATTGCTCTGCTGCCTTATCAATTAGCTGTGATTTTTGTACTGTGTCAGAGGGGCCTGTGTCATAAAACGGGCCAAATGGCATTTGTCATACAGCTGACAAGTCACACAACTAAATGAGCTCCTATTGATTCGCATGAGTTTTCATCAGCCAAATTAAAAGCTGTGGTTTGATAGAGGTCCAGTCTGCAGGCTTGTTGTGTTTTCTGTTCTCCCCTATTAAAACAAGTCTAAAAAATTCAATGAATGACTCCTTTGAAGTCCTTTAAGTTAGAAGTGTAGCTGGTAGCGTTGTTTTGATGAATTGAGATTATTTGATGATGCTGTTGCATGCGTTTGCAGCTTCAGATTAATCAGTTAGTGAAAGGCCTTCACCAGATTGGTTAAAGCTGTGCTGTCACATAAAGGATTACATGTTCAGCTGTTAAAATATAAACAAAGTTACTCCAGAGCATTTCTTATTATGTAAATCTTCATTTTCCCATCCCTCTGTTGCTCTATCTGAGGTTTCTTCCTGTCTTTTCAATATAAAGTGTATTATGTTAGCACAGATTGTAGCGCTCTTTGAGGTATTACACCGTATTCTATGACATAAATAGGAATTCAGTATTAATGCCACTGAAAACATGTTTCATATACATCCTTTATCCTTTCATTTCACAGAATCTGACAGGTCACAAATTTACATCCTGAACAAAATTTGGAAATTAGGCCAACTTCTGTTGCAGAGACTCAATTAACTTCATAGATATGAATAGTGTCATAAAATTTTGCTATGCAAATGGTGTAAAAACATTTCTGAAAACAAGAGCCCCTCTTTTTTATACAACCATGAGACTCTTATCATTTTCTTATTGTTTCTGAGCTGAACACATCATTCAGCTTGACCTGCAACCATGACCCAAAGTATCTGCTAAAGGTCCCGTCGGTGTCAAGAGGCATTACCGCGCAGCCCTGCTTTGTTTGTGTATGTCCAGCCAGTTAAGAATGCATTTAATCACTATATAAACATGTGACTGTGGTCTGAGAAGGGGCTAAATGACACCATACTGCGTGTCCTCCAATCTCCTCTTTAATCACAACCCTTACATGGCTGCCCAATAAAACGCCCCGCTGCAGTTACACACACTCATCATGCTGTTGCTCTTGGAAATTAAAGTGGGCCTGTGTGACATCACCATCAGGCTTTTGATTGCTTTACTTCCTCTTCATTAACTTAATTATTTGGCTATCAGTAAACCCCACCGAGTAATTAATATCTGAGAGCCTATGTAATAAATTAAAACTGTGAGAATGACTTTTGCTTTGCCTAGCAGACGCAGCGCAGTGAAGGAGATGAAAACACAAAGTTTTTTTCTTTTCCATTATCACATACTGTTAATGAAAACATGGACCTTTGTGGCATTTCTGTCTTTTGATCACAACTCACAAGATTGTTTCAACGTAATTTTTGATGGAGAACGGCCCATCACTTTGGTCCATACTAAAATTCCAGCTATTGGATGGATTGCCATGAAATTTAGTTCAGACATTCATGATCCCTGACTTTTTCTCTAGCACCAGCAGGTTGATGGTTCTGAGAGAAATTTCTCTACAACTACTTGATGGATTGCTATTAAGGTATTAAACATTAATGTCCCCTGACTTTTCAATTGGCTCCATCGGACATGATTGTCTTCTTCTTTGGTTTATGACAATATTATGACAACACAAATGACATTCCCATCAACCTCAGCTGCACTTTGAGAAGCAAATTAGCAAATGTTGGCATGCTTAACTCAGATGGTGAACATGATCAACATTATTCCTGCTTTGTTAACATGCTGATGTTTGCATTTAGCTCAAATGTGTATAGACTTTTAGTCTTCTTTGTTCTTTTCTTCTTCATCTTACAATATAGAAGCATTTTAAGGAGAGCAAGACAACCTCATTAAACCCAGAAAAAATGGGTCAGTTTTACCTTAAAGACCAATGGCATTGATCTAATGTAGGCCTAATGGCTGCCTGTTTCATGCTGCTCCTGTGTTGTTGTTATACTCATTGACATATGATGGGACATATTAAGCAAGGACATTCAGTATTTTCTTTTTTACTTATTTCTTTATTTCACAGTTACACCACAAACAAGTTTCAGATAAATACATGTATGATTCATCTTTGAAAATGTTCAAATAAATTAAGTTAATTTACATGTAAGTGAAAGAACAAAGAACAAATTCATAAACACCATCAAGAACAAAAAAACTGCATTCACAAAAAAAACTGTATTCACATAAAAAGGCCAAATGTAAATAGGCTACATGGGATGTTCTGCAAAGTATTTGCCCAAAAACATCCAGAGCAGCAGATGCTTCTAAGCTTGTATTAGATCACACAGCTTGTTCAGCTTCATGATGCAGTGGAGGCTGCGCCTACTGTACATTCTCACGCTGTCTGAATGCACGACTTGTCTTACTTCAGATCCTTCGTTAACGTAGTCATGTGTGTTCACTGGGTGGAGCTCCAGCTGTCAGTAGATGGAGCAAAGACAAGGTGACCAGAAGGTGATTGGCAGATACCCATAAAACCAGCTTAATTTAGGGAGGAAATGAGCACCTTTTTTTTCAGCATGCTACGAAATGTACAGTACTTAGAGATGATTTTATTAACAGACAGTTTATACAGTATATTTGTGTCATAATCCTGTGTGTGTTTGGTAGCTGTGTGAATAATTAGTAATTCCAACAAAGGTCCTGATTGGGATACTTAAACATTCACAGAGCACAGCAGACAAAGATCTTCTTCTCTAGTGACAAACACAGATATGTCCCAGTGTAATGTCTCTGTAGCACACAGGAAATCAAACCAGTGTTTCCTGGGTGTACTTCACAGTCCTGCCCCAATCTTTCTGTCACTTGCTCCTACTTGCACCCCCTCTAGCTCCTCATCAGAGAAAGGGCTGTGGGGATTGTAGCCAACGTTGGTGCTGCACTGCAAAAAGTCCGTGGATTGTGGCATCTCAGTGCCATTACCCAAATCAGCAGGAAAACCGTGCTGGGCCTCGTCCTCTTCTTCATCCTCCTCGTCCTCCCCTTCCTCCTCTTCGCCATCCTCCAGATCAAGATCCATCCCCCTGTCGTCTGGATTCACAGCTCGCCTGCTCTCAGTAGATTTGTCAGTGACTGTTTTCCCCCCACTGCGTAGTCGCTGTGTCTCAGATTGGGCCGAGGAGGTGGCCTGTTCCTTTGCCTTCCGACTGCGTTTCCACTTCATCCTTCGATTCTGGAACCAGATCTTGACCTGCAGAGAGGATAGAAAAAAGGAAAGAAAATGTGTTCAAAAGATGGTCAAGTTTAAGGAAACATTTTTGTTATTACGTCAATCATTTGCCGCTCAGAACAGAAGTCATTCTTAAAACTACCCTCCTTAGTTGCTCTTCCTTCTTTTTTTTTTTTTTTCCAGTTTTGCCAACGCTGTTCTGATTGCAAAAGCCTCAAAGATAAACCAGTGATGTTTCCTTTAATAATGCTGAATAAAAATCTGTAAAAAACACTTTAATATTCACTTTCCTTTCCCCATTGACACTGAAGGAAAAAAAACATTCTTCAGTCAAATCTGATTCAAGAAGTGCAGAACCTACAACACAACTCTATAAAACAACTATAACTAATAATAAAAGTCCTGCTCTCGTTCTTTAAGCACCCTTAAACAATGTACCAATGTGGACTCGAAGCAACATGAAATACATCACTATTTATGATCAAATAATTCATCAACTCTACCAGAATTATTAAGGAATATATGGCTACAATGAAAATAGATACACAAAACATAATTTAAATCTTACACATAAAATGTAGAGAAAGCAAAATGCACTAAAGGCTTTGTTCAGTTCTTTGGGAGATAAACTCACCAGTTCAGACTCTTGTGTATATACAGTATTGTGGCCTCCACATGACTTGTTAGTAATTTATTTCAAATAATATATTGACTCCTCTTTGTTAAATCTGTAGATAAGGTAACTTTTTAGCACACATCAGTCACAATTTGTTGAGCAATTAATTGATTTTGCACAGCGACACTATTTGCTGGCAATGGCCACTATGCTATGGAAAAGAATGGATTGTTTTTACTTATTTTCATGGTTTAGACAGTACATAAATTGGTTTAAGATGCCATTTATGTTGTTTTATATGATGAAATCTTTCAAATGATTGTATTGGAAATGTCATTCATGATTCATGAAATGTTATTCATCACATTTCTGTTTCAGTCTGCATTTGTCACATATTTGTCGAATGTTCATATTATAACTCACAGCTGAAAAAGAGATTGCTGATTTCCCTGCTAGGCTTTCCCGGTTAAATAAAAAAAACAACTAAGTTGATTAAAAGTCTGTTACTTAACAGGAGATAACCAAGAAATATGCTTGCTCTTAGTTACTAAAGAATAAAATCCAGTTGTCCTGTTGAGTGTGCTGTCTGCAGATGCAATTTATAATCACTTCATTGTTCATTGGTTCTCGCCTCATTCTTGTTTCTGTAGTTGACCTTTTTTGACATTTACCTTGAAATGAACCTGTTGGCTTGTGAGGTGGAGGACTGATCTTACCTGTGTTTCAGTCAGCATGAGTGAGGTGGCCACTTCAAAGCGTTTGGGTCTGGAGAGGTACTTGTTGAGTTTAAACTGGTTCTCCAGCTCCAGCAGCTGCTGACTGGTGAAGGCGGTGCGGGGCCTTCGGCACTTCCCCAAAAGACCAGACTGAGGGGCTTGAGAAGGAGGAGAAGTTAGTACGTATAGGTTACATTTACAGTTCACATCAGTGGTGTAAGGACTATGTGGATCTTTTAATTAAGTAAAAGTAGTATTAGTATAGACATACTCTGTTACAACTCCTGAATTCAAAAGTACCCTACAAAAATATTAGTGTGTATCATTTAACTGCATTATAATTAGTGATGCATTAATGTGTTCATCACTTTAATGTTGCAGCTGGGTGTAGCTACTTTTTGTACTGCTTAAATTTTGGATTAATAATCTGAAAAGTAGGCTATAGTAACTAATGTTTTCAAATAAATCTAGTGGAGTAACAGTAATATCAGCCTCCAAACTGTAGGAACCAGACTAGAAATATAATAAATGGAAATATTCAAGTAAAGTACAAGTACCTCAAAATTTTACTAAAGTACAGTAAATGTACTTCGATACATTCCACCACTGGTTTCAAGTTATTTTATGACAACTTCTTTCTTATGTGATATCAGTCCAAATAGTTTAATTTGCTTAGTTGTTAGTGGAGTCTTTATATTTGATGCACAATGTCTGCATGTTTTTGTTTTGATTATTCAAAGGTATTTTGAAACACCTGCCCTTTGCAGAAGATTCATGTATTCAATGTGTCTGATAGATTTGACCAGTAACTTCCACTGTAGTCTTATTTATATAATACCAAGGACATAAGAAGTTCAATGTATGTTTGTGGGAGGGAACAGGCGGACATATGCCCGCACTCTCTGGCCATCATTAACTATAATAGCTTTACTCCAGTTTATTGTTGACGGGGGGACACGGCAGAAGCGGGCGCAGAGGCCATAAAAACACAGGCATGCCATTAACTTAATGAAAATTCAATGAAGGCTTTTGGGATTTTATTGATGAACTACAGAACGTTTTAGGTGTTTGTTTATAGTTCCTTCATCACACAAAGACAATTTCCATCGGGTTGGCGTTTATAGAGGAATAAATGGGCCAAAATTAGAATATGACACAGATAAGCAGTAAACCGAGGCCAGTCTACTGAACAATATGCGACTGCACAATATATATCCGGCATTACCTTGAATAAGTTAGCCTGTTAGAAGCTACAAAACATAGCTTGGAAAACTTATAAGTTGTAAATTATAATTAGGCTATAGGCCTACTGACTGTGAAATGAATTGAAGACAGAGTGCTTTTTGAAATCCAATCG
This sequence comes from Micropterus dolomieu, assembly GCF_021292245.1. NCBI lineage: Eukaryota > Metazoa > Chordata > Actinopteri > Centrarchiformes > Centrarchidae > Micropterus > Micropterus dolomieu. The sequence continues at coordinate 11,721,031 of NC_060169.1, read as the reverse complement.
CTTAAACTTACTCTGTCTGATCTTAGAGGACGTCATCGAAATAATTTTAGGCCTGGATTTTTTATTTAAAAACTCTGAAGCATTAATGAACAAATCATCTGCAGCAAACGTGCTAATCAGTGATATTATTTAAAGACTAAATCAGTGGTATCACTTATTCATTTATTCAGAATTATTATTCAGAAAATGTAAAAAAGGAAACCAAACAACCAATAAGCAAACACAAATAAACAGGATAACATAATTATTAATTAGCCCATTATAGTATCTATAATAGTTATATAGCCTATAGGCTAATATGGTAACATAATAATAATAATAATAATAATAATCGAAACCCATCACACTTGGAGCTTAGTCAAAAATTAACTCAGTTTCATTGTGTTCAAGGAGTTTACACCTCAGCGGTTCAGGTCTTCAGAAGTCAAACTGATCATCATCTTATTCTATCCTGTAAAAACTGATAACGGAAAACGGTTCACAAGCAACACAGACTCGGGTCTGTATTTTTGCACCTGTTTATTTGGCCTTTGAGTTGTCAAGTGTGGATATTTTTTACCTATAAAATAATCGTATCTGATCATACTTACAGCTGTAATCTGGCAGTCTTGGCATCATGATCCCAGCGCGGATCCAGTGCTCCAGTGGCAGAGATCCCGCCATGGCAGCCGCCTTCAGGTGCTCTGGGTAGGTCTGTGTTAGTTGTGTGAAACCGGAGTATGCGAACGCAGGGTGCTGACCACCCAACGCTGATAATGGGTACATGGGTGCAGGATACATGCCGGGAATTGAAGCGAGTCCTGGATGTGGGAAATTTAGGATACCCGGTTTGGGGATTATTCCGGTCTGAAGTTGTACGGCCCGCGGAGACGGGGTGTCCGAGCGGCGACAAGAGACCGGGCTTCCTGCAGGGCTGTCGCTGCTCAGACCGGGGGAGAGGTCTCGGCTCCCCCGCTTACTCTCATCAGCGAGCAGGGCGTCAATTCTGAAGTTCCTCGATTTCTCCATGACGGCTTCACTCAGGAGGACAGCAGAGTCTTACAAAGGCGTCAAGCTTGGCGGGTGCGCACCTTTGCCGTGCGTCAGCGCGTAGACAGCGGAGCCTCTTGTCAAAAACTCATATGTTATCCTATCTCAGCACAAGTTATGCTTATCAACTTGTATGTTCATGTTTAATGTCCTTAGAAAAAACATATGACAGACTCTAAATTACTGACGTTTGTATGCGCATCCCTCCACCACTTTCTTTGAATTGTACAACTAGAAGTGTGTGTTGTATACAACACACACTTCGTCCCGGTGTTTAACACTAACTTCACAAACTACAGAGGTATGCCTCACTCCAACAGCCGTCCTTCTCCACCCCTGCAGACCGGTGTGAGCTGGGATTGGCTGGAGGCTGAGCTGCTCTGACGGGACTCTAATCAGCTAATTACTCGCTCGTTTCTCCCCCCAGAAAGCATTCAGAGTGAGGTAATGTCCAACCCCTGTCCCGCCTGCAAACACCTTCAACTGCATCAAAACGCAGAGGTACATTAGAAGATTAGGCAATTGTATTTTCAGTATCTATCTTACTGCCAGATCCTCATACTCACCACAGATTGCAGCCACCTTGCCATTTGAATTACAACGCTTTGATTCTCCAAACTAATTATTAGTGCTGCAAGCATCCTCCACACCTTAGCACTAAATGTTGTTTTTTCAGCAGTCTTAAGGTTATTGGCTACCTCTGATAGGGTGACATTACGAAAAAAAATAGGTGTATTTAAATCATTAATATTTACGGCTTGCTTCATTCTCATACTAAGGCCACACCAATGTCATTAAAGTTTACGATCAAGAACTGCACACAAACCGTATAAAAGTGTAATGACTTGGCAGAAGAGGCTATAAGTTAATTGGCCTTCTGCTTTGGTGAACTGATGCTATTTCAAGACCTGAAGCTGAAGTGGAGTCTTTCTTTTCAACATGGTTGAAAACAATAGGCTACAAGTGGTTCCACTTACTCCCTGTTGTTTCATTGACAAAAATATACCCCTGTCAACATAATAATAGGGGTAAGGTTAAAAACCTGCTGCAACCACAATCAGTTTGTTAAAATGTGAATTAAGACAAGGCATCTTATAGGAGACTTTTCATCGAACCATTTTATATTGAAAATCAAAACGCGGCACCAACACGGATACTCAACAAAGGATTAAGCATCATGTAAAAGAAGATAGTGAATTTTTTTGAAAATGAAACGTTTCGTCATTGGTCTCTAGACCAACAGGAAACTTCGTTTTTTAAAATAAAGACTCTCAAATTTTAAGCAGATTAAGATTAAGAAATGTTGTTAATTTAATAAAAAGTTTAGTTAGCCTATATTTTCGGTAAATTTGGATTTGTCCGCACAAAAGTCTCACTGCTGTTTCAGCTATTTCGTCTGGTGGGGAAATACTGAAACCTTATATTTATTCATTATTTGCTTTTGTTGTCCCAAAAGTAATCAAATTTGAATAGGCTATGCTGAGTATAAAAATACTGTAATCCTGGAAGCCTCTCAGAGTGTATTTTCTGGTTGTAAAAAATAGAGGACACCTCAGTGTCCTCAGGCCCATGTGCGCATCTTCTTTTGCGCTACTTCATTCACCTACCTGTCAAGTCACCAGAGGTGATCATTAACTCGATTGACATAAACTTGATCGCCAACTATTTTGAAATAGTTTAATAGCTTCTCATATGTGAAAATTGTCTGGTTTTCTTTGTCTTCTATGATTGTAGGTACCGAATGATCAATCGAGAAAATAATCAAATTAACTGATAATGAAAATAATCGTTAGTTGCAGGCAATATTAATTATGCTGATTAAACATTCCTTTCAGAAATTAACGTTTTATGCAGAAATGCACGGAGCCGGTGTTCAAGGACTTTCAACAGTGTTTAAGTGGCTTCAACTGTTCTTCACCACAGCAGCCGCCTTCAATAACAAACAGCCAGTGCAGAAGTCTTTGTTTTAGATGTCACAGTGTTAAGGGCTGATCGTGTATCTCAGGAAACTGAAATCCATTCTGCAGATGTGAATGAAACAGAATCTTTCCAAAACCCTCACTCATGCTATGTAGCCTAATTGGCTGGTGCGGGTGCGCGTGTGTAGTTGACCTTCAGAAAATTGGAGCGGTCTCACAGATCCGCCCACTCTCTCTCTCGCTCTCTCCCTCAGCTCTCTATCAGGCACATTCCCGCCTGTCTTCGGCGCTGATGTAGAGGTAATTTGCTCCTGGGAAATCAGTGTCGCTTTCTGCCTGTTTCTCACAACCTCTTCCCCCTGCAAAGCCTCGTTTCCTTGCTTTTATGATTTGAAAGAAATTTAAATAGCCAGGACAGGGGTAAATCCGTCACCAGGGCCTGTTGACAGGGGTGCACAAATTAAATTGAATTGGTGCCTGAAACTGCGCTCCTGCTGCCAGAGTCAGCTGCCTTCCTCTGAGCGGCACTGTGCACACTGCCATCCTCCTTGCAGAGATCAAATGGTGCTGTATGTGTGCATATAAGCCATGATAGTCATTTTAATATTAAAACAGCAAGATGCCTAAATTCGCTAAAAAGGTTTGTTCAGCCAGTCAACAAAACCTCCAGGCATGTTTTGTTTGCAGGAACTTTATTTAGCCTTATTCAAATTGGTAGGAAGCAAGCAAGTTAGTAAGCAGGGAAGTCAGTTAAATAATAAATAATAAATCGTTTGCAGGCAAACAACATGAGATGCAGGGACTCATGTCTGGATTAACAAATTGCCCTAATGGAGAAATTTGACTAAACACAAAATTTTGAACCAGAGCCCCTCTTCAGGACTGATGCAAAAATTGTCTTAGATGATGCCGAACTTCAGTGTTGCAAATTCAAATTGCAACTGAACTGACATGCAGTTAATCAAGGGATATAGAGGGTATGCCTTGATGTCACTTCCCTTTCCAGTACAGGCTGGACTGAGTGGCAAAACATCTGTTACCACAGCTGCGTTTAGCAAACCGGGAGTGATTATTTGGTCAAATTAAAGGCAGTCGGACTCGACAGTGATCCTTACTGCTTACCAAAAAACCAGTGGTCAAGCTGTTTTAAATGTGTTGTTTGTGTTTTAGCTGATTCAAGCTAACCCTGCTGCTCGTCTTTCTGCCAGTCAGTGAGCTTAACTGCGTACGGTGACATCATGCGCATACCTTCTATTGGGGCTCCTGGGGCCCCAGGACAGTTGTTGGTAATCCAGTGGGCCTGAAGCAATTTTGCCAATTTACAGCCCAATAAACTATTTATCTTTCTCACCTTCCTGCCAGTACTACAGGTGCAATAGGTTTCCTGACTTTGCTGGCACAATATAATCCTTTCTACATAGGAAACCATTTGAGTTTGTGCTTTTTGCCCTTTAAAATGCAAAATGACAAACTGGACATAGGCTATGTGACACAGGTTTTTCAAGACATTTGTAGTTTGACAAAGTTATTTTTAGCCATGCAAGAGGTGCTGCCATGTCGGTCTAACTTTTAACTTTTCATCTAGCGCCATTATCAGGTCAAAATTTAAATTTGCCCAATATGGTTTATGACTAAAAATACCTAAATACTACTAAGTGAGTGACTGATAAACACTATACCTGTTAAACATCAGCTTGTTAGCACTGTCATTGTTATCATTTTAATGTTAGCTTTTAGCTAAAAGGCCCACAGATCTGAGGAATCTAATGAAAGCTACACTTAATTGAAAAAGCCTGGTCTGAATTTACTTCAACATCAACAACATTAACTCAAACCAGGCTTGAACAATCTTGCATTGTATGATACAGAGAACATAAGCAGCCAAGACCAATCAATTGTTGAAAAAAGTATAGTATGTCACAAAACAAAAGGAAAACTAGAGTGGTGTTTTTCTCAGCGGCAGAACAAACCCTGCTGATGGAACTCTACGAAGAATATAAAGGATTCATCAGCAAAACGGGCAATACTGCCGCAACTAACAAGATGAGGGAAAAACTGCAGATATACTAAATGCGTATAGATATAAATGAGTATAAATTTCAACACTGTAGAAAGTCATGAATTGGACTGGATTTAATGGGGGAGGGTTGTGTTTACAGCTTGAACAAAATTAATGACATTATGAATAACTTCAACACAGTTTTGGCAAACTTTTCTTTCTTAAATAATACTTACTAAGCTTTAAAATAAAAATGGTTATTTTATGAAGGCCAGTTCAGCAGCGTAAGTTACCTTGGTTACTGAACAAGCAATCCTAATGCAACGGATTTCTCACTTAAATTAGCAAGACATAAGAAAATCAGCTAGATGAAATACCCCCCCGCTTGCCTGTCTACAAGACTCTTTGTTTTATTATCAATTTGTGCCACAATTATAAATAGCATATATAGTAATAAGGTCTTATATTGATCCATTAGGGAAAAAACGTTCAGAGGTCAAGGTCAGGCACAGTGCAGCACAATGGAACACGTGCAATTTACTGTGTTGCTGATGAACAGTGTGGATGATGCTCACAACTGAGCCAAAAATTGCAATTGTAATTTGTAGTTCATCAGATGGATAATCTGATTGCAGCATCGTCATTTTTAAAATCTCAATGTAAGGCCTCTTAACACTGAACCTCATCTGACCATCCTAAATTCTTTTTCCCTTCTAATCACACATGTTCTCACACACACATGCCCTCTTGAACCTTTCGCAGAACTCTTAAGATGCAGTGCACACTCTTCACACCGTGAGAGGACAAATGGTTCAAAGAGACCGCCGGCCCTTGACGTTGCACTACAAAGCCAGAGTTTATCGACGAGTTATACGTCAGCCAACAGGAGTTTACTGAAACATTAAAGAGCTTATCAGCAATTACAGGCATATTTTTCAATCATTACCACAGCTCTGAGACAGCTTGCCGTGTCCTAAAACTTGGTGAGCTCTTGTGCTCTCTGTTCACTGGCCTAGTCAGCACATTATCGGCTCCCACTGGGACACTGATCCTCGCCGGCTTATTTAACCTACTGATAAGATACTTCAAGTTGTTGATAGATGAGAACGTTCAGGAGCTGAAATGAAACAAGGTTTCTGGAGCTTAGATTGATAGTCTGATAACGGATCAAATGAAAACATGTCAACACCAAGGGACCACGCAAGATACAGGTTCTTTGATTCACTGTCATCTACAGTAGGCTATCCAGTGTAAGATAACTTTTCAGTTTTGTTGATTCATCCAGAATCACCTTGCTTTGATGGTGTGTGTTGTTAGTTGGTGTATACACATCCCTGTATATGCTCTTCCGTCAGGCATGTTGTGACACATGTAGCTTTCAGGGATGCTGTCGACCAGCACCAGTTTTCCCACCAGGCCTGGAGTACTGTGTCCGGACCGCGGCTGTGATAAATGATTTGGGCGCACAATGGGCTTTCTGTGAAGTGAAAATCAGCTCTCCATACTCCTGGTAATTAGACTAATTCCCACAATGTTTAAGGCAGACAATAAATCAGCTCACTTTCTGCCAGACCTTGAGACCAAAATGAATGTTGTCTCATTAAGGAGATAAAGATAATTTATTAGAGTTGCTCTTCGCTTCTAAATCTCTGTACCCCGGCCCCATCATTTATTAACTAATATTGAGCTTTGCCATATGACATCTAGTCCACTGGATGTGAATCTTCTTTTGTCTGTCTTTGCCACTTTGGCTCCTTCCCACTGCTCTCTCTCTCATCAGGTGTGCATCAGCACTTCCAGGAGCTGCTGTTGAAGAGAAAATACAGTTGTTTGCTGAGCCTGGAATTCAAATAATTTGCCAAGTTGAATTTTCTTTTTGTAAAATTGCTTGTCGATTTCGAAGTTGACCAGGAAGAGCCACTAAGACAGCAATGAAAATGTTTAAGAACCAAAACAATGCCTAAGCAGATAGACTAAATGCCAACATGTGAACAAATCTCTTTTCACAGAGTTAATGCCCCTGATGTATACAACCATTCCAGCATTCACATCATATAATTCAGACCGTAAAAAAACACATTCACGGTAATCTCTGAGTTGTAATTCCAAGTCAGAGATACCAGGGATTTCTGACAGCTACAGTACAATATCTCCCATTTAGTTAAAAGAACGTCAGATATGTCAACGAACTGCTGGCAAAATGGCTGCAAAGCCACCATTACCAGAAGTTACATCTAAATAAAATCTAATATGAACACTAATAGAATCATTAGGCTAATTTTAAGCTAATTTTAGAGGAGCTACTGATTGTTTGTATCTAGTTCCATTTATTAATGAACCATTCCAACTACATAACACAACAAAAGTAGGTGATTAGCTAGCAGTGGTGGTAACCATCTTGGAATAATGTGTGGATGGTCCCCATTCATAACAAACGGGAGGTTTCACCTGATCTTCCCATCCTGCCAAAATTGTGTGACCACAGCATTATGTCAGACTTGTGATGTCTGACACCGGACAGACTGACATTGCCCTGAACCTGGTCCGAATGCTGCTAACTGGAACAAATTGAGACTGTCCTGCCAAAACAAGCAACATCAACATCACTAGTTTCACAAAGTGCCCCAAACTGACATATGTATACATTCAAGTGAAATAGGAAGTATGGATGTTATAGAGCAACGAAATGTTGGAGTTTTGAGACTGTTGTTTGTTGTCCATTTCCAAGTGGCAGTTAACATTAGTTTCATACATTTACTCATTTGGCCGACGCTTTTATCCAAAGCGATTCACATTTGAGGAACAACATACAGTACATTAAGACAATCTACAAGTGACAATAGATACTAGTAAGAGCAGTAATAAATACTAGTAAGAGCTATTGGCATGTACGGCATCAATGGAATACTGTAAATACCTGAAGGAATAAGTAAGAGTTAACGAGAATTATAAGGAGATAGAAGAAGAAGAGCACAGGAAGTGCATATTAGAGGTTAGGGGTTAGAGGTGTTACAGGAGGAAGTGTTCTCAGAAGAGATTAGTTTTCAAGAGCTTCTTGAAGTTAGAGAGGGACACCCCTGCTCTGATGGCATGTGGTAGCTCGTCCCACCATCATGTTGTCACAAATGAGAACAGCCGGGAATAGGATTGCTTTGTGTGTATGGATGGCAGAGCAAGAGAGCATTCGTTGGAGGAGCGCAGCGGCCGAGAAGGAACATACAGTAAGCTTGTATTACAGAGTTTTTGGATGCAGACCCATTAGTCACTCTGTATGAAAGCAGTAGTGACTTGAATTTGATTTGGGAGGCCATGGGTGGAGGTCTTTTAACCATTACCATCATTGTTCCCTAACCTTAACTTTAATTTTTTACCCAAACCACGGTCTTTCCCTAAACCTATCCATCATATTTGTGCCTAAACCTAACCAAACCTTGACCGTGGCATTGTCAAATTGTGAAACAGTTATTTTTCAACAGTCAGTGGCAACAGATCAGAAAACGCTTCTATGTGCCATTTTAAAGGTCAGTTACAAACTACCTATAACTTGTTGAACAATTCCCAAATTTAGGATATCTACAAAAATGCACAGTGCTGAAATTAAAGGGGTCACTCTTGTGTGTTAATCTAACCACAGATTATCTGATCTGAATGATCTTAGCCAATCAATAAAGTGGACACCCTTGATAAACCACAATAGAGGGAGGCCAAATAAAACAGCTTGGGTTCAGAGTCTGCTTAACAGCTAAATTGGGGAATTCCAACCTTGTGACTCTCCAATCTCTTTCCCAGCTCACCTGTTTATTTTTTCCACAGTAGAAACAAACGTTCCTTTCAACATAATCCAGTCCAGTGTGACTTTTATGACCATTTAATGGGTCCCTCCATCTAACAGCCCCGTGTTTTACAATCACCCACACAAGGGGCCCATTGTGCATAGACATGGGAAGATAGGAGATAAATACACCTTATCAGCCACAACAACACATCATTACTTTCACCCTGCTATCTCACTGTCCCTCTCCACCATGCATTATCTGACCACTTATGAGGACATTCAGAGCCATCAAGTGCTTTGAAGATTTCCGCCAGTTGGCTGTTTGCTCTCTCTGTTTCTCTCTTCTGCTGATCAACTCAGTTTCAACTGTAAAGATAAATACAATGCCTTTCAGGCCACTGTGAGCTGTACTTTGTTTGCTCTGTTTAAAATGACATTTAAATCTGCATCTAATTGTTACTTTGGGGATGAGGCTTATTGCTCATGAAAGCATATCTTCTACCTTGCTTTCCGCTGTGAAGAAATCACCCATGGCCATTAGCACTCAGGTAATGTCTTCTTATTGCCCAATTTACCTATTAACACTAACCAAAGGTTAGGGACAGGGCCAGACAGTCAGTGAAAGATAGTGACAGCAAGGCAGACAAATTTGTTTCTTTAATTAATTCCATTTGCACAAAACATATTAACGAAATACCAAGATTTTTGAAGTTGGTCCACAAGGTTTTTCAATGTGCAGTGAGACCTTTCATCATTTTGCACTGCATGGGTTTGACGAGCACTCGACTGAATAATACTGCTGCTTTCAAATAGGTGATAGTGCTAAAATGATCTTTTTTTATTTTTGCAGATTTAAATATCCTTGATCATATGGGTAATTTTGTTGATTCTGCTGTAAGCAAGTTTTAGATTTAACAAATACACTACATCTGTCACCTTTTATTCTAAACATTAATACTTGTGTTCAGTCCCCCCTGCAGAAATTATGTTCCAACAATGCTGATGTTAGCATTTAGTACTCACAGAGCCACTAAGGTGGCTGTAAAAGATTAGTTAACATGACCCACATACAGTTTTTCTTTCAGAGCTGATCAAATCACATACATACCACCACAGACACTCACACAGAGAAAGACTGAGAAAGAGGAATTTCACCAAATTAAACTGTAAGATTTTTCTTCACGGACTTGTGGATGATGTGGGCCGTGCTGATTTATAATGCAAGTAGTGCCACCTCCCATCAGGTAATTGCTGTTAAGACACAGTCAATATTCCAAAAATTTAAATGAATTGATCAGTCACATGACTTTGTCAATAGGCTAATGGAGTGCTGTTAACATTTGTCAATTCATGAAGTTATGGAGGAGGTAAATCACAGCATTGTGGTGGATTTTAATGGCTCTCAATTGATCAAAACGTCGCCAGAGGTGTGACAAAGTGTGGTCAGTCCAGCTTCTTCAGCACTGATAAAGTCAAAATATATTTTTTTTTAACTTTCAATAACTTTCTAACTAACTAAAAGTATCCAGTCCTGCTGTTTTAATCAAAATAAAAACTTCTGTAGCTAATTGTATGCTTTAGCCTTAATTCACAGCAATTATACTTGTAGTGGTTTAAATACAATTGTCTTTGCGTCTTTTCTTCACTCCCTGTTCATTATATTTGTTCTATTTATGGCTACAAGGTTAGAGAGGTCAGGGTACTCATACCTCTCTGTCAGTGTGCTAATTGGTTTGAATAAGCTGCCCCTCCTCCTGATAAACTACATGTGCTCAATCTTTAAGGGAGCCTAAATCATTTTTAGTCCGCATGTCACAAATAACTATAACTTGCTCAGATTAAAAATGTTCTTTGCAGGTGTTAAACTTTGAATTTTGTATCAGTACAAAGACATAAAGGTTCAATATTTAGTATTCTTGTATTTTAAAAATCGCCATATTAATTTTAGGACATAAACACAGTTATTCAAAAAGTCTCAACCACTTTCTACACTGGTATTTCCCAAAGAGGTATCAGCAAATCTGAACAGGTGAATCTGATAAACCATCCAAACAATGTCAATATGATATTTCAAACTATGATACTGCATTTCCAGTTATCACTCAGGTAGTGGCACAGTTTGAACTTCCTTAGTTAGTTGACCTAACTTATATTTAAATGAAAAGTAAAATCACTGTTGAATCTGAAAGGTAATGATCACACACGGTGACAGCAGAGTTTCAGCTCCTGATTTTTTTTATTTTTATGTTTTAGTTTTTCTGTGATAGCAGGAGGAGCTTCTCCCTCCTCAGATCTCCTCTCCTCTGGGGTCAATCTAAGGTCTGTTTTTTTGTTTCTTAAGGTGCCAATATACTTGGATGAATGAACAGTGTCTGAACTGGAGATGAGAAAGGAAGCAGGGTTTGTGTGTACAAATGAGTGCAACACTTACTACAGTGAATGTCTTCCAGGAAAGTCTAAAAGTGGGAACCATTAACCCCCGTATTTTAACTATTATGACCACTCACCTCACTCTATGATGGCTGGCCTTTCCACGAGTGAATATAATAGTATACTTTATGAATCAAAATCTGCCCACCCTTTGCAGCTCTTCTGGGAAGGCTGTCCACAAGGTTTAGGAGTGTGTTCATGGGAATTTTTGACCATTCTTCAGGAAGCGCATTAGTGAGGTTGGGCACAGATGTTAGACAAGAAGACCTGGCTTGCCCTCTCCTCTCTAATTCATCCCAAAGGTGTTATATCTGGTTGGGATCAGGACTCTGTGCAGGCCAGTCAAGTTCTCCACACCAAACTCTCTCATCCATGTCTTTATGGACCTTACTTTGTGCACTGGTGTGCGGTTATGTTGGAACAGGAAGGGGCCATCCCCAAACTGTATCCACTAACTTGGGAGCATGAAGCTGTCCAAAATGTCTTGGTATGCTTAAGCACTTCTTTTCACTGGAACTAAGGGACCAAGTGAATTGGCACAATGCAGTCAGGCAAGTACCGTTCTCCTGGCAACCCCCAAACCCAGACTCATCCATCGGATTGCATGACAGAGAAGCGTGATTTGTCACTCCAGAGAACACGTCTCCACTGCTCTAGTGTCAATTGGTGGCGTGCTTTACACCACTGCATCCGACGCTGTGCATTGCACTTGGTGTTGTAAGGCTTGGATACAGCTGCTCAGTCATGGAAACCCATTCCATGAAGCTCTCTACGCACTGTTCTTTATCTAATCCGAAGGCCACACAACGTTTGGAGGTCTGTAGCTATTGACTCTGCAGAAAGTTGGCGACTTCTGCGCACTGAGCGCCTCAGCTTGCACTAACCCTGCTCTGTGATTTTATGTGGCCTATCACTTCGTGGCTGAGTTTCTGTTGTTCCCAATCGCTTCCACTTTGTTATAATACCACTAACAGTTGACCGTGGAATATTTAGTAGTGAGGAAATTTCATGAATGGACTTAAACAATATAAAATATATTATGTTATATATTTTCATGCCTCCTCTCACTTGTTGCCTGTAAGTTTTAGAATACATTTTAAAGGGTTCACTATTGATATTTACAGGCTCAGGCTTACAGCTAATTTACATATATTTTATCCCCTATGAGCTGAAGCATGGCTTCTGGTGTTTTTGTAATTTGATTTGTTTTTCTTTAGCTTCTTCTCTCATCAACACCATATTCATTTTATGATTCTAACTAACTTCAGCCTTTGATATTGTGTTTGTGTTGCTCTTGTGGTTTTTATAGTCTTTTGGTATTGTAAAGTGCTATATAAATTATGTTGTTTATAAATACTAACATCATCTTTCCCCATGTCCCAAATTGATTCTGGGAAGCAAAGTTCTACACCTGCCATATTTACATAGATCTCATGTTTATTGACATTTGGTTTTGTTCAAATATCCTTATGAGATTAGCACTGTTTGTGATATTCTGTTTGCTCTCTGTGACGTGTTGAGTTTCAGGAAAGGTTCCAGACATGCCAAGCTGGGACTGGATCAGAGTGAGCCAACTGAGGAATTAGCAATTCCATAATTGGCCGTTCTGTCAGAGGTTCTGACAAGCTGAGATGATGGAGCGGCTGCTAAGAGATTTGTCTCCTTCTCTGTCTCATACTGTGCCTAACACAAAGTTTCAGTCACTAATTAGAACATCCACTGTGTCACATCCGAGATTATGACTCTTATCCATCAGAGCAAAAGAGGAGCACCGGTGAAGTTATTATAGAGCAACAAAGTCTGCAGAAGGAGGACGTTGGGGGGATGGAAGGGTCAGCAAAATTTCAGACTTTAACACGGAACCTGCTGTTTGTTCCCTGTTTCCTACCACAAGTAAACTTAGTTTTCCTTTAACCATGACTGTGATTGTTCCCAAACCTTAACAACCATGACTTAACATGATGAATTTATGTAATTGTAAACCAGGATGTCACTGTGACATCACTGTTGGGCGTAGTTAGAGGTGCAACAGAACACACTTCTGACCGCACCCATGAGTGATGCTTTATGTGTTCAGAAGATGACCACATTTGAACTTTTCAACCACAGAAAGAGGTGAACAGCTTTTCAGCCTGCCTCTTTGAAGTGCCCCTATCTGTGTGACGCTTCATGCTTTGCTTGTACTAAACATTCGAGAGCAGCAGCGTTCAATTGGGCATTATTCATCTTTTTTAAAGAAAACTTTGTACGTATCTATAGCAGTGAACCTCAGGATCAACAGGTGTCTAACCCTGGCCTGACAAAGTCCCCTGTAGCATGATAGGCACTCACTGTTTGCCCAATAGCTAACTGTCTGAACTAATGGGGATGGCTGCCACCTAGAGACCACAGCTTGTTGGGTTTATTGTTGAACAGATTGCCTTTTAGAAATTTATGGTGGAATTTCAGATTATAAGGGTAAAAACATGAACATGCAAAATATAAGATCATCTTCATTCAGTCTGCAAGTTCTATACCATTGAATATTACTATGTACCCACTACTGTTTTCAAAACTCACTGAATTTGTCTTTAATGTCCTTCATTGTCCCCTCTGTTTTCTTGCACTGGCACCCTCTCTTGCGCTCTATTCTGTTCCCCCTCCCCGAGGCTGTGTGGTTGCCCTGACAATGCAGCATTATGGAAATAAATTGTTCCATTAGGTGCATTGTGTTCTGTCATCAGGCCAACCACACTGGATTATTAATGGACACAGCTTACGCTTTGATTAAGGCTGAAGATTTATGAAAAAAAACCACACTGGTAGCATATCACCCAACACACTTTCCTTCATTGAGGTGTGTTCACACTGAGATACACCCGCAGGATGTGACCTTATGAATGTCATCAAACTGGAAAACACCTATTTGTATAATTTAACAGATCTATTTTCTTTTTTGGACCTGCTAATATTCACAGTGGCAAACGCAGTAAACACACTACTCTCAGGTGGTAATTTATTAAGATGTACACTGTTAGACATTTTTAATAATTTCTACAGTTATTAACCACATAACACCCAGTGTAATACTGTATATCCTCTTTCCATTAAATAACTGTAATTTCCATTGCATTATGGGAATTTTAGGTGATGTCAGACACCATATACAGCGGTTTACTGTAATTAAAAAATTGATGTATCAAATTTTAAAATTACAGTAAACCACTGTATATGGTTACAGTAACATCCATGTTACTGTATTGTCCCTAACTGCCGTTTTGGCACAGATGCATCAGTAGTTTTATCTTTCATTCACCACCGCTGGGTGGTACACAACTAAGACAACACCGGTGGAAGTTAACCTGTGGTGAAGACATTGAACTACCGACGACAAACCCAAGGTAAAAACAAAACAAAAAAATTATTTCAAAAGTATGTTACTTGAAAAAAAAGATAGTTATTGTCTGTGCACTCAAACTGGTAACTTAACGTTAACTTTGTCAAAGTGAACAGAGTTGATGTTTAATTTTACAGACTCTTTGAGTTTTAAAATCAAATGTATTATGTCAACAGCAATGTTTAGCTCACATCGATTGCTTATAGCTTATAACTAACATAGGCCTATTATAAATATGCAGTACATCTTACAACTAACATAAAAGGCAATATGATACATGTTCATGTTTAATTGTAGTCTGACCCCATAGAATATAAAACAAATTAAAATATCTCATTATCCTCTAGATGTAAAAATTAACGTTAAGTAGTTTTCCTTACATTAGTTGCAGTGGCACAGCTTCACAGACAAATTTTTGCAGTAAATACTAACTTTACATAAGAGTGGAAAATATTTGTTGTTGTAAAGAAATTTTCTCTTCCCTAAAGATTCTTCATGAGGATAAATCCAGGTGATGGAACCAAATGCACCGTAAAAACTGGAGTGAGTCCTAGGACAGGAGAAAAGGTGAAGCGGAAGATGGCAGTCATCAACAACAGAGCATCATCCTTTGTCCACCAGCTAACAGAGTCTGAGTGGAAGAACTTGGATTAGGTGAGACACTTTTTTCAACAGGATATGTACACTATACACAGTACAGTTGCCTGTTTATTAGGGACACCCGCCCTGCAATTAATTCTTCTTTCACAAAGGCTACAATATTCAGTTTTTATTGATTTTAGAGTTTTAGAGGAAAGCTGATTCCACTGTGATCATTTTGCAAGATGTGATTATTGATATATTTTATCAACTCTATCAGTGTAAAAACTTTTTTATGACCAAAATTCTTCCTGCCTTCCATCCCTGAACAAGCTGTGAACAACAGACTTCTTGCCAGAAAAGGTCGGTTTAGATAACCAAATGTGAAGCGGTGAAAGCGTGTGGTTTGTATTTGTATTGAGTTACATGATTGGTACACCCCAGAGAATATTTCTTTTTATATGTACTTAAAGAGTTAGTCATTTGACATGGATATTTCACTCATACAATGTCAGACAATGTTTAGTATTTTGTACCAAAAAAGCACAGTATCTATTGTTACTGTTATTTCCTATGTTAATGTGGTTAATGATTATTTGTTAAAAAAAGCATTCCAGTCAGCAGATGAGTATTTTCTTTGTGTTCATCTGTTGTTGGTAAATATACAGTTCTGTATGCCGCCCAGATACTTTGTTCTGCACAATACTTTCTGCATCGTGTTTTGACAGTAACATTGAATGCACTTATAATTGAGGTAAGGTTTATACATGTAATTTAATCTCTTTTATGTTATTTTAAATGAATTTCTGAAAATAACATTTCTTGTAAGATGCATTAAGTATGACAAATGTTAAAAAATAAAGAATTTGAAATTTTATAATTACTGTGTCTGTCTGTGTTAAATCATTGGTACTTGTGTAGGCTTAAAAAAATAATGCATGCATGAATGAATAAATAAATTATATATAAATAATCTAAAAAAAATGGGATTACAGTAGTGTAACTGTAGTTTTTTTTCCAGTAACAGTACTGTATTCTGAATTACATTACAGTAACATGTTTGTTACCGTAAAAGTGAAAAATGGTTAAAGTACTGTAAATCTGAATTACAGTAACTTACTGGCAAAACCCTTTGAAATGTCTAACAGTGTATCCTAAAATTAATATATGAACTTTACTTACATTTGATACTCTTTGTCTCTTTTACATCACTGTGGTCTGTGCTATATTAAAAAAGATCGCCACCTAGAATGCTAGATAAACGAGTCTTAAGAATCTACAGCAGTAGGCACAGCGGTGCTTTAAGCTAAATGCTAACATCAGCACGTTAACATGCTCACAATGCTAACATGATGGTGTTAAGCAGGTGTAATGTTTACTATTTCATGTTCACCATGTTAGTTTAGCGTGTTAGCATACTAACATTTGCTAATCGGCACTACACTCAACATACAGCTGAGGCTGATGGAATATTGTTTTATAGTTTTACAAGTGGACAATAATAATTTTGACCTGAGAGTTGCACTAGATGTATTTCTTGATATTTTAAGTAAATTTTGCTGATAATACTTGCATACTTTAACTTAAAGGTTTTGAATACAGGACTTTTACTTGTAGTGGAGTATTGATACATTTACCAAAGTAAAGGATCTGAATACTTCTTCCCGCCACTGGAGCCGCTAGCATGGCTAAAAACTGGATAGATGAACAGAGGAATGACATCTATGAATCTTCCAGAAATAATGGATATCTCTACGAGTATGGTGAGGAAGTGAGAGTGTCAAGAGAGCTTGCAGTTGGATGCGTGATAGTAGTTTCAAATTCATTAGCACCCTTTCGATGTCATGGTGCCAGACGCTTCTGACCCATCAACCACTTAAATATTGTTTGTTTAGGCCAGTTCAAAAATAAGACTTGTGCAAAACTAATGTGATGTCGCTGTTACAGTGTGTTTGTGAGTGCAACGTATCAAAACAATATCTGTATCTTCACCCATTTTAATATCATATGGCCTTAGTCATTCCCTCTCTATGTCACAGGTGTGTGCGTGTGTGTGCGCATGTACATGTGTGACTGATCCCATTTATCAGGCCCGTTAACCTTTGGCAGCAAGTAGTAATACTGAGCAGAAGACAGAGGGGGATGCAGGCACTTGCTCTAATTAAAGCCCCCCCCCTCCACCTACCCACCCATCCATATCTACCTACACAGACTGCCTCCCCTCCTCTGGCAGGAGAGACTCTGACCTTCCAACCCAGCCACCACCGTGCAGCCTGCATCTCTAACCTCAGCTCTGCAAACTGCAAAGTGACACATGGAAACAGTTTCCTGTTCTAATGGGAGTTTACGCCTCAGTCTGTCACTTGCTTAGGCTAAAAAAATATTCATACACTATTTCGTTCATAAACTACTGATTTAAATTAAGTTACTAATTTCAAAATCACACTTAAAAAAGACAGTTCTTGTCACTCACTGTTAATACATGGAGAAAATATGTTCACACATCAATTTAAGTCATTAGGCGAGTAAAATCATAATGAGTAAAATCACTACGATCAGATTAGAAATAATCACCATTTGGTATTTTTATAACCATTATGATAAATGATAAAATACTCTAGGAGGGATTGTTCTGGATTTTTGAAGTGGGCTTTGTGAGGTACTTACCCATAGTTAGTGTATTACCTGCAGTAAATGCAGGTTGGCATGCCCACCGTTTGAATAAACAGAGTTGTACTGGCACAGAAGCTAAGCAATGTACTGCTGTGAACGGGGTCAGCCGAAAAAGTTATTTTAGCTACCTAAAACAAGTCTACAGAAAAAATCTAAATCAGTTTAAGTGTACACTATGTGTTTAATATTTTCACTGCCTTACCTTGCCGTCAGACATCCACTACCTTACAATGAATGAAAGAAAATTTAAAGGAGTTGCTATGACAGCAACGTTGAAATTCCATGTACTGTGGAAACAAGGGGATACCTTTTCAGACCACAGTAACAGAACTTTTGCAGACCGACAGAGAGAGAGGGGAATCTTCTGGGGAAACATCTCTTTAATGGTGGTGTGGTAAGTCGTTTCATTTATTTGCTTTCTTACCTGATGGTTGGGTTAAGCTATGTTTATCTGGCTTATTTGGCTGTGGTTTTACATAATCTTCTTCAAAGATGTGATGGAACACGGTGAAGTCTTTGTTTGAATGGCCCGTTCGATCTGTCCACCACTTTAGTCCAGACAGAAATATCCTAATTGTTGGATGAACTACGATTCCAATTTGTACAGGCATTTATGTTCCACAGAGGATGAAGCCTGCAGACTGTGGTGCTCCTCAGACTTTTCTTCTAGCGCCACCATGGGGTTGAAATCTTTGTCTTTTAATAAAATCTCTTAACATGAACTGCATGATTAACTGCAGCAACTTTGATGATCCCTTAAACTGATGATACACAGAGCAACTTTCAGAGCGATCATGCAGGGCAACATTGCCGTCAATGGTAATGAGTAAAGATTACCACCATAATCCCCTTCCCCCACCACTCCGCCACCCGCCCCGCACCGCCGCTATTCGTTCAAAACATAGTTGGACTTGCCACTAGCAAGATTGCCCAGCAACATTTCTCAAAAAGTTGCCCCGTGTATCATCAGCTTTAGGGGAGGGTGAGGTGATTTGAGCTTTGTTTCTCGGCAACCATGGACACAATTGGTTATATGAATACACATTTTTGAAGAGTTAATCATTTTACTCACCCTGTGGTGGAGAGAGGCCCATGGAATATGTGATAAGCACATATAAGATAAAAAAACTGTTTTTTGCTGTTCAAAGTGATTTTTTTGTCCTGATTCATGTGTCTGAACAACTACAGATAGGTTTGAAATCTTATGCATGTGTTAGTGCTTTAGGAAGTTACTTTATGAGGCTATACTGTTAGCATGACATTACTTTTAAACTGCTGGATGACACTAGTTTGTTAAAATGGCAGGGATGGGGTAATTTGAGCCAAAAGACCTGGGGGAAGTTGGGCCAACTATTTTACTGTAATTTTACATTGCATTCTTATGCATCATGGAAATGATGTGACATTTTGCATTTTAGACCAGAAACCATCATGTCATGCTTATAAATGGAAGACAGACAGGCTTCAACTCCTCTTGTGGATTTGGACAGAGTAGTGGGAGAGGTACAAAAATGGGGAAGTCCATATATCAGGTGGCATGAGACATGACGATAAATCAGAATTACTTTAAAGTGATACATTCATATGAAGAAACTAGGAGACATAGCTGCAATGTTTCACTACTAAATGCAATTGAATGTTGGGACCTGGCATTTGAGTTTGCATCATTAAATGCCATTGATGTCACCGACCCCCAAGTGGCTCAACTTCCACTTTTTTTTGGAAAGCCATATTTTGAAAACAGTTTATTTTAGATCTAAAAGTGATTATTCCCAGGGACGCACCACATCCTAAAATATAAGTACATATTTTAGACCTCACTGTCATGTCCTCACTTTAAATACACATCAAGTAAAAACTGGCTCAACTCACCCCGCCCTCCCCTATCTAGTGCCGTCATGAGGTCAAAATGTCCATGTGTTTAGAGCGGACATGCATGATTGCTATAAGCATTATACCTCCTAAACATTAGCATGTAGGCAATATCATTGTGAACATGTTAGCAGATTATATATATATATGCATAATACTGATGTTGGCATTTTGCTCAAAGCACCACTGTGCCTAAAGACATCCTCCCAGAGTTCCTAGCACTGCAACTGTGACGATCTGCTTCTCTGTTTCACTTAAACTTCTAAGAAAAATAGGAACATTGAACAATTGTCTGTGTAATACTCTTCACACACTGATCAGTTTCAGTTTTTGTTGTTTTAACTGTATTTGCTTTCCCAGGGCTGTTGAGCTAATCAACATATGATGATGATGATGATGATGCTTTTCCACTTTCAGCTATGTATGCCTTCACTGAGCTGTTGACCTTTTCTAATCCAGCCTGTTTTCAGTGTGAGTGGCATATGGGCTTAATGCTGACTCACAATAAATGCGTCCTTCCTTCACTTGTGAAGTAAAGAGAGTGAATAAAGTGGCATTAATGTGTTTGCACTGGTATGAAGGCACACAGCTGGCTTTTGTGTGGCACACTGGGTTCAAAAGAGGGTTAAGAGCAGGGTAATCTGTCTGTCTGACAGCATCAAAGCGGCTGGCATCATTAATACAGTTCCAGGTCGAGGCGTAGTCACAACGGCTCCATTCACTGTTTGTGAAGGTTACACATGAACTTGCATGTACGCATGTAGGTACAGGTACCTGCATTAGTGTGTGCACAGAAATATGCACAAATCAGAAGAGGGAATACACTGTTAAACTATATATAGACTATATTTTTTTAACTACTGTTGATGTTGTACTTTTAGGCCCATTTTGATTTTGGTAATATTTGAACCACTGCTACCATTTTATTAACAAAGTTTATTAGCACAGAAAAGGCAGATAATTAGTGTGTTTAGCCTATTCTAAATGTTCTAGCAAGGACAATTGAGACATATCTGGGCCTGGGAGGAGACATGGCTTCTGGCCCAAACCCAAATACAAATATTGCAGACTCTTCTTCATTGTATCATGGATATATGTACTGGAAAATGGTTCTTTTAAATTATTTCCAAATAAACATAAAGTGTTGTTGCCAATTAAGCAAAATGATCAATACATATATATCTGGAATATTAAAAGCAAACAAATTAATTTATGTTACAGGACAAACATGTATTTAAAAGCGCAGGATATTCAAAGGCCTAATTCTAGTGAATGGATAAAGGATATGTCTTTGATTTTTGCAAGGTATGGTGCCCTTCATACAAATAATGAGTATGGATGTCAATGATCAGACAAGGATTGGTGCTACTGTAGTCACTTCAAGGTATTTGCCTACTTCATTACAGCAAGAGTTACATGGTTGTACATTTTTGGTGTAGGTTGTGCTTCTGAAACAACATTGAAACATTTTCATATTTTTATTTATTCTTTCTTCATTTTATTTTATTCCATTCATTTTTTATGTATTTATATTACATGTTTCTCCTTCTGCTGAAAATGCTAAATTGTTGTACACGTTTGAAGAACTAAAATAAACAAAAGGCCATAAAGATGTTGAAATGGTGTTAAAAAAGGCAGATATGTTGATATTAATTTCTTTAATATGCTACAGTGGAATAAAACCACAACATAGTGCATTGCAGCTGTTGTTTACCCTCGAAAAACCCTCGCTCTCTTGCTATGCTGTAGCTATCAAAAATGCTACCTACACAGCGGGACAACTGCATTAGCTCTTTCTAGTATATGCGACATATTGCAATGTCAAGTGTAGAGAAAAACAATTTTGGAGTGCCGGCAGCAGGTATTATGTTCGATCTCAGCTAAAGATCAAACAGCAACAGAGAGAGTGGCAGAAGGAGGGGTATGATGTTAGGAAATCAGGTCGGCTGAGTCAGTGAACTCTTTTAAGTCCCTTCTTAAAACATACTTTTATAGGAGAGCCTTTGCCCCTTTTATTTGATTCTATTTTACTTATTTTATATTTATCTTAAATGTGTATTTTAGTATTTTCAATGTTTTCTTGCTTTTATCATGTATTGTTTTTTGTATTATTGTCTTTACACTTGTTAAAGCACTTTGTAACTTGTTTTTGAAAAGTGCTCTACAAATAAACATTATTATTATTATTATTATTATTATTATTATTATTATTATTATGTGTACTAGCAAAAATACATGTGCATTTGGTTTAAGTTGCCCTGCTCCTGTCCAATGAATACACCCTTAAAACACAACTACTTCAGGAATGGACTTTGTGGTGTGTTCAAAGTTGTTCTGGGAAATGTACTTAAAACAATTTAAATGAAGGCAAACATGCCAAACAAAAACACTTACTTATAAATAACAGATTTCATTGTATTATGCAGAAACGTAGTTGTATCTTAAGATAAGTTTCATTGTGTGAGATTAAGCATCAAGATAACTATTTTTAAAGGCAATCCCTTAATTTGACAAAATAAAAATGAAGACACTAAAAACAGACTCAGACTAATTCATTTTAGTTCTTTTTAGCTTAAAAAAAAGATCTCTCTGACGTTCTTGATGTGCAATCGACAAAAGTGTCACTTGCAAACAGCAAACAGGATGGATTCAAGTCATTTGCTGGATTTGTATTCTATTTACATAAAATTAAAGCGATACCAGTGTGTGCGTCTGCATGCATGCATATAGAGGGGTCACGTCAACATCTCATTTATGTAATGGCTCCACATTTATCGCACACTGACATGACTGACAGGTGGAATTTCATCACAAACATTTAAATTGTTGTCCTTCTCTCTGCAGAGTAATACATCCTAAGTGATGTATATTCCACCACCAAACGGTTTCTATGTTCATCTACTTCATCTTTACTCCACCTTTCTCAAACACACAAACGCACTCACACTCACACACGCACATGCTTTAATCCCCCTCTCCCTTTTTGTGTTTCATTGTCCCCACAACCTCACAGTGTCACTGCGCTATCCAATTGGCATAATTGAGCCGGGTCAGATGATAAAGAGACCTATAACAATCAATGCAGGTGAAATAAAAAACAGCTCCCAGTTATTACTTTTGTCCTTTTCCAACGTCAATCAATGCCCTTCCCCTACACACACACACACACACACACACACACACACACATCATTTTAACAGACTGGGACTGCCGCTTTTATTTAAGGAACAGGTTTGACATCTGAAAAGGAGCAGTGAAGACACATGGGGAGCTGAAGGCAGGAGGAGGAAGAAGAAGTGGTTCAGCAGTATCAGAGCAGAGATAGATGAGATGTGACAGGCTGCCACTCTTCTCATCAGCATGACACAGCTGTCGCAGCCCTATTTCAGGAAAATTAAACGGCCTTACGGTAAACTGGACTGCCTGGGGAGGAGGGGCTGGAGGAGTGAGGAGTGTGTGTGTGTGTGTGTGTGTGTGAGAAAATGAATAAGCTTGTAGTATGCAGATGGCCTTTCTGCTTCTCTCTTCCCCCAATCTGTTCCCCCCCTCCAGCACCATCCTCTCCTTTTGACATGGTAATGGCTCCAAATTGATGAAGACACTTCACTCATTCGGTGACAACTCTACTGGCAAGCGACATAAACACTTCTTCCACTCCTCCTCATCCATAACTCATGAAGCGCCTCCCTTCTGCCTGCTTGGTGCTGGCTGGGCGGGAAGTTGTTTAATCAGCTAATTTGCTCTTCTTTGGCCGCCGTTAATGATGGGGCCACCTCTGGATTATCCTGTCATCCCATCCTCTTAATGAACTGCTCATCAAACTATTAGCCTCCTTTTTGCCTTGGCCATGCTTAGCAAAGGTTAAAGGCCTGTAATTAAAACTAATCTGTTGGGTCACATTTCTCTCTCTAAGTGGCAGAATAGTAGCAATTTCAGTGGCATTCCTACAGCGGCTGGCAGACCTCAAGTCTCAACACACTGCAAATTCAGAAAACACAAGCAAATAAAGAAAAAATCTTTACAGCTTTGACAACAGACAGGCAGCATTTAAGGGGTGGGGGGTGTTCTCAAATTGCATGAAGATGAAAAATGAGAAGATTCCTATCCTTCATTTACAATTTCTTTTTGTAAATCTGTAATTTTTACAGTACTACTCTCCAAAGCAAGAAACATATTAGTTGTGATTCGCTGCAGTTTTAGTTCCCTCTTTCAGCATTTCAGTTTTTTGCCTTCTGAGATTTTTTAAGCATTTTATGAATTAGAAAGTTTGAAGCACACACAGACAGGAATAATGAACAGAAATTAAATGTGAGCAAAAGCCAAGGTCAAATTTCACAACGATGCGCCAATGAGATACTGGATCCAGATCGGTGCCAGTCCTGTATTATTATGCAGATCAGTAATCGGCCATGACGTGATCAACATCAAATACAGTTTGTCAATGCTGTTGTAAAATTCAATGTTTCCATCATCAAATAACATCCTGATGCATTCTATGTATTCTATCTTTATCTTATTTATCTTGTTTTACATTAATTATGGCATTCTCTCGCTGTTTTTATGTTCATTCTGTTTTCATGTGAAGCACTTGGTACATTTCTTTGTTGTAAAACACCTTGATCTGCATGTCTTGTATGAAAGGTGCTATGCAAAAAATTAAACAAAAGTTTATTATTATTATTGCATTTAGTCATTGCAGTCTGTTGAGTTTTTAGTGCCACAGCTTTCCCTGGTCTCATGTTACCTCACATGAAAATTACCCCAATGAGTTCAACGCAGTGAGGTATACAGATTTTAAAAGGACAATGCAAATATCAGCTGGTACTTGATATCATTAGAAACCTAAGTTCGAGTATCAGAATTTGTATTGAAAGAGGAAAAAGTTGCATCACGAGATATAATGTAATTATTGTGCCTGCCTTAGCTCACCAAGCCTGCATGATGCACGCACGGAATTTATTAAAATCTCGGCTACATATCCAATTTTACGATTGAGTTATTATGTACTGTCTTTCCCTTTAACTTAAAAAGATCTCCTGTTAGCTTAGAACATAGGATGGCTCACCCTGTGGTTTTTTGGTATTGATTCAAATACAATTTACCGGGCATACAGGTGCTGGTCATATAATTAGAATATCATCAAAAAGTTGATTTATTTCAGTAATTCCATTCAAAAAGTGAAACTTGGATATTATATTCATTCAGTCATTACATACAGACTGATACATTTCAAATGTTTATTTCATTTAATTGCGATGATTAAAACTGACAACTAATGAAAATCCCAAAATCAGTATCTCAGAAAATTAGAATATTGCGAAAAGGTTCAATATTGAAGACACCTGGTGCCACACTCTAATCAGCTAATTAACTCAAAACACCTGCAAAGGCCTTTAAATGGTCTCTCAGTCTAGTTCTGTAGGCTACACAATCATGGGGAAGACTGCTGACTTGACAGCTGTCCAAAAGACGACCACTGACACCTTGCACAAGGAGGGAAAGACACAAAAGGTCATAGCTAAAGAGGCTGGCTGTTCACAGAGCTCTGTGTCCAAGCACATTAATAGAGAGGCGAAGGGAAGGAAAAGATGTGGTAGAAAAAAGTGTACAAACAATAGGGATAACCATACCCTGGAGAGGATTGTGAAACAAAACCCATTCAAAAATGTGGGTGAGATTCACAAAGAGTGGACTGCAGCTGGAGTCAGTGCTTCAAGAACCACCACGCACAGACGTATGCAAGACATGGGTTTCAGCTGTCGCATTCCTTGTGTCAAGCCACTCTTGAACAAGACACAGCGTCAGAAGCGTCTCGCCTGGGCTAAAGACAAAAAGGACTGGACTGCTGCTGAGTGGTCCAAAATTATGTTCTCTGATGAAAGTAAATTTTGCATTTCCTTTTGGAAGGTCCCAGAGTCTGGAGGAAGAGAGCACAGAATCCACATTGCTTGAAGTCCAGTGTAAAGTTTCCACAGTCAGTGATGGTTTGGGGTGCCATGTCATCTCCTGGTGTTATTCCAGTGTGTTTTCTGAGGTCAACGCAGCTGTCTACCAGGAATTTTTGGAGCACTTCATGCTTCCTGCTGCTGACCAACTTTATGGAGATGCAGATTTAATTTTCCAACAGGACTTGGCACCTGCACACAGTGCCAAAGCTACCAGTACCTGGTTTAAGGACCATGGTATCCCTGTTCTTAATTGGCCAGCAAACTCGCCTGACCTTAACCCTATAGTAAATCGATGGGGTATTGTGAAGAGGAAGATGCGATACGCCAGACCAAACAATGCAGAAGAGCTGAAGGCCACTATCAGAGCAACCTGGACTCTCATAACACCTGAGCAGTGCCACAGACTGATCGACTCCATGCCACGCCGCATTACTGCAGTAATTCAGGCAAAAGGAGCCCCAACTAAGTATTGAGTGCTGTACATGCTCATACTTTTCATGTTCATACTTTTCAGTTGGCCAACATTTCTAAAAATCCTTTTTTTGTATTGGTCTTAAGTAATTTTGGGAGATACTGAATTTGAGATTTTCATTAGTCAATTTTAATCATCGCAATTAAATGAAATAAACATTTGAAATGTATCAGTCTGTATGTAATGACTGAATGAATATAATATCCAAGTTTCACTTTTTGAATGGAATTACTGAAATAAATCAACTTTTTGATGATATTCTAATTATATGACCAGCACCTGTACAAGGTGTTGTCAATCACAGATAACCCACATTTTCTCCTCAAAGAAAGGACAAACTGTGAAAATATTTCTTTTGAGCTTGAAAATTACATTTGAAATTAATATTAAATAGCTTTGATTTAATTAGATTTGAAAATATTGGCAAAAATGTTTTTTCTGAAGCTGAAACCTTTAATAGGAGGTGACAGTACAAACTGCAGGCATCTTTCTAGCGTGTATCCTTACCTGTATGGGAAACACAAGGTTTCTTTCTAGCAGTATGAAATTCAGTATAGGTCTAACAGCACATGTGAAGGAATCTATATTTATTCTGGTTTGTGTGATTCTGGTAAACTATTCCCATCCAGTCTGTCTGACTTTTGTCCTCGCTCCTAGCTTCTTTGCTGCTTCAGCACAACCATGCAGCACTTTCACTGTAGGTGAAAGAGTTGTGATGCCTTTAAAAGAATTCATAACATCCAACCTGTACTGACCTTATACGGCAAATAAAAACTATCGATCCTCCCTCCCCAACTCCCACTTTAAAAGACTTATTGTGGCGCTCCATTTCATCTAATCACTTGGCAAAAGAGTCCAGGTTCTAAATAAAGAAAGAATAAATAAAAAACTCCCATGGCCAACGTGTTGCTCTCACCTTTGCAGATGAAATTACCCGAAAAGCTGTTACAAATCAATATAATCAATGCAATCAGCTAACTGACACAGGCAATCTCCTGCCAGTAAGTAAAATACCCCCAGTGGAGATCTTTCAATCTCTTGTGCCATAATCACCCCCAAGGGCAACGTTAGGGTGTAGCATTTTGTACACTTAATTAAATTAGTGAGCTCTGTGGACAGGGTGGGTTGCCGATCTCACAGAGAACAGATAGGTCTGGCCCTGAGCCAGTAATTAAGGCAATACCTTTCCTGATTACGCCAATCCCCCTTAATTAACTCATTATGCATTTTAACCCAAACACTCCCAGGAATTAATGAGCACAAAGAAAGCCCCGGGATGGAAAGAACGCCTCGATCACAAACGCAAGTCATAACTCATCCACTCAACGGGGTAGACGTAATGTCTATATTTCTCCCTTTCTCAGCCGCAGCCAAGGCTAATTTGGACTTGAGTGACAGCAAAAGTTCTGGGTCTGTACACATAAAGCTTTAAAGAAATAGCATCCCTCGTCTGGCAAGTAACAACAGAAACTTTACAAGGTCTAACTGGAATCATATCCGAATTGACTGTATTATGAAAAATTGTCCTTTTGCACAGATAACACTTCAGTACATGCTCCCACCCACATGAGGTCCAAGCATATGTGTAAAATGATTTAAAGAGACCTAGGAACACTGCAGGGTAGGAGCAGCTCCGTGCTGACCCATAATGCTCGGCTAATTAAATAATTCACTAATTGATTCATCGCCAAATCAATAAAACCTGCAGATAGTTTATGGTGTGAGAGCTAAAGTGTGTTTGTGTTTCAAATGAAACACACAAACACACACACACACACTCTGATACCACAGGATCCAAACTGCCAGTGCATCTCCCCAAACAGAATGATGAGCAAACGCACATGAAATTGGTGCTAAAATGTAGGCGAACATTGTGTTGACCTTGAGCTTGTGTTGTATGACATCATTTCAGCCCCTCACAGGCAGATGATGGTCAATATAAAAAGTGGGGGCAGTGTGACACTGTGTGTGCGCACATGTTGAACCCATAAACAGCTCCGTCCTGAACCTAGTCTCAGGGGAGTCTGGGTTTTGTAGGTAAGCCTGAGGAAGGAATCAGCTGGGATATCATTAATTCAAGTGTAATGAATCCTTAGGGTGTTTGTGTATAAGTGTGCACTGTAAATATGTGGTATGTTATGCATACTTTATGACTGGTCATTTGTTTGTGTGCGCGCGCGTGCGCCTGGTGAGGTTGGAATTACCTTTGAAAGTAATTGGGACAGCAGTCAAGTGTGACATCTCACTGATCTGAGTGGACCTAAGGGTTGTAAATCATGCTGCACAAGCAGTTTGATATTTGTTTCCAAGCATGTGCGCACAAATACGCACACAAACACACACAGAAAGACAGATGCAGAGAATTGCACCAGTGCTCAGTACTGTCGTTATAGGTTGCTGATCATTCATCGATTCACCTGACTACTTAATTAAAAAAAAATAAAAAAATAAAGTATAGTATTTCTCATTTACTGTGAAACTGCAACAGCAATGAAAAACTAACTTGTTATTTTAAAAGCTCTCAATTGCCAGTGTTACACCTAAATGACTCAGAAACAACACAATGTGTTTTCAAGGAATGAATGTCACCTCACCCGAACATCTCACACATATGAGATTGTTAAACATCGTGGTCCAATATGAGAGATGACAAAAGGATCTGGAGACTGGCTGCCGAGACTTGCTCCCATTCAGCCACCAGAGCATTAGGGAAGTGAGGCGGGCATTGATTTTGGGTTATAAGACCCGGCTCACAGTTGGCGTTTCAGCTCATCCCAAAGGTTTGGGATGGAGTAGAGGTCAGGGCTCTGTCCAAGCCAGTGACATTCTTCAACACAAAACTGGGAAAATTATTTCTTTATGGACCTGGATTTGTGCACAGAGGCTTTGTCATGTTAAAACAGGAAAGGGCCTTCCTCCCCAAACTGTTGCTATGAAGTTGGAAGCACTCTGTTGTCTGAAATATATTTTACTGTAGATTCCCCTTAAAAAGTTATAAAGGGGCCTAGCCCAAACCATAAAGCAGCCCATGAGCATTATCCTCTTCCAACAAACTTCACAGTTGGCACTAGGAATTCAGAAGCAGCGTTCTCCTGGCATCCGCCAAACCAAGATTCATCCATCAGTCTGCCAGTTAGTAAAGCATGATTCATCACTCGAACACGACAACACGTTTCCGCTGCTCCAGGGTCTAGTGGTGGTGTATTTTATGCCACTCCATCCAACAACTGGCACCGTGCTTGGTGAACTTAGGCTTGAGTGCCATTGCTCAGCCATGGAAACTTAGGAAGTCTGTAACTTATTGAGTACTGACGCTGGACCACTGATTGACCATCCATTCTTTGAGCGTTTGTGGCTTGTAGACATTTCCACTTCATAATGTGTAAATGCAGTCTTGGCTGACGGTGTCAAGGAAACTAAGTACACTTACTCCAGAACAGTACATATTTGAGGTACTTCTATTTTACTTGAGGGTTTTCATTCCATGCTACTCTATAATTCTATTCCACATTTCAGAGTATATTGTACTTTTTCCTCCCACTGTTGGTACCTCCAGTGTAGATTTTGATTTTTAGTTCCGAGATGGATTTTACCCATTGATTGCAACCCTGCAACACTAGGTGCTAATAATACTCACTTTAACTTGCCCCCAACATTTTCAATGCAGGGCTTTTAATTGCAATGGATATATTCATATTGCAGTATTACTACCTATGCCCGAGTAAAGGATCACTGATGGCAAGGTACAAATTTGATTAACTGACTTATTGGAAAGCATTCTATGAGACTGAGTGGAGACATATTTTACTGCAAATGTTTGTCAATGGAGATTTCATTGCTGTAAGCTTGATTTTATGTAGCTGAGCTGACTAATTACTAGAGGTAATATTGTGTATAACATACTGATTATTTTCTTTCACAATAACATTAAAAACTGTATACAGAGTGCTACATATTTAATATTTATTTATCCGTTACTGTGCAGTGAAAAAGAGATGAAACAGAACTTCAAAAGAATTTTCCATAAATGAAATAACACACTTACTTAATATCTGTGAACTTCACCAGTACACTTAATTCCTTATTTTACCAGTACCGTGATACCAGTATTAGTTCTTCATTAATAACCACACAAAGATTAATAGTATTTGACATATCCAAACCTTCTATTAAAAAGACAATATATTTAAACAGTATGTGAATTACCATTCCAACAATTAACAGTATAAGTTAACTATCAAGAACATGTTTTAGTTCTAATATGGTCCAATATCTACTGAAGCCCTAAGCGACCATCCATTCAAATATTTTTTTTTAACTCCGTTTTCACGTGACAATGGGATAATTATCTCGTGAGGTTTCCCGAGATAATTGGATAATTTTCTTGTGATCTCGAGATAACAAACCATAAATAAATACAGGGGTCGGCATGTGCGTTTCTTTAGCATAATTTCAGAAACTTTTCAGTGTCACTGGTTAGCTCACTTTGTTGAGCCCAAAACTCATAATCCAATGAGTGTGTGTTCAACTCCCACTCTCAATGACTTTCCCCCCCCTTCTTTTTTGTGTTTTTTACCATCCTCTTCAGCAAAGTTGTTATGAAGAGATTCAAGGGAATCCAATCACACATTTCCCAATGGCTATTAAGGAAATGTGTAAGGTTAAATGGATTCCCCTGAATGAGAAGCACATGAATTTACTTTGACTGGGAATGATGGGGAAATGAAGTCCATAGATTGATGGATGTGGACGAATCGCCCGGAGGCACAGAGTCTAGCAAATGCTTTATTGTGAGTCTCTTCATAAGAACTTTTTTGAAGAGGATTATGAAAAAGATAAAAAAAAAAAAAAATTATATTATATATATATATATATTTTTTTTATTATATATTTTATATTTCGATGGCTGCTTAGGACTTCCGTAAATATCACTGCATTACAGTCACAATAGCAATTATCTTAACTTAAATGCCCAGATTATTATTTTATGTAATTAGAGTTTTAAAAAGGTACCATTTAGGTCTACTACTTTAGAATGTCAGACCCTTTGAGATGGGGGTGAACCCTGAGAGAACAAAAGTGTGAGACCACATTCACACATGGCAGGAAACCCAGAATTAATCACAAGCATAGCTGAAATGGAAAGCACTATTTAAAAACACAATGCAGAGAAAAGTGATGTTGAACTGCAGTAGCAAATATGACAATGTCTTTGACTTACAAATAATAAAAACATTTCCAAGTGATTCCTTCAACTGGTTCAAAGTTCATTTCCTATTATTTAGGTGTATACAGTAACACCTGACCCCTTCTTTTTGAGTAAGCAGATACTATTTGCTGTGTTTTACAAGAGTCCATTCACACATTATCAACTGTACACTACAGACAGACATGGTCAATCACCATGTCACTATGTGGAGAAGGGAACGTGATGTTGGAGCACCTCTGTGTGTTCAAATGCAGCATTGCAGGTGAGGAGTACTCTGCCTCTTGAGACAAACAGTGCGAGTGAAGGTGTGAATTAAAGCTGAAGGCAAAGTTGTATATTGACGATTACAGCACACCTGTAACCTCAAACAAAACTTAAACGTAAACGTAAACAAGATTAAAAAAAATTTATTGTTGGTAGGGAATGAAATCTGATATGTATTGAACTTAGGTAGCTTTCATCCACTGGAAAGGTTGGCAAAGATTTTGTTATCCTTTTCTTATTAAAAATGCTAACAACAATTTTAAGACAAAAACTATTTATTTTAAAGGAGTCTGCTAGAAATACGCTTATTAGCTACGGCTAAAGCCAGCAGTCAGTTAGCTATGCTTAAGCTACGTTAACAGTAGACTGGCTGAAGCAGGACATGCTAAGCTAGTTAACAAGCT
Organism: Micropterus dolomieu; assembly: GCF_021292245.1. Classification (NCBI taxonomy): domain Eukaryota; kingdom Metazoa; phylum Chordata; class Actinopteri; order Centrarchiformes; family Centrarchidae; genus Micropterus; species Micropterus dolomieu. The sequence continues at coordinate 11,689,082 of NC_060169.1, read as the reverse complement.
GGCTCCAGCAAGGACACACATGAGAGTGGTATCGATCTTCTCATGCAACTCTCAGTGAAAGCGAATAAGCATATTTCTCAAAATGTCAAACTATCCATTTAAGATTACAAGACAAAGCCACTTGACCCTTGCATTAGATATTGAAGGGTCAAATTACATTTAAGGCCTTTCAGATTCTTGATAAGTCCACAAAAGTGCACTGCGAAAGCAAGCTGGATCTTATTGGAGGAGTCAAACTAAAAGTTGATACTATTGCCAAGCTTTCCAACTGAGTGAAAGTCTGCAGGTAGGTTTTTACACCAAATTCAATAAATAAAAGAAATATTTTCAAGCTCAAAATAAGAGAGAATTCATGTGTGCAAAGGTCTCCGAGATCCCACATCCAGTGTACCATGCAAGTTCAGACCATGTTGGTTTGGGTGTTGGGGCTGCAACTCAGCAGGTCCTGTACCTGGTCAAGAACCCAATGGATGTTTGGTCTCTCCTGTGGATTTGACACCATTATGGAGCTCAGCAGCATTTGCAGTCCTTCCGAGTAACTGTGCAAAAGCCAAACAGACACCAAATTAGAACAACTTAAGTTTGAGTCAAACCTTAATGAGTGACTTTTAAACTTAAGCATAAGCATGTATGGTTTACACCAATCACATGATTATTATTAAATTATTTCTGTTAATTTTGCACAAAATAGAACAGGAATTGATGTTTCCAGGACAGAGCTGATATTAGACACAACAAAAACAATATCCAACTTGTGTTTTCACTAGGGCTGACCCCGAATGGTTGAAGATTTGATGCTTTGATGGCCGGAGCTTGATTCGACAGTTAATCTCACGTCGAAGCAGCGTTATGAAACGAGGATCAGACCATTTTGGCATGCTCAATGTCTGATTTTAAATAGAACTACCATTTTTCTCCCAATAACTTAATATACAGCCTATTATGATATAAATTACAACATATAAAGCTGTGATATAAAAATGTGAAAAGAAAGAAGAAATGTTTTTGAAGTGCGTGAATAAATCCAAAATTGTAATGGAGCCCCAGCTTCACCGTTGTTGTACCGAGTTGTCCGCACCTCACGGGACATTCGTATCATTTACCACCATTTATGAACCACAAAAAAATTATATAGTTTTTAAACAGTACTTGAAATAGACCAGGTAAGAACCGCAATGTGCATGCAGTTGTCGGTTGCAGTGCACGCAACACTTGGCACAAGACCGGTGAATGGCAGGCGAGCAGATGGTCAGAAAATGGTCAACACCCGCAATCTCTGCCACACAGACATGTGTGATTCAACTTTATGCAAGACTTGAAACTTATGATTCGACTATGTAAATCCTTAGTCGGGCCCTAGTTTTCACATTGCATTTTTGTTCAATTAAAGGAGGTAATTAAACTACATTTTGTTAGTTTGACTGCACTTTGTTAGCTCTGCACCTGTACTCTGCATAATGACAACAAAATTGAATCTAATGTTTACAAATTTGATCATTTAGACTCCCATTACTTCATTTAGACTAGCTACTTACTTCTAGCTACAGAATAACAACAGCTAGAAGTAAACGCAAGAAAATCCTGGTCTGTAAAGAAATTAAAAATTTACATTAATTTAACATGGTAATAGCAACATATACAGTAGCTTGTATACAGTATGTCTGTTACACCTACAGTTACTTTGGAACCGTAAAATCCCCCCCCCCCCCAAAAAAAACCCCTTTTCAATGGAAAAAATGAAGGGGATTTTTCTTAAAACTGACCTGCAAGACTGTGGGATGGCCACTGGATTCTGGACAGCCAGGGCAACACTGTCCCCCTTCTGAAATACCATGTCATACGGCCCTTCCAACATCATCATGCAGTAAAGCACACAGCCAAGCGACTGGAGGAGATGGGAAAATATGAAAATATAAGAAATAGAAGTAGTCAGTGAAGTGTCGACAGTAACACTAGCACTTGGATTCAGAGACTTGGTGATGCCACTTAAGAAAGCATACACAACACACACGATGAGCAATGCAAGGCTTTACCCAGATATCAGTGCGCTCATCTATAATGCAGTGGCTCTCTACATTGAAGAGTTCAGGAGCCCTGTAGGAAATGGTGCACCGCTGGGCTGCCCAGTCCTGTATTGTCATAGCTTCTCTGGTTCCTCTAATCTGAAATAAACTCAATTTTATTAAAATCATCAGAGGGTAAGGATCATTTAGATGTTACATGCTCTATTACACAGGTAAAACATTCAGAAAGGTAAAATAATAAGACAATTTATAGTAGCTGTTCATTTTAATGATGTGAAGCATTGTATTCTGTATATGTGCTTCACTGGCATTAAAAAGTTACTGAAGAGGTAAATATGTGAAGTACAGCAAGAATTCACTCATAACATTATCTACAAACGGACTTGATGAGTTGCCACTAGGGCTGGGCAATAAGACAATAACGATCATCATTGCAATATAATTGTCCTCCATAACAATATCAGAAATGTTCAATAAATATTTGATTTAATTCATTTGAATCACAAACAAATCAGCACTTAATTTTTATATTGAGATATTTATTTTATTAAGGAAAAGAATTTTACTCCTGCATATTTGTTGAAAAAAGATTTTATCAAAATTGTTTTGAATGTTCTCCCTCAGATTTTTTAAATGATTCACTGTTTGGCAAATGTGTCTCATGTTCTGACCATAAGGAATAGTTTAAAACCTCAATTACTCAGGAGCAAAAATCAGCCTTTAAACTTTAAAGAAATAATGATTTCACATTTATCGTGATAATTATCGGTATCGAATGATACACATTTTTGGCCATATCGCCCAGCCCTAGTTGCCACTCAACGTTCTGTTTTAGTATTTGGCTGTTAGACATCGCCTGATGTTTCATACAACTACCCTTACCTCTATCCTGGCACGGTTCATAGAGCCCAGGTCCATCAGAACCGGCCTGTCATCCTCATCCAAAAGCACATTTGTGGGCTTCAGGTCTCTGTCAAATCATTGCAGAGACATAGCATGTGTTCAGAGGTGTGCAATGCTGTTCATATAAAAAAGGAACATATAGGTTGCCATTTGGAAAAATAGTAAATGATAACGTGAATGTTTAAAGAAGCACTAGCGGTGCGGGTTTAAGACTGCAACCAGGTGTGAGCTCATCCATGTTCGCGCTTTAACTCATGAGCGAGCATAATGTGAAAATCCTATAGTGACGGTGTCTGCCCCCCGACCATCGAAATTATTTAAAAAGGTAAACAGAAGAGGAGCTGTGCATAAAAACCTCATAAAAATTAAAACCACAAGAGCAATAGTGTGAACGAATAGGAGAGTTAAATGTGGACTCTTAAACATCAGATCTCTCTCTTCTAAAGCTGTACTAGTAAATGAACTAATATCTAAAGCTGTACTAGTAAATGAACTAATATCAGATTATGACATTTATTTATTTTGTCTTACTGAAACCTGGCTGGGTGATGGAGAATATGTTAATGAATCCACCCCTCCCAGTCATATTAATACTCACATTCCTCGAGGCACAGGCCGAGGAGGTGGAGTTGCAGCTATCTTTGACTCTAGCCTACTAATCAGCTCTAAACCTAAACTAAACTATAACTCATTTGAAAGCCTTGTTCTTAGTCTTTCACACCCTAGTTGGAAATCACTGCAACCAATTCTCTTCGTTATAGTGTACCGAGCACCTCGCCCGTATTCTGAATTTGTATCTGAATTTGCAGAGTTTTTGTCAACTTTAGTCCTTAAAACGGACAAAGTTATTATTGTAGGGGATTTTAATATTCATGTGGATGCTGAGAATGACAGCTTTAGTACTGCGTTTATCTCTCTGTTAGATTCCATTGGCTTCTCTCAGAGTGTTCATGAACCGACTCACTGTTTTAACCACACCCTCGACCTTGTTTTGGTGTATGGTATTGAAATTGAACATTTAATAGTGTTCCCACAGAATCCCTCTTTGTCCGACCACTGTTTGATAACTTTTGAGTTTGTATTGCTGAACTACTCGCCATTGGGCAAAAATTTCTATATAAGATGTCTGTCTGATAGTGCTGTAGCTAAATTTAAGGATGCAATTCCATCAGCTCTAAATTCATTATCAAGTCACAAAGTAACGGAGGACTCCTATGCTAGTTTCAGTCCCTCCCAAATCGATCATCTTGTTGATAGTGCTGCAGGCTCGCTGCGATTGACACTGGACTCTGTAGCCCCACTAAAAAAGAAAATACTAAAACAAAGACGGTTAGCTCCATGGTATAATACTGAAACTCGCAAATTAAAGCAAATATCGCAGAAACTTGAGAGGAATTGGCGTTCCACCAAAGTGGAAAATTCTCGTTTAATTTGGCAAGATAGTCTTAAAACTTATAGGAAGGCCCTCCGTAATGCCAGAGCAGCGTACTACTCGTCATTAATAGAGGAAAATAGGAACAACCCCAGGTTTCTTTTCAGCACTGTAGCCAGGCTGACAGAGAGTCACAACTCTATTGAGCCAAGTATTCCCATAGCTCTCAGTAGTTACGATTTCATGAGCTTCTTTAATGATAAAATTCTAGCTTTTAGAGACAAAATTCACCAAGACCTGCCCTCAACTGGCACCAACTTATCTCTTA
>NC_060169.1:11661196-11684355 GCF_021292245.1 Micropterus dolomieu | reverse complement strand
GTTCTGACAGGAACCAGGAAAAGAGATCACATTTCTCCTGTCTTAGCTTCTTTGCATTGGCTTCCAGTAAAATCCAGAATAGAATTTAAAATCATTCTTCTTACCTACAAAGCTCTTAATGGTCAGACACCATCTTATCTTAAAGAACTCATGGTACCTTACTACCCCACCAGAGCACTGCGCTCACAGAATGCAGGGTTACTTGTGGTTCCTAGAGTCTCCAAAAGTAGACTAGGAGCCAGAGCGTTCAGCTATCAAGCTCCTCTCCTGTGGAACCAGGTTCCAGTTTGGGTTCAGGAGGCAGACACCATCTCCACATTTAAGAGTAGGCTTAAGACTTTCCTCTTTGATAAAGCTTATAGTTAGGGCTGGCTCAGGTTAGTCCTGAACCATCCCTTAGTTATGCTGCTATAGGCCTAGACTGCCGGGGGATTTCCCATGATGCACTGAGCTCCTCTCTCCTCTACTTTCTCTCCCTCTGTATGCAACCTCATCCCATTATTGCATGTTACTAACACAACTTCTCCCCTTTCCGGTAGTCTTGTGGTTTCTCGTCCCTCTCCTCTCTCCTATCACTTCCTGCAGGTGTTTCTGGCTCTGGAGCTGTGGAGTCTGGATCTGTGGCTTCGGGTCACCTTCTGCTCCCGTGTTCCTGCTCGACACCCTCTGCTACAACAACTATTGTTACTAGTCCTATTATTATTATTGTTATTATAATAATTAACACTACGACTGTTACCATTAACACTACTATAAATATCTGTACCATTTTTTCATTTAGTCTATAGCAACATTACCTTTACTGTCTGTACCTCTGTGTGTGTATATTGTGTAGGCTGCCTCCCTCCCCTCCCTCTCTCCTTCCATCCCTCTCTTTTTCTCTCTGTTCCTCTCTCTCTCTCTCTTGCTCTCTCTCTCCCTCTCTCTCCTTCACCCCAACCGGTCGAGGCAGATGGCCGCCCACCCTGAGCCATGGTTCTGCTCGAGGTTTCTGCCTCTTAAAAGGAAGTTTTTCCTTGCCTCTGTCGCCTAGTGCTTGCTCTTGGTGGGAACTGTTGGGCTTCTGTAAATAGTATCATAGAGTATGGTCTAGACCTGCTCTTTTATGAAAAGTGCTGTGAGATAACTGTTGTTGTGATTTGGCGCTATATAAATAAAATTGAATTGAATGGAATTGAATAATCCGAAACACAACCGCTTTCATACAGAGATCCCACAATCAAAGTGGAAATACCGGCATGCCGACTGTGGCTTTTCACACAGACATGTTCAGGCTCTGTTACTTCAACGTTCCTGGCTCATACAGCGCAACGAGACAGCATCACACAACATGCTGTAAATTCCCACTGCAACGTTACAGTAATATTTTTATCAGCTGCAGGTTGAAGTAATCCATGCTCATTACATGTTACATTTACTGCATTTAGCCGACCCCCTGTTATCCGTAGTTAAGGCACACAAAATGATAAGTTAACAACACGTCAACAACCTAGGGCAGGTTAAACGCTCCGCTGCTGAAACACTTCAGTATGAGTTGATGCCAGACAAAACCGCGGCACAGCCGCTGCCTGTGACTGTTCGCCTGACGCCATTATCCCACGTTTGCTTCCAGTTTCGTCCGTTGCCCTGTCACACAAGGATGACAACCGAATGAATATTTAACTGCATTACTGTTTAAAACTAGGGATGGGACGCTCGATACTGACGTGTTGACGCTGTGTCGAGATCCCGAAGCACAGACGCTGCTTCAAAGCGTGGTTCAAAACATCAATGTCACGTGACCGCAGTGAAGCGAGGCTTCGGTGTGTTTCACCCCTGTTTCGATAGGTGGCACACCTGCCTCTTCTACGCTTGATTCACAGTGTTTGGAACAAACCACACACTAACTCATTTGACAGATTTGTTCCAAGGACACACAATCCTTTGATTTATTGGAGCGACGTGCTGTAGTAGCTATATTCGCACCTGTAGGCCAAAAACACACTTTTTTCCAGCAACAAATGTTCCATGTTACCAAATTTTTCTAAGGCTGGGGATGTCAATTATGAAAAAACCCCTGACTCAGACCCAAAACAGCTGAATATTTCTGAATAAAATTCTTGACATACAGCAAATGTGAGACATTGTTCCACTTTTCATTCATCATTCTTGAAACAACTTCAACTTTGCTCAGTTACGGATTTTTAATCCATTACATCTCATCACTGCCAGCACTCATTATTAATTATTATTACACTAGGGCCTATATCTTTCCTGCTAATTATCATTACACCTCTGTTAATAAGCTACTGTATAATACTGTAGATATCCACATATATTACTATATTCTTAGATTTGTACAGCCTACTTTATATTCTCTACTCACTAACTTCAACTAGGCTACCTATTATTATATTTCTTTTATGCCTTGCGAGTATCTGCAACAAAGAATTCACCCTCGTAGATCAATAAAGTTTTCAATTTGTGAAAATGGATAGGGTAGCGGTTAAGACATATGCCTTTAGTGTGAGAGACGTGGGTTCGATTTCCACTGTGATACATGTGTCCCTCAGCACGACACTTGCGCCCTCTGACACAGCAATTGTGATTCCCTTTTGAGAAAAGCATCAGCTAAATAAGTGATTACTTATGAAACAACACACAGATGTGTTTTATTAAACACACTTTTAATGCACTCCCCATCTGCTGTCTCTGACAATCTGAAAGTATTTGTTTGTTTGTTGTATAGTGATTTCTCCGAAATCCTGTTGGTCATGTATTGATAAGACGTTTACAATTGTAAACGCAGGTCAGTCATTGTTTCAATGAAACCCCTACCAAGATGTGTCGATATCAAAAGTGACCAGTAGATGTCACCGTGGAGACGGGTGTCGAAGTGTTTCGAAGCCTCCACACAATTCCGGCACACTTCAAACGTTTCAATGTTTCACAAAGCCTCGCTTTGCCCATCACTATTTAAAACAGGTCAGATGCGCTGTATAATTAACCTATATTTTAATCGCTGTCTTCACAATTAGCTAATCGTGTTCCTTCAAACCACATTTTCTATTTGAAAACGATTCATCGTTCAGCCCTAATGTGGAGATTACCTGTGTGCATAGCCTTTTTCATGAATGGCCTTGAGTCCAGAGCAGATGCCACGTAAGATCTGCAAAATCTGTTTTTCAGGCATTGAGCTCCCCTTGTCTCGTAGCTTCTCCAGAACTGACCACAGACTGCCTTTCTGTTAACCAAACACAGTAACATCCCCGAATCAGAACATTTTCCTCAAGGTTATTCTTATCACACCAACCGCTGTATCAACTTACTCTAATATAAGGCAGAAGTAACCAGGCTTCAGTCTTGCCTCCACGATCAACAAAGGTGTGCGCAACCAGGCTCAAGACGTTGGGGTGATTAAACACCTGATGCATCTCCACCTCTGTCTGAGCCTCCTGACGGCCTTCACGGTCATGGCACAGGATCCTCTTCAGGGCATAGAAGCGCCCATCTTTTACCCCCTCTACCAGATCAACATAACTGAACCCACTGAAGAGAGGATGCAGAGGGATTAGAGTTCAGGAGGAGCATTCAAATGCAAACTGGACTTTAAAAAGGACAAGCCTGGCAATCTTACATTATTTGTTATTTGTCATCAACTAATCCTATAAAAAGACCAGAATCAACTATGCAATAGCCACTCTGTCTCAGCCCCAAGTCCAATGGTTCCTAGTGAAGACGTCAATGTTTAAAAAAGGAGCCACAGTTAAAAATTTTTTTAACAGGTTAAATCATTTCCTCTAACATTGGGCAATATATTTTTCAGAAATGTTCCTTAAGAAGTAATAAATAGGACTATTTGGTGTTCTGGTTTGTATTTACAGCAGCAGAACATATGTAGGATTGACTGAAAAAGACCTACCTCAGCTATGTGTTTTTGGAAAACAATGCTTTGACTCCAAACATAACGTTAACACCTGTAGGGTCAATTAAGTTTTGCTCTTTTCGTGGGATTGATGACGACCGACTAAATACACAGTTTCAACACACTTAACCTTAAAGGTAGATTAAAAAAAACACACAATGTCAAGATGTTTTCTTACCCTTCGTCTAGTTTCTGGACAAAGTAATATTTTTTGTTATCGATGGTAATGGCGCCACGGGAGCAAATGCACAGGGTCTGCCCCATCTTGACTGGTACATTGTTTAACGGCAAGCTTTTAAGGGACTGGGACAAAAAGTACAAATTTAAAGTTATTTGAGGGAAACAGCCAGGAAAAATACAGGCAGTGATGCGATGTTGCTTACTATCTACAATATTAATTATTTAAAGAAAACTGAGTGACATTCTCCCATTGTAGGAAAATATGTCAAGACAGAATAAAACAGTCAGACTGCAAACTGCTATGTTAGCTAACATCACGAACATCCAACGCAAACAACATTGCAACTTCCAGGCTATAAAAGCGACATTAACGTCAATTTTATCTCTACTATCGAAGTGTAACTAACTAACTACCCGACACAAAGGCCAAATATAAAAAACATATCAATGCTATAATTGGTGACGTTACGTCTTTATTCTTACCAGCTAGCTTTGTGTTTACCATGTTAGCTTGCTGTCATCATATTCTTCTTTTTCTTTTTCTTTTTCTTCCGCCTCCTCCTTCTCTTCTTCTTTTGTCTGTTTAATGGCCGCTGGCAAACAGCTTTTAGGTGCATTACCGCCACCTTGTGGATTGGAGTGTGCAGGTGTGTTTCAGAACACTTACTACTAAAACATTAAAGTCTCATAATAAAATATTGTATAAAAATATTAGTCCTTTATCCTACATCAACCTGAACTCCTCTGCAAAATGTAGGGTATCTAATACCCAGTGTCACGTGATTTCTTTGGAGGGTAATTTTAAGTTTCTTGTTGACATCCAGGAGAGTAAAATCCATGCTCCACTGTTTCCTGTAGTCCGCACAGGAAATGTGTGCGTTTTGTGAGGGCTGACAGGTTATTGCATTGCATGTGGAATAGCATATTTATGTCATTTCTTTAATGTTCTCCATGTTTTGCTGTAAATTACAGTAAGTTTACCTGTGTATGAAATGTGCTATACAAATAAAACTGACTTGACTTCTTTTTGTGTTTTTAAAGGCGGTCGGCAACCAGTGTTTAAGTGCAGACCATAGACTGTATATAAAAAGGTGCAGACCATAGACTGGTCCAGATATCTGGGAGAACTCTTTTACTAGTTAAAACTACTGTATTGGTTTCCTCAAAGGATATTTAAATCCCACTTTTCAACCATATCAATTGCTTCCTGAATCCTCCCATTAATATATAAGACAGGCCTACCCCTTTTCCATGATGATATTAAATCACCTGCCAAAGATCTGCCAATATCTGTTCCTTTATCAATGCTGAAAGCCGTGCATGGACTAATTATACTCCCTAGTGGAGTACTTACTCAAATAGTCCTTCATAGATCTTTTTCTTCTTCTTCTCTTGTAAACAGTGTACGAAGCTTGTTTGGCACAAGTTTGGCACACAGCGCTTGAAGAAGACAAGCGGTATGAGCTGCCGAGTTTGAGCGGAGAAATGATGGCGGATTACGAGCAAAACAGAAGGAGTTCCGCCAACGACGGAGGTGATATTAGTGCTATTTTTTCGTCTAATATATGGCAGAAAAATAATCAGTAGTTAGTGTTCGTTAGCTTGCTCTTCTGCGTAACTTATCTTCTACAACTGGCCATAACTAATTTTAGACAGAGGAAAACTTCATTAAGCTAACGTTAACTTGATGTTAGCTACGTGTCATTGGCTAGTTAAGGCGAACAGTAACAGTTAGCATTGTTTTATAGATGTTTCCTACTTAGCTTTGGGAATTGGGCTGACTATAACTAACGTTAACGTTACCTGCCTAAAGCTGCTGCTAACGTTAGCCAGGTAATAAAGCAAATACTTGCTTGCAGTAGCCGGTGTTTTGTTTGCTTGCTAACCTGGCGTTAGCCTAGCTAGTGTGCAAGTAGCTAACCTAAGCTAACGTTAGTTAGCGGAGGAGAACACCATATGAATGAATAACAATGTTATTATCTGCTCTCAGACCCTGCGTGAAGTACTCAGAAGTTAACTTAATCCCTGATATTGTAGGTAAAATTAGATATTTATGCACATACAGTCCCTTGGTGGACTTTTAACACAGTCAATTAAATGGTAGAGTGGCTGGCTAGAAAACTACGATAACGTTAGCCACACAGGTAACGTTAAAGGCCATAGCTTTTTTTTTTTAGATAGATTCTCTAATTCCCAGGAAACTGTTGTTCACCTTGGTGAGTTGTCTTGCCTCAAGCAGGGCCGCAGGAGGAGGAAGGCAGAGTGAAAACTAAGCCTGTCTCTTGTAGCACTTGGGGAGGAGAAGGGACAGCAGTCAAACGCACATCCAAGCATCTCACACCTGAAGATGAGGAAGAGTCCTCAGGAGACCGACCAGCACCCTGCAAAGTCTCCAAGATAGGCTTTAGCATGAGCAGTCAGTTGGGGAAGAAGTCGAACCCCATATCTATCAAACTTGGAGCAACAGTGAGTGTGTAGCAATGTCTAACTGCTTGCAGACCTTTTGTAAAACAAGGTTTATATTTGATGTACGATACTGCAAGAAGTGTAAATAATGTTATTCTCATAACACACTGCTCTGAGAGGCTCCCCAAAAAATGCAGGAGAAAATTATCAACAGTTACAAACACACACTGTTTTTAATGTTACCTCTCATTGTGAGTGATGTTTGTAATGAAGATAAAGTGAGCCAGGTTCAGGTGTGAAACTGTTAAAGACTTTACACAGCATCATTTGTTGGCCCTGGCCATGAAGACACAGTGCCAGCATCCAGAGAGTGAACACATGCAATGCCAACACCAAATCTGAACAGAAGTGTCCAAATAAGGTTATTGTTCACCCCTCTATACATGTGTGAACATGGATATTGGTTGAAATCAAGACACTATGCTTACCTAAGTTAACCTAAAGTCATGTTGTGTGTCATTGAAGCCACATGGAACACGTTTTACATAGAATCAGTCTGTAATGAAACAAAATAAAGATTTTCTTGACCTAACAAATGGATAGCAGTGCAACCACTGACAAGACAGCTGCTTTAGTCAGTTCACCAAACAGGCAGAGAGGTGGGACAGAGCCTGACCTACTGTTTTGGAGAGTGTCACCTTTAGTTTACTTAAGCAGTTGACCCTATCATGACCTGGGGAAACCTCTCACAGTACCCCTAAATTCCTTCAGTGTTGAAACAATTAGCTTTCGGTATGAGCCAAAATTGAAGTAAAAGTACCAGACATTTGCTTGTTAATGTCCTCTATTGTGAGGATTTGCAGCTCTTTTGCATTTTAAGAAGAGTGTAAAGAAGTGTGATGCTGCTAGGTTGTGTTGTTTTATTTTGTTTCCTTAAATCTTGTCTCCACAACTTGTTCTAGAAACCCAAAGAGCCTGTACCAACAATTCCTCCAAAAAAGGCAGGGCTGGCGTCAGTTTTTAATGAAGATGATGATGTAAGTGCACATGCAGTCAGTAATGGTGTGGTTGTACAAATCCATTAACAACAAATGTGCAGAGGCTGACTTTAACCTTCTCTTGTCACATAGAGTGAACCGGAGGAGATGCCCCCGGAAGCAAAGATGAGGATGAAGAACATTGGCAGGTGTGTGTGTGTGTGTGTGTGTGTGTGTATGTATATATATATGTATATATTAGTGGTGGGCATAGATTAATGTTTTTAATCTAGATTAAACTCACTGTAATCTTGGAATTAATCTAGATTAAAATGGCTCATTTGAATTCTGCCGAAGGCAATCAGGATATGTGTGCTACCCAAATAATGACTAAAAATAAGTCTTTGAGAACAGGTTTATTAAGCCAGGTGGCGCATTAGACCAGGGGCTCAGCTCCTGTTTCCAAAATGCATCACAAACTGCTTGAGAAAACCATTGGGAAGCTTCTTAAAAATAAATTTTCCTTGAAGCAAACCCGGCGGCTTCATAGCTGCATCCATGTTAGCACATCACATTTGATGTGGTAATTTCACAGTAGGCATACACACAGGTTCGAAGACTCGTTCTCGCCCCCTACAGTGCAATTCGGCTAGGTATACATCTGCGCTAAAATATCAAGGTGAAAGTCAGCGTAGCTTGCGTAGTAGGCCTACATTTGCAGCCTGTTTTCCCGGTCTACTGTGAAGATCCTGTTATTTGGCTGTGAGCATCCTGGTGGTCCAGCCTGCCACCTATGGACTCTACCCCCTCCCGCCGTATCTAAATACGGTAGAATGGCTGCGTTTCGGGACGAATGAAACACCTGTTTCAATCGTCCCGACAGTGACTCTTGATGTTTAAACTTCACTAGCTTCTAAACTGTAAAACTTTGACGTGTAAAACTTCAGGATGTGTTAAAGTACTAACTAATCTTTTATGTGATCACGACCATGGCGCATGGAACAATAAACACAACTCGTCATTCAAAAAAAAAGATTGCTTGAGTAAATTTACTTTCTGTGAGTGAAAACAGCTTCTTTCACATAACTCTGTGAAAGTGTGACGTATCCAGCTGATTTTTCCCTGTTCTGTTAAGTACTGTGGACTGTATGTGCTGAGGTAGTTTGGCATATCAGACTTGTATGGGCTCCGAGAAAATCGCTGTGTTTCATTCGTCCCGCGTTTCAATCGTCCTGGCTCTCCCCTATAGACCCAGCTCCCAACCCAACTTTGAGAATAGATTAACAGCAATATTTGTTTTATCGCCCAATAAGAGTCTCACGTTAACACTGATAACGGCCCACCATATATATATATATATATATATAAATATTATTTTTTTACACTGATCAGCCATAACATTATGACAGGGAGAGTGAATAACAGTGGGGTAGTGGGTGGGATATATTAAGCAGCAAGTGTACATTGTGTCCTCATAGTTGATGCTTCAGAAGCAGGAAAAATGGGCAAGAGTAAGGATTTGAGCAACATATTTATTAAACCTTTATTTAACTTGGAAGTCACATTGAGATTAAAACCTGTTTTACAAGCGAGACCTAAAACCTTTGACAAGGGCCAATTGATGATGGCTGGATGACTGGGTCAGAGCATCTCCAAAATGGTCTGCAGCGTTCAGTACCTATCAAAAGTGGTCCAAGGACAGAGAAGCTGTGAACTGGCGGTGAACAGCTAAGGCTCACTGATGCATGTGCGGCGCAAAGGCTGGCTCGTGTGGTCCGATCCAACAGCTAAGCTACTGTAGGTGAAACTGCTGAAAAGACTGATGTTGGTTCTGATCGAAAGGTGTCAGAATACACAGTGACCTTGACCTTGACGGCCTGGGCTAAAGGGAGACCTACACTAGACGAGCAGGTGGTCATAATGTTATGGTTGATCAGTGTATCTACACAATGTACATTGTAACCGTTTCCTCATTGTCTGCTTTTATCAAAACATTTGACTTTTGAATCTTTTAAATTAATTGCTACATTTCACATTTAGTTATTTATCTGATCTAATCATCTAACATGTTTCTATTTGAGTTTCAAATGACTAATCTGCAGTGTTTTCAGGGAGACGCCAACATCTGCAGGACCCAATTCCTTCAACAAGGGCAAACAGGGCTTCTCTGATCATCAAAAACTCTGGGAGAGGAAGATGAAGGCCAATGCAGACAAACTGTAAATGACTTTCACAGCTTTTGTCACTAATTGATACATTTGTATAGTTTAAACAATTTCAGAGATATCTATGAAGTCTCAAAGGATTCCTCACTGTAGCCAATGCTTTGTGGATGATGAGGAATACTTTAAAATTTCTATGATACTCTGTGACTGAACTCAAGTTTACGTTTCTAACCACTACCCGGCTGATGCTGACTGAGAGGAGAGGTATCAGAGTGTCAAGCCTCTGTGACGAGAGATGCAGAATGGGAAGATAGGACAAACAAATTAGCCAGAATATTGTAAAATTCGCTACAGTTGCTGTCTGCTGGCTAATGAAAAAATCTAGCATCTAAGAGCCCTCATGCCCCTTTTGTGACATGCTTGTTCCTACCCAAAACTGGTTAGGTGTGCTGAGCAAGCTCTGTGTTGCTTGTCTAATATTTGTGTAAAAATGTACAAAGTGTGATAATGTTTTATTTTTAAATCCACAAATGGGAGTGTGTGTTTGAGTGTTATGTTAACGTGTGTGTGTGTGTGTGGGTTGGGGGGGGCTAGACAGTACAGATGGATTTAGTTTCTCTACATCAATGTACAACCCTTTTGTTTTCACCAGCTGTGCCACATCATAGGCAGTAAGTGTTTGACAGGAAATGTCTTTTTTATATATTTTTTTTATGTACCAGGGTGCTGGTACAGTCATATTAAATTATTTCTGTGTGGTTAAAATATAGGTTAGCAACAATAAGGCACAATTAACTACTACTTTCATCCTCACTTTCACATCAGAAAGCCCCAGTACAGCCCTAATCCTTTTGGTTCAGATAAAATAAAAATAAAAACTTTAAATTCCTCTGTGGGTTACCCAACTGTTGTGCGTCCCCAGATTAATTATATTAATACCCATTGTTACAACCCGTTTTGTCAGACATCTCCCTTGGATACACATTTAAAAGCCACTTATAATAAAAAAAATTAGATGGTATGTAGTGTGTGAATTTTCTTTTGCAAACACGTCCACTGTAACAGAATACACAATGAACTACACCTCACAACAAAAGTTTAATTAGTTATTAATTGTTAATAGTGAATCTGTTTTTGTCTAGTACAAATCCTTTAGCTGTCACATTTATTATTTGTAATGCTTTAAATTGTGGAGCTGGTAGCTAATTGATTATTCAACATTGTTACATATATATATTCTTGATACAGATGGAAATGAAAGACTACACTCCATACACACATTTTTGGACCCTCGGCATAGAGCAAAGGGTGACTCACTTTCCCCCCTACATTAGAAAATTATACATTTGGCATCCATAGCATCATGGAAATTTCCTTGACACATTTGTTTTTTGAAGTTTCAGTGAAGAATATAGCCATTGTAACATAAATATGATGTACTTCATGTTTGGAAAACGATTGTGGTTTAATCATTGTTCCTGCATGAGTGAAGCTTCATTCTTTTTTTTCATTTTTTTCTGGGCATGGCCTTCCTCAAAGATATCCAGAAGTTGCTGGTGGCTTTGGCAGGTTTGCCTGAAGTCCAATCCAAACTGGGTAGCACCTTTAAGGCCCTCTGGACCAGTGTGGGGAGCGGGGGGTCTGGCTGGATGAGGGATGGTGAGGTTCTACAGGTCCATATTAGCAGAAGTTTGAAGATTGAGTTTTGTAGCAAAGCCTGAAGATAATACACATTAAAACTGATTTATCCTTTAAGACAAACTTAACCACTTAACAGAAAGTTGTTCAACTGGATCCGTTGATAACATTGTTTTTTCCTGTGGCTTATGTTTTGAAAGAGCCACTAGTTTCAGTTTATGTCAGTAAATCTGTGAAATGAAACTAATGTGGTTATTTGAGAAATGCATTCAGGATTTATTTTACTGGGACACAGAACCCAGAACACAAAAGTTTCATGTCATAAACACGCATGTTTAATGTGGTAAAGACTGGTCAGAAAGTAGAAGAAAAAAGTACTATATGCAATTTATAGTTAAACATGTTCGTCCTCTAATATTGTTTGTATTGCCAAGTTAATGACAGGCAGGGTATCTGCAGATGTTGTAAAGTCTTAAAAAACATTAAATTTCCTCAAAAAAGGCATGAAAGGTATTAAAAGTCTTGCTATTTAAATTTATAAAGGTCTTGAATATCTTCTCATGGTTGCCGAAGGCAGTAATGTTAGATATAAAATGTTTGTTCTGCCAGGAAATATCATACAGATATAAACTGAAAGTGGGATTTTTGTGATATAGTAATAAATAATTCTAGGCCACATTAACATGTAAGTTATGTGGCCATACTTGGATATTGATATGAATGCTATTTTCAGGTCGGAAACTCATAATTCTGGTAATATTGCATGAACGCAGCATTAGTCTTCAACTATGTGAAATGTAGGCCTACCTTAACTCCTGATTCAAGGACAAAAACAGCATTGCTGTTGGAGAGGTAGTCAACTGAAAGGAGACAGATAAGCATTCGGCTTTTCTGTATTGCAAGGACCACATCATCTGTATATGCTGCAATACAAAAAGGAAACCATCAGAACCATTTGGCATCAACACACAGACACACACATTTAATCCTCTGACCTCCTCCAGGAAGCACATCCCTCTCCAGCAGACAGAGGCGAAACCCCCACTGGTCCTCTAACACTTGGGGCAGCAGCACTTCCACTGGCCTCTGGGTGGCAATACCCTCCTCACAGTTCAGCGGGTCCATGCAGGATAAACATGCTGCCAATAAAAGTAATTGTTAATTTACTTTACCACATGAAAATTTAATGCAGATACAGATATACACTGAACATGTTGGCCCACCTTCCGCATCAGTGTCCGGTCCTGCTTGGGAGGAAAGGGTCAAAACTCCCTCCTCCTCTGCTGATGGAGGGCTCCACACGTATGACAGAAGCACATCAAACTCTTTCTCATCTGATTAGCGTAGGTGGATATGAGAGAGTTGTGTCACAAAACACAATCTGGGTTCATGAATGTATTCAGCTTTTGCAACTCTTTGAACAAGCGATAAGATCAGTCAGTGATTGTCACCTAGCGTTTTGTCACCACTACATAAAGTGCATTATCATAGTGTGCTGCCTACATTTTAAAAGTAAATGCACTGGATTAAGAATATTTCAAGGTACTGTAGTAATGTTTCAGGTTGTTTATTAATGCAATGTTTTGTAGGGTTAAAGACAAAATTAAAGTTGAAAAACATTGAATCTTCTTTGTGGTACAAGTGAAGGAGGAGCTGCTGTTGCTGTCAGGATGCTAGAGTGTGTTGATGCACTGTTTGCCTTTGGGTTTGCACTCTATGTTGTGTGTGTGAGCATGTGTCTACATTCTGACCTCCGTCATGTTTTCGATTTCGGAAGTGGGATCTGTAGATAAGCTGTATTTCCAGCCATTTCACATGCAAAGCGATTCCCAGCCCGGCTACCAGCAGCAAAGACACAATGGGATACCCAATCAGCGTCGGCCATTTAACTGAAACCCAGTTCAAAATACACTGATTAGATTGTATTATGTATTTAAAGCAGTAGTCATTGCGGTAACAAGCTGAAAACCCCATTAAATATTATCGTACAGCCAACAAGCAGCAACACTAGCATTCATTTTGACTCGTGTTTGTATCCACCCGATGAAGGTAAGTCCAATATACAGTATTCACTCTCCTTTTAGCTCCGTTTTGGTCTCCACCTCCACCACTTTCTTCACTAGCAAATTGCTAACTTTGCCTGTCTGCCGTTTGCTGATGGGTAGGTAGTGTATGGTTTATCTGAGCTTCTTGCTAAAATCAGCTGCGACCGAAAATGACGGATGAGCGGTGAGAGTGAACTAGCTGCAGGCCAAAAACCCACAAAAAAATGACCAGAAAGACACTAAGAGTGATCCATTTCAAATCAAGCTTAGTCATTTGATCTGTTGAAAATAAAAATCTGGATTCGTACAGCTTTAAGTGTTGCGTGCACAAAACTAAACCTATTTTTTCAAATTCACCATAACTGTGTGAACATGATTGGCTATAGAAATAAGCTGCTTTATGGATGGTGTCACTGATGAGCTCACTGAATTGGTTAACATAATTCATGTCCTTATTGGATGAATCTTTGAATCTCAGACCGAGCAATAACTTAAAAATGTCTTTCTTTCTAGCCGTAGGACTATAAATAGAGATTCTGGCAGCCTTTAGGTTCTTAGCTTTGAGCACTGATTTTTGCATTCACTGTGGCACATCCAGCTGCCTTAGTCACTAGGTCAAAACAGCTTGCCTCCACCAGCAGCGGAGGCCTTCACCACAACTTCTACTTGTGCTCTTGTGGTGTAAAATGAGTAAAACAACCTGCCCTTTCATGTGGATACACTCAGCGTGTCCTACATTATGTATTATCATTTGATATTACACATATTTTATATATATATATATATAACTGTAATGCAACAAATATGAAAAATACAGTATGAATGAAACAAAGACATGAAGGTGACAATAGAGTACCTTTCATTTTCTTCTTGAGCTTGATAGTGACACTGCTGTTTGCAACAGTATCCCTGGCGATGCAGGTATATGCGTTGTTCAAGTATTGTGGAGTCACCTCTTTTATGATGGCTCTTCGTGTGACCTTGAACTCTTGAAGACTCACTCTCTCCGATCTGAATCAGGGGAAGAATTTCAGCTCCCTTGCATCCTTATGAAAGCTTTTTATGAAAGTCAAGCTGAATAATTATGTTTACAACCTTTTTACTCAATTCTAACAAGCAAACACTGGCACAAAGCAAATGAAAGCAAACATTGACTGAGGAGCTGCAGTGACTTACTGTTGTCTCTCCATGTGTAATGGAGTCATATTCTCCGTTTTGCCACCATAATGCATGTACCACTGCACATCTAGTGAAATATTTATCGCAAATGAAAAATAAACCTCACATGTCAGAGTGTGAGACTGACCTGGTAAGGGAACAAAAACATGGCCATTATAATCTCACCCTTAATGTCTTAATAAAAGTGATATCATAATTCTTATTTTCATACCAATTTATAAGATGCAAGAATGAGTCATTCAAACAAAGATCATGTCATTATCAGGGCTGTTTCAGATGTTAAGTTCAATTACAATTAAAACCAGTCGATATTGGAATGACACGTTATAGTAGTAGTTTACAAAACTATGGTTTTGAAAGTTTCACATAAGCAAATCAGTTCTGAGTTAATGCATATCAACTCTGATAGCTGTAGGATTATCTCATAGTACATTTTGATACGCTTACCCAGCTCCACTTCCTCCGTTGTGTTGCCATGAGGATGTATAATCCTGGGAGAGTAACTTGGTGTGTAATGAGCTGTTTGGGCAGGAGAAATAAAGTCACACAGTTCTGTATTACAATCTGGTTTACTGTGTGTTAAAAAACACTGTTTACTGAATAAATCTGATCTGAGCTCCACTTATGTGTAATAGCCATTTATGCTATATAGAAGATTTAAAATGCCTAAATTTAAACAAGACAAACAATTTTATTGCTACTGTGTAAAGAGAAAACTGCTAGTAAAAAGCACCTTGTTTGTTTAAAGTGTTTGCAAACCACGTCATTGAACTTTTGTGTACATAGAAGTACATTTAAATTAAAAGTTTGTAATACACTACTTTAGAATTCACTTAATTTTGTGCATAACAATGCGATTAATCACAGAAAATAATACAATTAATCACGATTAAAAATTGTAATCGTTGCCCAGCACTAATACAGTATCTCACAAAAGTGATTACACCCCTCACATTTTTGTAAATATTTGATCATATCATTTCATGTGACAACACTAAAGAAATTACACTTTGCCACAATGTAAAGTAGTGAGTGTACAGCTTGTATGTAAATTTGCTGTCCCCTCAAAATAACATGTCTAAACTGCTGGCAAAAAAATGAGTAAGTGAAAATGTCCAAATTGGGCCCGAAGTGTCAATATTTTGTGTGGCCACCATTATTTTCCAGCAAATAATTGCCAGCAAAGAGTTCACCAGAGCACCATGACAACATCACAGAGCTGGTGGATACTAGAGACCTTGCGCTCCTCCACATTCCGTTTGAGGATGCCCCACAGACATGCTTGGCCAGTCCATAACCTTTACCCTCAGCTTCTTTAGCAAGGCAGTGGTCGTCACCACACACACTTGACACCATCTAAACCAAATCAGTTTATCTTGGTCTCATCAGACAGGACATGGTTCCTGTAATCCATTTCCTTAGTCTGCTTGTCTTCAGCAAACTGTTTGCGGGCTTTCTTGTCCATCATCTTTAGAAGAGGCTTCCTTTTGGGATGACAGCCATGCAGACCAATTTGATGCAGTGTGTGGCGTATGATCTGAGCACTAACAGGCTGATCGCCCACCCCTTCAACCTCTGCAGCAATGCTGGCAGCACTCATACATCTGTTTCCCAAAGACAACCTCTGGATATGACGCTGAGCATGTGCACTCAACTTCTTTGGTCGACCATGGTGAGGCCTGCTCTATGTGGAACCTGTCCTGTTGAATCGCTGTATGGTCTTGGCCACCGTGCTGCAGCTCAGTTCAGATCCTCAGAGAGTTCTTTGCCATGAGGTGCCATGTTGAACTTCCAGTGACCTTTATGAGAGCGAGTGTGAGAGCGATAACACCAAATTCAACACCCCTGCTCCCCATTCACACCTGAGACCTTGTAAAACTAACGAGTCACATGACACCGGGGATGGAAAATGGCTAATTGGGCCCAATTTGGTCATTTTCACTTGTGTTCTCACTTTTGTTGCTAGCGGTTTAGACATTAATGGCTGTGTGATGTGTTATTTTGAGGGGACAGCAAATTTACACTGTTATACAAGCTGTACACTCACTACTTTACATTGTACTAATGAAGAACTGCTCTTGTGACACCCTTTGATGTTTTTTGTTATAGGGTAATCTATTAGTGCTCCATGAAAACAGGATATTCTAAGTTTTGAATAACAGTAGTCCTTACATTTTTTAACTATCTAACGTGAATGTATTATCCCCATTCAAAGTTAAACAGAAGGTAGTAAAGAAAATTGCTTATAGAGTGAGATGATTACCACAATTCTACTACTCCTCTCTGAGGTATATTTGTATTCAACTAATCATAAAATCAATTTAAAACCTTAAAATGTGCAATAAACAATTAAACAAAGTTATGTGCATCTGGCTTGGAAGTGTTTTATTATTATTATTGTATTGTAGTTGTATTTTATTTTATTTTACTGAGTGACATGGGTCCCCTCATCTCTTATATACCATGGCCAAGGAAAATACTAATTGCTGAGTGGTAATAGGTTTTCATTAAAATTCTATTCTAAAAACCTCAAACATTTTGTTATTCAATTTAACCAGTGTAGCATAACAATAGCACTTAATGCATTTGCTACTTAAATTAACTGTTAACTCTCATTGGTGTTCACCCAGCCATGGATAAATTGACTTGTAACAAACTACATGACTAAAGTCTCATCCATGCTAGCTGTGCTGTGCTGCAGCAAACATCAGCATGCTTACACGTTCAATTTACCAGTTGGGACACTACCTGAGCCATGACTGATTAATGTTTCACAAGTCCAAGGGAACACAAGTACAGAAAAGAATTGAGCAGATTGAGACAGGCCTCATCTTGTTTGAGTATGTTAGCATCTTTATATTGCTAATTAGCTAGTCTATAAAAGCTTCCACGACGATCCATCCAATAGTTGTAAATGTAAATGCTTCGTATTTGAATAGCGCTTTTCTAGTCTCACTTTTACACTACATCTGCATTCACCATTCACACACATTCATACACTGAGCCTAAGTGCTCAAACAGAAACTAACATTCACACACATTCATACACTGGTGGAATAGCCACATTGTGGAGGCATTTCACTCACAAACACAAATGTCAACGTCTTAGTGGTGCTAGAGGAAAAGTCAGAGGATGACTTCAATAATTAAAATACATCATGTGACGACCATTAATAAAAACTATGTGACCCGCTGGTGGCGTTTGCCTGGCCATGGCATGAGTGCAGGTGGAGAAAACATCATAAACTATTGCATTTTCCATTGTTTTTGTATTTCAGGACACAGTGATGTGTATTATTGAGTACTTAACCTCTCCAAATAAATGCACACACACACACACACACACACACCACTTACGTATGGCTGTGACATTAACCGCCCTCCTGAAGATCCATTTGACTCCTTGCTCAATAATTTCTCTATCACAGAAATATACACCCGTATCATGTTCACTGACTTTGCAGAGGGTTAACAACCCACTCGTCTCACAGGAAGCCCTAGACTGCTCAGACACAGCTTTGTTTTCCTGTAAGAAAGCACACTTGTCTGAGTTTTTGCTGTGATTTATACCATTGTGATTTACCATTTTGAAATGAACAGTCCTGTCCATGTGTGTACTTTACCTTGTACCAGGTGACATTTGTGTTGTCACTACAGCTGAGACCTGGGCAGGGAACCTCCCCACCTGCACCCACGACCAGTATTTCACTGCTCTCATCAGGCTGGAAACATCCCAGACTGTTTTTCTGCACCACCTGTAGATGGAAAAACACCTTGCTGCCACTAGACAGCAAAGACCTTAACACTTAATAAAGTTAAGTCATATACGGCCTACACACATCGAAATAATATATTTTTTTTGCCATTTAGTACACCAATAATTTTTTTCTAAAGATAATTTTTTTCTGTGTTTCTGTTTAGCCACAGTAGAGAGAAACAGGAAAGGCAGGGGAGAGAGGGGAAGACATGCAGCAAAGGGCCTGGGCACTGTGGTAAAGACCTTACGATATGCTTTCTACCAGGTGAGGTACTGGGTGCCTTAACAAAAATGTTTTTTAATGTTGCTACAAATGTTTTAATTACTATTTATGAATTATAATTTTTTTGTTTAAAAAAAGTATTTTGGGGTTGGTTGGGAGTATCTGTGGCAATAACGCGTTGAATGTATTTCTTTAAATTGTATATTGTTTCCCTATATGTTTACAATATAGCAATCTTCTTTTCTCCTGCCTTTGTTACTGCAATGCTAAATGTTGTGGTGTATTACAGCCACCATAGTGAACTGTCAATAGTAATAATTTGAATCATTCTGACAGCAGCCAATCACGTCAAAGGAACAGGAGGCTGTGTTTTGGCATGGCAGAAGAGTACAGAGACACAATCACATGTAAACACTGCTGTGGTCGACAAAAGGTCGACAGACGGCAACATGCTAAACATTCAGCTAACAAATTGCTCATTTCCCCTCTCCGGTAGCAGTCTGATTTACTTTTCTAAGGTAGTCATTTTTGTACAAATTGCAAAAAAATGTGTTCAGAATTTGGCTACAATATCAGATGGGTTAAGCACATTATATGCTCGCTGTCAAGTCTACTCTGCCTCCGGAGAATGGGCCACCGTCAGTATCCACAGTGGCTGTGAAAAGAATCCTGTCATCTTGGACCCTCACCAGTTTGCATTCAGAGCCAACAGAGCCACAGAGGATGCCATCTCCACGGCCCTCCCCTCAGTCTTTAAACACTTTAAGAATAAGAACACCAGAGTGCTTTTCGTTGATTTCAGCTCAGCATTCAACAATATCTCCCCCATGAAACTGATAGCACTCTGGGCTTGATTACTACACTCTGGAACTGGATATTCTACTTCCTCACAAATAGACCCCAGACAGTTCAGATTGGCAGTCATACCTCCGCCACTCTAGTGCTCAGACCTCTTCTGTTCACGTTGTACACACGACTGCATCCCCAGACATGGAGAGAACTCTGTTGTGAAGTTTGCAGACGACACCACCACCATTGGCCGGATTTCAAACAATGATGAGACTTCAAATCAGGAGGAGATCAATCTTGCAGAGTGGTGCACAGAGTAACCAACCGCTTAATGTCAGCAAAACTAAGGAGCTGATCTTGATTTCAGGAAAAAGGATATAAAGACACGCCCCTGTCTACATCAGTGGAGCTGAGGTGGAGCTGGTGAACAGTTTTAGGTTCCTGGGAACCAACTTCACAGAGAACCTGACATGGTCATCTCACATTTCCATGCTGGTGAAGAAAGCTCAGAAATTACTGAATTTCCAAAGGAAACTTAAGAAGCCAAAATCCCTGCGCCAAATTCTTTTCAACTTTTAAAGAGGAGCAATAGAAAGCATCCTGACTGGAAACATCACAAACTGGCATGGTAGGTGCCTGGTCCAGGACAAGTGGGCTCTGCAGCTGGTGATTAAAACTGCTCAGAACATAATTGGTACACATCTTCTGAACATCAGTGATATCGGTGAGGTGCCAAAGGATATTAAAGGACAGTACACCGCCCAGTCACAACCTGTTCATGCTGCTGCCGTCTGGGAAGAGACATAGGAGTATCCTCTGTACTACGCCATATATAAATGACATGGAACTTTACAGTGACATTGCACATACTGTACATAGTTCCTGGGTGTATTGGTATATACATATATAAGTAACTTTATATATTGGTGAATTTAATTTTCTTTTATTCTTTTCAAATTTAGATATACAGTATGTATGTATCTATGTTTGTGTGTATGTAGCATGAATGGGGCGACAATTTGCAAACTGACATTAAATGGACTTTGAAAAGAATAGTTTGTTTAAGACAGACTTGAAAAAATTTGAAAATGTGAAACCCTTAATATGGATACCATTTTTCAATGTGGTTTTCGCTCTACTGCAGAAAAAAAACTTTGTACTGTGATTACGCAAGTTGTTGTGAAGACACATACTTTGCTTAAGTTAAAATTACTTTTATGTAAATGTAATCAGACGCTTTAAAAAAAGCAGAGATAATGATGGGGATCAGAAACATGATTATTTACCTTGTGAGGCAGGTGTACTTTCCAGAATGTTTTGCTTCAGCTAGGAACTTCCTTCCACAGTCAAAGGATGGGTGTTCATTTCCTTCTCCGGTCCCAGACCACACCACCTCCATGTGAAGGTTCACACATTTTATGCACGGCATCATAAAGATTTCACCCTCCACAGCTCTGATGTGCTGGTGCATAGTATTCTGCTGAAGACCTAGAGGCATGTGGGCACATATCATATTTCAGTTTCATTTTAATCGTACGGTGTAAAAAGGTCTTGGAAACCATTACTAATCACCTCCTTTTAAACACATTAAGAAGCACAGTTTTTCCAGCTGTAATATTAAAATACAATTTGAGTTTCAATAAAATACCTGTTATTTTCTTTGGATGCTTTCCCACACAACATCCATCCAAGAAAATGGGAAAGAAAAAAAACACAATACATCCAGTCTGCATCCTGTGTCTCTAAATCTGAAAACAGTGTTTGTTGGTTTCAGTCATAATGCAGATGAATTTTTATTTGTCATGTTTAGAGTAACTCAGATGTGGAGTTCTTGGTATTTTCTCACCGTTAATGATGATTGTCTCTTGGGTGGTGACATGTGGTGCAACATTTCACAGGACACATAGATGTTGTAGGAGGTGGTATCGACCGGTTTCCTGTTTGGTTGTTTTTCAAGACGATTTCACTGGAACCTGCTGTAATATTTTCTTCCTGGTAGTTGTTAGCCACTTCCTATGTGAAATTTAGAAGAACATCTAGTGTTGTGTTGTAATATTTTACGGTGTTGTGAAAGGAAACACAAACTGTATCAAACCTGTCATGATTTCAAGCATCAAATACAAAATACTGCACTAAACCAGTAGACTGCACTGGCAATAGAAGTCACAATATGGTACCTTAAAGAGCAAGAGACATTTAGGTTAGGCAGATTTGTAATTCATGCTTTTTCAACATAATTAAATTCAAATTTACAATACTAAAACACAAACACAGTTTTCTAAGAGTAAATTTAGATACTGAAAGCACTGTACATATACTCGCTGCTTTATGATGTGTTGACTAGGGCTAACCTGCATGTGGTGGTTAAGACCCCAATTTTCTGGGGCACACCTGTATTTTAACTGACCTAGTTTCTAATCCCATTGTTCATTCTGGCCTGTATCTCCCCTCCACCATCTCCTTCTTTGCTATATCTGCTGTTTTGTAATGTTTAATGAAGTATGAATGAGGGATGGAACATGCTTAACTTTAACTAAGATCTATTTACTACTAAGTTTGTGTGACTAATGATGTTGAAATTTGGGAGTCTCCCACCAGCTAATGAGAGCGAGCTGAGCTGACCCAGAAGGGTCACCAGCGTGTTGTGTATTTGCTCACACTATAAAATGTATAAACCATACTGATTCCCTCTTCTCAGTCATGAGTTCATCAGTTCATCCACAGTTTAATTATCTTTTTTTGTTTTTCTGTCACGATTGTTAGATGAACTGCAAATAGGAGAGAGCCTGAACGCAAGACACTGGAGAGTTGACAAAGGAGGTTTTAATCCAAAAACACAAAGACTCAGGCTTACATGCAGTTTGGGTGAAAAACATCCAAACACCGGATCAGGCAGCATAGAGACAGGCAGCAACACTTCAAAATATCTAGATAACAGTCTATATTTCCAATATAACATTAGCGGTCTAAAGTCCATTACAGTGTATGCTGTGTGACCATAAACAGTCACAAAAAAATAGTTTAGCTGGATATCATCAGGATATCATGTACAATGTGTTTTAAACATGAGTAGCTAACCTTAGCCTAGCTCGTCATGTCTGAGTGCACAAATGCACTGCCAGTCATGGTGCATTCCATTTGACATGGGAAGTCGGATATTTCTGAGTTCAAAGGTCATAATTTCAAAGGGAACGCCCCCCACTTCGGAAGTCGGAGTGACTCGCCCTACTCCGACTTCGTGATCCAAGTGGTGCGTCCTATTTGGTGTCACATTCACTGTTCATTCATTTGGTGTGTTCCATTCAGTGTCTAAGATGGCTGTCGGGGTATCAACAGTTAGTGAAAGCTCAAGTTTATACTGTTTATTAGCACACAGCAGTACAATTTTTTGTACACAAAGTGCTGTCCACAAGCTGCATGTGGTCGTGTTGCTACAGTGTTTAGTTTGAGTAAATACCGCACAATGCGTTTTTTATTATCAACCGGCATATCAATAGCTAACCTGGCTAGTTGTAAACAACGGCTGGCAGAGCGAGGTTTTCCGACTTGTAACTGGAATAATAATAATAATAATAATAATCCTTATTTGTAGAGCACTTTTCAAAAACAAGTTACAAAGTGCTTTAACAAGTGTAAAGAATAATACAAAAAAAGATAAGAGCATGAAAATTTAATATAAAATTAGTAAAATACAATAAAATAAAAGGGATAAAATAAAGTCAAATAAGATCGGGAAAAGCTCTCCTATAAAAGTATGTTTTAAGAAGGGACTTAAAAGAGTTCACTGACTCAGCCGACCTGATTTCCTCGGGCAGGCTGTTCCAGAGCCTCGGGGCCCTGACAGCAAACGCTCTGTCCCCTTTAGTTTTCAGTCGAGACTCTGGAACAGACAACAG
>NC_060169.1:11643133-11661096 GCF_021292245.1 Micropterus dolomieu | reverse complement strand
CAGACAACAGACCTCTGCCCGAGGATCTCAAGGTACGTGCTGGTGTGTATGGGACTAAAAGGTCAGAAATATAACAAGGCGAGAGACCATGAAGAGCTTTAAAAGTGATCAATAGAATTTTAAAGTCAATTCTAAAACATACTGGGAGCCAGTGTAATGAAGCTAAAATAGGAGTAATGTGGTCATATTTCTTTGTTCTGGTTAAAAGCCTGGCAGCTGAGTTCTGGACAGTCTGGAGTCGATCAATAGATTTTTGGGTTAAACAGGTGAAAAGGCTGTTGCAATAATCCAGGCGTGATGAGATGAAGGCGTGTAAAATGGTCTCGGTGTCCTTAAAAGTTAACATAGATCGAATTTTAGCTATATTTCTAAGTTGATAAAAACATGAATACCGTCAACTCGGGTGTGACGTCATTCCCAGCTCCGACCTCCGACTTCCGAGGTAAAGCTTCATGCCAAGACGGCTAACGTTAGCTAACTACTATACATTATACATGTCATTCTAAAAAAGGAGACAGCGATAGACTCCATGACCTTGCCAACAGTAAATTTAAATAATCATTAAATCCTGCCATACTACATTTAAAAAGCATTTCTATTGAAATGAGCGCACACTGTACACGCTACAGCTCTGTCTGCAGAAAGTGGACGGAGCCGTCGGAGCGAGGGGATTGTAGGCGTGGCCATGCGTTCGATGCAAATCCATGATTGGTCAGTCAAACCACCAATAGAATCTCTTATTTAGACCTTTTTTGACTCGCAAAACTTTTCAACTTGCAAATCTCTCTCACTTGCTAAACGGTTGAACATGCAAAACTTTCTGACTTGCAAGGAAAACTTTTTAACTTGCAAAACTTATTAACTTGCAAAATCAGTCACTGATATATCAAAAGGACAGATCAGACCAGAACAAGCAGAAGGCAGAACAACATAGACAAACTCCACAAGACACAAACAGACAGCACCAAATCAAAACACACAATAAACCACAAGGACCACAATAAACTCCCAAGAATATAAATGTAGTAAAACAATTTAATATCCATTGATATTACTGCCTGAAATGATTCCTTATTTTTTATGAAGCAGTACAAGGTCACGTGACAAATTTCACTGGACTTCGCCACAGCCCTCACTGAATTGCCTGTTGTTTTCTGTTGGCATGCTGTGAATAGAAAGTGTATAGGGCCTACTCTGTAAAATGATTCCCCACACTGAGAGGCAAAAAATGTAACCTCTGGAGTATGCCACTAAGTATATTGATAACACAGAATGCATAGTATAGTAGGCTGCAGTTCATTCATATACACACATATTTAAACTGAACACAAAATCCTTTTCTGACATTATTAGAAAAAAAACAACCATCTAATATTTTCAGTACTGAGTTTCAATACTAGGCTACCATTACGAACAAAAAAATACACTGCTCAAAAAATAAAGGGAACACTTAAACAACACAATGTCAATCACACTCCTGTGAAATCAAACTGTCCTCTTAGGAACCAACACTGATTGACAATCAATTTCACATGCTGTTGTGCAAATGGAATAGACAACAGGTGGAAATTATAGGCAATTAGCAAGACACCCCCAATAAAGGAGTGGTTCTACAGGTGGTGACCACAGACCACTTCTCTGTTCCTATGCTTCCTGGCTGATGTTTTGGTCACTTTTGAATGCTGGCGGTGCTTTCACTCTAGTGGTAGCATGAGACGGAGTCTACAACCCACACAAGTGGCTCAGGTAGTGCAGCTCATCCAGGATGGCACATCAATGCAAGCTGTGGCAAGAAGGTTTGCTGTGTCTGTCAGCGTAGTGTCCAGAACATGGAGGCGCTACCAGGAGACAGGCCAGTACATCAGGAGACGTCGAGGAGGCCGTAGGAGGGCAACAACCCAGCAGCAGGACCGCTACCTCTGCCTTTGTGTGTGGAGGAGCAGGAGGAGCACTGCCAGAGCCCTTCAAAATGACCTCCAGCAGGTCACAAATGTGCATGTGTCTGCTCAAACGGTCAGAAACAGACTCCATGAGGGTGGTATGAGGGCCCGACGTTCACAGGTGGGGGTTGTGCTTACAGCCCAACACCGTGCAGGATGTTTAGTGTTTTCACCCTCTTGTTGTTCCTCTCCTGTCCTTGAATATTCATCAAGGCTGAGAGGATCTCTGTTCCCCAAAACATAGAAACCTTGACCGTGTAAATGATTATGCATCCCTTTGCTCTGGGTCAGCTGCCCTAGGCGGCAGGTCTCTGGACCAGCTGTATATGTGTTTTAGTACTTCTCTGTTTATTCTCTTTTATTAATAAATTCTTCAAAGACAACTGTTTGTTGCAACCCAATTATTTGCTTAATCCCTCACCAGCGATATACAATTTCCACGACAAATAGTGAATATGTTGTGTGTTAACAAATATGGTAATTTAAAATCTGCATTGTTTTTTTTAACAAACAATAATTAAATAAACAAATAGGACATATGCTGATTAATGAACTTTAGATGTGTTGGTACGTGTACTTTTTAACAATATCCAGAGCCAGGCTAGCTGTTTACCCCAGCTTTCAGTCTTTATGCTGTTAGGTTATGTGAATAGCTTAATAAATATTGACTTATAACTAACTTTGCATGTCTACAATAAATATCCAATACTGGGCTGAAAATTACAGTTAGTCAAACCAAAACAGAGAGGTTAGAGAGGCTAACAGGGTTTGTAGTTGTAGTCTGGACTAATTCTGAGAAGGTTTTAATTGATTGAAATATTGATTAATGCTAGTATAAAACACAATTTATTTCGATGTAGAGTTCATAAATATTTTGCCCTATCACAGTAGCACATCTCATAATACACGTGTTCAAAAACAGAAGATATGGCATACAACATGCAGAGTGGTATAGCAAGAAATCTATAGAAAGAAAGTAGTAAAATCCAGTGACACCACTGAAACAGAAAACATTCATTCATGAGCCACTATGAAAAGCAACACTTCAACTGTGATGAGAATACTACACCAGTTGGAAACTTTTGGAAATGACAGTAGTAACAGTGTATGGGCTGATGTAGGAATCAGTTTTACATAATACATGTCTTTACAACTGACAGGGGAAGCTGCCTGTGTCAGATGACCCACTGGAGGAAAAAGGAAACATATCTACAGTGGTGGAAACTAACTAAGTACATTTTCTAAACATCACAGAAATCCACAGTGTTTTGTGAAGATCGCCCTGACTCAATCAATTTCTGTTTGCACATTTTAATATTAGATCCCCCTCTAGTAAGAGTTTTTATTTAAATAATTTTATCTCTTAAAGAGGGTCTTGTTGGCTTTCCTCTGTCGTTTTATTAGAATCGTCGCCTCAAATTTTTTCTCAACAAGATAAAAGAGGCGCAGGAGTCGCCAGTATCTCTCTAATAACTTCACTTGCTCAAAGTGTTGTTTCGAGACTTTTTAAGCTTTGAATACTTCGAATTGTGACTATTTATCGCCCTTCTAAGCACAACGGGGACTTTTTACCTGAGTTTTCTGATTTTATGTCTATCGTTCTTACCAGTCGTGATAGAACTATTTTACTTGGTGATTTCAACTTTCATGTAGCCTAAAGCAAATCCTTGATGACAATGCTAGGACTAGGTTTTTAGATATTATGAATACTTTTCTTCCATCAAGTAGTCCACAAATTATCTTGGAAAACAGCTGCTATTTGTCAGCTAAAAAGAACCATTAGAGAAACTAGCAAGAGACTGCTAGATTTTGAAAGCATCCAACCAAAAATATCCCACCCTCTCCCTTGTGTGCAGTAGGGGCTTAAAGTTTTTGCCTAAAATGTATCTTTTTATGTAATGTATTTGTGGATGCAGATATGATACAAGCTATTCCTTCAGACTTAGCTAAACATTTAACCATGAAGTAACACCCTAGATTGTCTGAGATAAAAGCCTTTGTTTCTGTGCATGCTGTGGGGCAGGTAGGTAATAACGTAGCTGCTTCCAGAAGGAGGAGGAGGGCGGCGTGGAACTTATGCCCTTCCAGGTAACACAGTCTCCAGCCTCACCAAGAAGTTGTAGAGCCTCTGGTAATGAACCTGATCTCGACATTTCTGTTGTCTCAGTTTTGATGAAAACCAATCGAGTCTGCCGCTCCACAAGGGCTGCATGGATGACACTCAGCAGGCCAGACCCTGGACCAGGATCTGGAGAGGCAGGAACCAGAACCACCGCCCGGCTCTGCTCTATGCAGTCTAACACTGCTTCTGCTACCGCTGCAACCAACCAGAGATCAGATTACACAAATTATACACATTATACTGAATTAAGATTTTTAGGTAGATTTTCTTCAAAGTATATCTTAAATACTGTAACTTTTATTTGTATATTTTAACTATAAATCAGCAGTAAATTGTATAGTGATATTTATGTCAATAAATTCTTTCATTATTAGAAGTACAATACCATACCTTTCCCCGGTAAGACATCGCGATCATAAAGACAGAGACTATAACCATATTTCTCTTCCAAAACACTCCTCAGCCAGTTTCTGTCATAAGCATTTAGTCCGGCGTTTGTGTCACTCTTGTAATACATCAAAAAGGCATCATAGCCTTTTCCATCTAAGCAAAGAACAACATACAACAAAGGCTTTTGTCACTGCTGTCACATCAAACAGGTCACATTGTCTGCATTTCAAAGAAAGCAAAAGTATGTACCTCTTAAACACGAGTTGTTAGTTAAAATGAAACAAATGAATTAAACAAAAATATGAATCCCACCTGAGGTGCTTCTATGGCAGCCAAGAGTGTCTCTTAGGAAAAGGACGATGTCAATTTTGAACTTTACATAGATAACTACTGACACAACCATCACCACCACCATGCCTACAACACCAACAGCCAGGGAAATGTGAGAAGGGCGAGCTGTAGGAAAATAATGGTGAGTAAAAATTTATTATATAACAATTTAAACACTCATCAATGTCAGTAGACTGAAAGACAATAGTCACTTTAATGTGTGAATGAAAACTGGCTCAATCAGCTGAAAGAAAAAACAAATATTTTCATAATTTTAAGGCATGATGACTGAACAGGTTTGAATTTTAAGGCAACATGTTTAACACTCATCACATCTATCCATCCATCTTACATACGTTTTGGGGACAAAGTGACGATTAGGACTTGGTCAGAATTCAGTTTGCAGGTGTAATTTTTTGATATATCCTCATCTGACACTTTTTTGATGACTAGAGATGCTGTCATATGTATCTGTTCAGTATTATTTTCTCTGGAAAGAAAAGGAAATAATGGAGGAGGATTAAGACAAGTTATATTATACTGTGTGTTGAGTGCTTATGTGACCGTGTGTAACATTTCCACTTCCAAATTTCTGAGACATTTGTGTGACATGTTTACTGTGTTATATTGTAGAAAACCGGGAAACTGTTGTTTTTTTCCACAAATGACTTTCCAATTAACCAGATTACATCATCCAACGCTGAACATGTGACAGCTTCGCAATCAATCACCACTGTTGAACCTAAAAAAAGAGTTTAAAAAATATATAAATGTAGTAATTTAGAGAGGTAATAAATGTTTCTAGATGTATCCAAGTGCGTGTATTCACAGTACAAGATTGCTCAAAAGCTCACCCAAATCTACTTGAACTACACTCTTGCGTGGTGAAGTGATCACTGCAGATTTCTTACATTCTTCTGTGGAGAACAAAGGACTTTACATCTTTTTTTGGACATATGAACTTCTCTGAAGATGAAATGATCCAAATTTTTTTTTCTTACTGTTTAGTTTTACATCAAGCTTCACTGTAAACGTCATCTTATATATTTGACCATGATGCAGGTAAGACCTGGTACAGGTGTACACACCGTGGTCATTCTTCTCCACTTTCTGGAAGTAAATGGTTTCCGGCAATGACTCACCCTCCTACAAGATGGAAAATTAAGTAGAATTTTTTCAAGCATGAGGTGAATGAAAACCAGAAAGAAATCCTAAATCCCTCAAAACTATAGTAGCCTATGCTTTGGAAAAAAGTTTTTAAAAAATTTAGAGAGATTTGTAACCCAAATAGGTTAAAACATGCAGTCAGAAGTCCCCACCACAGGGATCCTCTGACCACACTTCTTATTATGCTTCTTATTGTATGACCAAATCTGATTCACACTCAAAAATCTGCTGTGTTTAAATACCTTGTGCCATGTAATGCCGTTGCTGGTAATGTCTGGTGTATTTTCAGCAGGGATATTTTTATCCGGGCAATTTAATGAGCAGGACTTCTGTGTGTAACATGTCTCAGAGTACATGTTCCCCTCTTCATACTTTCTCTGTGATGTGTATACTGTCAGCCTGAACCAGAACTGGCTGCTAGCATTCCTGTCATGTCATTAAAGAAGAAGTGAAAGTTTCACTTTACATTTGAATCTCAACCATGAGTGACTATGAGTGTGAAAGTAAAGAAGACTTTAAGGGTCAGTTTCCAAAATACACATTTGGGACCATTTGGCAACACGAGAGGGTGTTTAGACACATTTAAGAAACTTAACAACAAGTATTTCCAGAATTTAAGACACGGTTACACATTCTCCAAATTCAGGCAAAAGGTGCAGCATTTGGAGAAACCATTGATAAGCGCAACAACTTTGTTGACCCATCATGATGTATGTGTTCTTACAATGCAGATGGAGGCATCCCGTGACATGGGATCGAGTAATTGCCGAACATTACTAGCTCGCTGTGCAATCAGAATCATTGTTGGACTGAGTGTACTTTACCCCAGAGAGCATGAGTAATTCCCCTCATGGTTTACAGATGCATTCAAAATCACAAGGCTCGTCTTATGAACCAGAATGCCCATCTGGCTCTGCTCAGCTGATGACATGTTGCTGGTCAGATCCATCTTCTTGGTGGTGTAACTGGTCCAAAACAGTCTGGTGTAACTATGATTATACCTTGTGTCAGGGCAGTGCAGTGCCACCATCTCACCTGTCTTCACACCAATATCTCTGGGTCTACGGGGACACACACCTGCAAACATGTGTTACAAATTTTAGTTCATTTTACTGTGTAAAACTATAACATGAACTGGCTTATGAAAAGCTAGAATCAAAGGTGAAAAATATCAGTATTGCACTGTATCACACAGAAATGTGGCTGGTTAAAACCAGTACCAGTGGAACGTCAGCATCTTGTCTAGTGTTTAAGTGAGACTTGCACATAAACAGATTATTGACAGAACAGATTATCAATATATTAATAGCCAATGTCCTTATGAGCAAAATGAGTTAGACACTTAGACAATATTGGGGCCCTAAGCAAAATTCTGGGACCCTCCTACTTGACTCATGAGCTATGAGCAATGGCCAACAATTCGCCATTGCTGCACAGTCACACCCGCTGTCTGTGCTCTCACTATCCTCCCTCTTTTGAATGTGGCATGTGAAAAGACTAGAAAGGCAAATTGGGACTGAAACGGTTTTAATCTGTAATCCAAATGTCTGTTAATGAACAATTTACTGCTGTCAATAACACTAGCAATATTAAATGTGTACCTCAAACTGGGTCATTTGTGCCGGATTTCACAGTTTTGAAATGGGATTCTTAACCACAACCTAATTTCATGGTGCCTAATCAGTCTTGTGATTTCAGTGTGATGTGTAAAATGAGTCAAGTTTGAGGAAGTTAGTCCTGGTCAGGGCATTAACAGGAATAGAAGGAGATGTGCTAATGCATTTAAAATTTGAGTATATGTTATATTTGCAAATTACATCTGCATGTCACAATGTAGCAGAAACAATGGTCGGTGCTGTTATTATAATTTGGGGCAGCAAGTATTGAAATAAGACAGGTTCACTTTCAGTGATTTTGCCCTGTGTCAAGTAGATTTGCTCAAGTACTCTATTTAATTACATTACTGAGGAACTTGTACTTTATTTGAGTATTACATGTTATGCTACTTCAAAATTCTACTCCACTACTAATCAGAGGCAAGTGTAC
This sequence comes from Micropterus dolomieu, assembly GCF_021292245.1. Classification (NCBI taxonomy): domain Eukaryota; kingdom Metazoa; phylum Chordata; class Actinopteri; order Centrarchiformes; family Centrarchidae; genus Micropterus; species Micropterus dolomieu. The sequence continues at coordinate 11,653,101 of NC_060169.1, read as the reverse complement.
TTTTTACTCCACTACATTTATTTATTTTTTTAAGCAAGATTTAAAGCAGCATATTTTACGATTTATGTAGCCTACTTCTTTGAATGCAGATTTCTTGACTTGTAAGAGTTTCCCTTAATTTAAGTAAAATATCTTCCACCACTTGTAACACACAATGCTGTGTTATAGACTATGCAATTTATAAAATATTAAATAATAATGGTTGAGTACATATTTCATTGTATTATTTGTTTTGGGATGTCTGGGTTTGTATTTTAGTTTTGATTTCCTTCTTTTTCTCCTTCCCCTATTTGTCTTGCTTTGTGCATGGAGAAGTGCATTATGTGTGTCTTTTTATGACATAGGCTAATCAAATCAAATATAAAGTTGAATTCTCACCATTAACACCAAGAGCGTTCTCTTACCTGTCAATGACGTAAGGAATAAAAAGAGAGGAACCAGGAGTAATTTCACCATCATGATAACCTGCAGCAACGCAATGTCAATCAGGAGCTATCGCCGTCAAAAACGTGGTCTTGCCAAATAGACCTCAAATGAGCTACAGTGGAATTTCCCCAATCTTGCCAAATCAGTTTGAGTTATGAAAGTGAAACTTACGGGTGTCTTGTTGTCACTGATCAACACCCCCTCTAAGAAAATATTTCTGGAATGATGATATTGGCGTCCTTGAATGGTTTTCGAATATCTTTCGTGATATTAATGTTTTATCTGCACGATGAATGACGAAAAAACGACACTTAAACTCATACAAACTCTTTTGTTGTAGTTTCTAGTTTGTTGTTATCCGCAGTGAGGGAAGCATGAAAGACGCACTACTCCGTTCTGGTCTGGAAGGGAAATGTAGATAACCAGCGTAACAATATGATAGTGACTAATTTATTTCTTTTGACAGAGGGTCCACCTTGGAGAACTAGAGACATTCACCTTCTCTCAGCAGAAGTTGGACAGACTGAACAAGTTCACAACGATTCATCTCCCCTTTGGCTAAGAATCAGTCCAGTCTCCATGCTTAAAGCAGACCAGGCCAGTGTGCTGCACCTGAGCCCAACAAGTCTTAACAAGAATGGATCCAAGATTAAGAAAGCGGGGTACATGAATAAAAGCAGAGATGGCCTGATAAAATAGAAATGAGGTTTGGGTTTAAATGTTATGGCAGAGTGGAAACAAGAAAGAAACAAGGCTATAGACTCACCAAATAATGTATTTCATCTCTTATGAATCATCTACAGGTCTATCTACCATGCCCCAACATACTTTTTTTTTAAGCTCTTAGTTTGAACTGGCAACAACTGGTAGACATATCAGGTTAAAAGATAACCAGTGAAGTATTTGCCCAAACAGGAACTCACAAGAGTCAGATAGATTACCGTTAGCCCCTTTTATGGGTCCATCTCCAATAACCTGTGATCGCACACTTACCATGGAATTGAAAGTATCATTTGTGTGAACATCATGGTTTATTTTAGGAGACTTGACTAAGCTTCTCCGGAGCTACAGCAGAAACGATTCAACTGCTTTCACATAGTAAGTGGATTCCCCACAAAAGCATGACCTTTATGTGTTTATCTTTCAGAATAAGGTAGCTCCCCTGTACATATTTCCACTCAATACCTGCAGTAGCCTATGTATAGTGATTTATTGTGCAGACAAGCATCACATGTGCCGTGTTTTTCTTTTATAGGTTAGTCATTTATAACATGGAAGCATTACTATGTAGCCAAGCACATCAACCATAACCACACAAAAACACCAGCCGACAGACACCAGCAGCAGCATTAAAGCAGCTAGAATCAGTGTATTTATGATAATAATGTATCAAATGAATGTCAAAAATAGTGGGACAATGTGAAAGAGATTGCTTGTAGTGATGAAAAATTATGAATAATCACCTGAATCTGCAGCTCCCCTAGAATTTACAGAGCTTTAAAGCAAGTGTCAGCTCATTGTTTAGCTGGCAACTTTACTGTTTAGGTTTAGGCTACTCGCCCAATTCAGTGTCTTTTTGGCTGCAGTAGGCAGCTGTTTACATTGAAAAAGCTCTAGAACCCTACTGCACACTACTGGCAGGCCGCTGATGAAGAAAATAGAGCATAGCAGCTAAAAAGCCAGAGAGTTCCCTCAGGAGTTGGTAGAGATCTACAAGAGAGTTAATAGTTGGCCAGAAACATGACATACCGTTGATGGAGTCCATTAATCGTTCAGTCACGTGGTTGGTGGTTCGATTCCTTTCCGTCCACATGTTGAAGTGAAGACACAAATTGTAAAGCGCTCTCCTTTAAGGTGCAAAAACACTATAAATGCAGTCTGTTTAACATTTACCATGTGTAAATAAGCTGGTTGCTAACAACTTTGCTATATGAACGTTGTCTTCACTGGCAAGTGGACAAATCAGTTACAATCCTTAAGATTTTTGTGAACTCAAACCCTGTTTTTGATATTATTTATGGTCAGTGTTTATCAGCGATATCCATTAAATCTATGTACATTCTGTAATTACCTTTATATATAGTAGTCTTTATTGTTAGTGGCAGAGTCCACCATTCCCTTGCTTGTTTCAAATTTTCTTCACATGCAAAAGGTAATCCAGCATTATGTAACTGATATGAACCTCAGGATTTACTACTGCTGCTACCTCATATCAAGTAGTGTAGCTAACTGGTTAAACCAAGAGTGTCTTGTATTGTGAATAAGTCACAGGAAATGCAATTTATTTGTCACTGAGGTCAGCGCTAAGTGGAGTTGTTCATCTGCAAAACAAGACAATTTTCATTTTGTGCATGTTTTCATAAACAGATAAATCTTTACTTTTTGCATGGGATTAATGAAACAAGAAGGAGCATCCACAGAGCTGTTGGATGAAGAGCGACAGGCTGTACACCTCCAACTCCTCAACAAGGTCACAAATTCTTTTTAGCATGTTCTGCTGTTGTGTGCAAATGTTATGCACAGATTTACATCATACTCGTCTGACAAAGTTGCTGTTCAAGGACTGCTTCCTCCAGAATTCTGGGATTTGTCTGGGAAGTGTCCCTAAATCAACCAGGACTGAAATCTTAAGGATCACAACTTTAAACAGCAAGTTTTTGTGAAATGTGCTGATGTGTAGGTTGGGCCAACTAGGCCTCCCCACTTTATTCTTTTCCTGCCCACTTCTTCACCATAGCTTATTTTACTAAATCAAGTGATAAGGGAGATTGAATGTGCGCAACCCTCACTGACTTTCATTTACAGTATTTTGTTCTGTTTTGAGCGTCTGTACCAGCTTGAAGTTGTGGCAGTAGTTGTGCTGTACTGAGCAGACCTTGAAAGAAAAAAGGTCAATTTAAGAGCAAATGGCAGTGCTTATTCTGTTTCAACTAGCACTCATTCTTTGAAGCTGCACTCAGATTTTCTTCCACAAGGTGGCAGCAAAACATAAAAAAGCTGATACATATAAAACTGCCCTCATCATGTTTTTAAAAAAATTATTTTAATTATTTATTAATAATTATGAAGTGTTTATTTCAAATATATGTAAAATATAAAAAAATATCCGAAAAGAAAATGCAACCAAATGAACAAATCAAAATTATTAAATAACACACAATAATAAATAAATTAATATTAATAGTTACAGCCAAAGAACATTTTAAAACTCTTGACAATTTCTTTACATATTCGAAAAGGAGTGGGAAGAAGAAAAAAAAACCCTATTTAATCCCACCCCCTGTTCACAAATCAAATGCATATAAATAGTCTACCTGCGTTCCAAATTAATATTTACACATCTACTTTGTCATACCCAAAAGCAAACACTATTCTACTTATTCAACAAAAATGGTGCAACAATGTCTTTCCAGACATTTGATGAATAGAAGTCCAATATTCACTGGCCTTTTGGCTCAGCTGTCTTGAGAAAAATATCTGGGTTCTTAGCTGTTAAAAGATCCACTTTACCCATCACTTGATAACTGTTTGCTAATTAGTGCTGAGAAGGCAGTGTTAGGTGGGTTATCAGAACTCGTTTGTTTCAGGGAGTTGATGCGAACATCTGACAGCGAAAGTAAAATTCCAAAATTTAAAATCAAAACAATATACTATGAGGATAAAACGTTTAACCTTTGCATATTACACATGTTAATTCAATATAGTTATTATCAAAAAACATTTATTAAGACAGATTTAAAAGTACTGGTACAACAGAAATTACAGAAAAGTGCATGTTTAACAACTCAGAAATATTTCAGTTTGAGGTCAGTGGTGTGCCTGGGTCAGGCGATGCACTTTCCCTGCTGTGTCCACACCTGATAGGCCATTTTCACTGAAAATATTTTAAACGTCACAGAAGTATGACAAGTTGTTGACAATGTCTGCGGTGAGCAACGTCTATGTCATGGGGCTGCCCCATGCCTTCATTTAAACCAGTGGTGGCACTGGTCTTAGCATGCTAAGCTAACTTTAGCATGTGCATTAGCATTGGACTTTTAGCATTAGCATTACCTTTAGCATGTGGACTAGCATCAATGGACACATGGCTTGTCATTTCATGTAATTTCATTTCAGTTAATTTAAGCACTAGCTGAAAGAGTAGAAATCATGATTAGATAAATATAACACAAACATGGTTAATTTCAAGTTGTTTAGGTTATTATATTTACAAAGTTCATCCAAATGTTTGCATGGTTCTTTCACCTGTTCTTATCCTCAAGCAGGGATCTGGGTCAAAGTCGCAATCTCGGGGATACATTCATCCTGATTTTGGTAAATATTTTAACATTTGTCATCTTGATAAGTTGTCTGAGATAAAAGCCTTTGTTTCTGTGCATGCTGTGGGGCAGGTAGGTAATAGCGCAGCTGCTTCCAGAAGGAGGAGGAGGGCGGCGTGGAGCTTATGCCCTTCCAGGTGACACAGTCTCCAGCCTCACCAAGAAGCTGTAGATTCTCTGGTAATGAACCTGATCTCGACACTTCTGTTGTCTCAGTTTTGATGAAAACCAATCGAGTCTGCCGCTCCACAAGGGCTGCATGGATGACACTCAGCAGGCCAGACCCTGGACCAGGATCTGGAGAGGCAGGAACCAGAACCACCGCCCGGCTCTGCTCTATGCAGTCTAACACTGCTTCTGCTACCGCTGCAACCAACCAGAGTTCAGATTACACATTACTTGATTATGATTTTATTCTATATTTTAAGCAGCAGTAAATTGTATGTATTTTATGTTAATATATTCTTTCATTACTAGGGGTACAATACCATACCTTTCCCTGGTAAGACATCACGATCATTAAGACAAAGACTGTAACCAAATCTCTCTTCCAAAACACTCTCCAGCCATTTTCTGTCATCTTCATTTAATCCTATATCTGTGTCGCTCTCGTAACACATCAGAAAGGCATCATAGCTCTTTCCATCTAAGAAAACATCAAGCAGAAACAGCTTGTCACTGCTGTCACATAGTAATACAGGTAGAGACAACATGGTTGGCTGCTTTTACCAAACAATTCTGGGAAACATATATACCTGTTACATAAAAGCTATTCAAAAACAAATAACCAAAAACATAAATCCCACCTGATTTGCTGTTATAGCAAGTGTCTCGCAGGAAAAGTGCGATGTCCATTTTCAACTTCACATAAACAGCTACTGTTACTGCAATCACCACCACAATGCCCACAATGCCGAGAGCCAGTGAGACGGAGAAAGGAGATGCTGTAGGGACATAAACGACATAAAAATAAAAATAATATAATTTATTAAAAGTAGCAGACGCCAGGTCAAACTTTGCTCTAACTTCAATGTGTGGTTGAAGTGCAGCTAATTGAATCCCAGGATCATAAGCTGAGCTGCTTCGGGCTTTATGATAGTAAAGTGAGCACAACACTGCTGGAATCAACCATATGGCAACAATAGTAAATCAGAATCAGAAATGTGTTTATTGTAGACTTTTACATACAGAGAATATGCTTTGATATTTTGGAGCATTACAATAAACATAGTTAAACTAACTTTTTTCTCTTTTTTAAACCATGCACTACCAAATTCAAGTAGTATCAATTTCAATATATTTCTTCTTAAATATTCTATAAAGTTTGTACAAAATATATGTTTTTAGAATGAAAGAGCTGCAGTTTATGCAGGAATGTGCAACAAAGGGGGGAAAGCCAGTGTTCTATCTATTCATCCCTCTTGTATACCTTTTTGGGCCAAGGTGATGGTGACAAAGCTTGCGGGTTCATATACAGATTCCAGTTTACAGGTGTAATTTTTTGATAGATCCTCCTCTGACACTCTTTTGAAGACTAGAGATGCTGTCATTTTTATTCCTTCGGTATCATATTCCCTGAAAAAGAAAGGAAAGGAAAGAATGAAGATAAAGAAGGACAACTGCTAACTATAATATGTGTGTGAGTGCTTATGTGGCTACGTATAATATTTGCACTTCCAAACTTAGTTGGTACATCTGTGTGGCATGTTTACCATGTATTATTGTAGAAAACTGGGAAACTGTTATTTGTTTCCACAAATGAGCTTCCACTTAACCAGAACACCTCATCAAACTCTGAATACATAACAGCTTTACAATCAATCATCACTGTTGAACCTAGAAAAAGCAGAGTTTACACAAATGTTACAAGTAGTTCATTCTAAAGCTATATATAGCGTGTGTTTGTTTGTGCATCTACACAATAACAGAGAATCCAACCTAAATCTACATGAAAGACATCATTTTCACATGGTGAAAGTATTGCTGTTTCCCCAGATTTTTCTGTACAACAAAAAGAGAAAACATGTAACATTTTTAAATAAACACATTAAAGTTATTGAAGATAAACATATCTCAAAAGTGTTTTTCTTACTGTTTGGTTGGACATCAAGCACCACTGTAAAGGTCATGTTATATATTTGACCATGATACAGGTAAGACCTGATACAGGTGTACACACCCTGGTCATTCTTTTCCACTTTTGGAAAGTAACTGGCTTTTGGCAGTGACTCACCCTCCTACAAGACAGAAAATTAAGTTTGACATTTAATTACCATTTTTAGTTTTAAATGTAGAAAAAAAACATGTTCAAATGTATATTAAAACAACTGTGGTACACTTTGGAAAATAGTAATAATGTAAAAACAAATCAAGCAAGTTACAGCTTCTAATTAAACAATCATGTTCACACTCAATTCACACAATTTTGCTGTGTTAAAATACCTTGTGCCAGATAATGCTGTTGCTGGTAATATCAGGGGTATTTTCAGCAGGGATGTTTACATCAGGGCAATTTAATTTGCAGGACTCCTGTGTGTAACATGTCTCAGAGTACATGTTCCTTTCTTCATACTCTCTCTCTGTTGTGTAAACTGTCAGCCTGAACCAGAACTGGCTACTGGCATTCCTAACATGTCATCAAGAAAAGGTTAATGTGAAGATTTAGATTTGAAACTCTGAAAGTATTGAAGGTTTTAAGGCTTCTCCAAAATACAACCTTTCCTCTAGCCAGTGTGCTATTTCTACATCCAGATAGTTTTGATATCAGTTGGCAAGATCTGCAGATGTCTGCCATCACCATAATGCAACAGACCTTTAATGGTATTTGGTTCATGGCTGACAAGGTTTCAAGCTGCAAAAAACCAAAACTATCTGAATAGAGAGATATAGCTCTGGATAAGAGCCACTTTAAATCACACTACTTTTGTAAAGGCATTTGTGATTTCCAGAGGAGAATCATGATGGCTTTATTATTTGATCCATTGACTTTTCACTTGTGATTTTGAATGAAACGTCTGAACAACTTTTAGATGGATTACTATGAAATTTGGTATCAACATTGGTATCAACATTGTTCTTTTCAGGAAGAATTGTAATCCTTTACTTTTTATCTAATGTCAACATTAAGTGATGTCATTCCTATCAGCCTCTGCTATACTTTGTGTTTATTAGCAAATGTTAGCATGCTATCAAGCTAAATTAAGATGTTGAACATTATCTCCTCAACACCAGCATGCTCGCATTGTTATTGTTGGCTTTTTAGCATTCTCACATTAGCATTGTGCTCAAAGCACCGCTAAGTACAGCATCATTACCAAGCTGCTAGCAGAGTCTTGTTTATTGTTGCTCACCAAGATGGCATGCAACAAGTACAACAGCTTAGCACTTTATAGTAACTACACACTATAAAGCAAGTAGTAGTAAATACAGAATTCATCATTTATAAAGCATTGTTCATACATTAATACACATTAGTAGGTCATTCATAAACATAGTTATATGTAACCCTTATCACGAGGTAGTAATAATGTACAAAGGTGTAATAGTCTAAAGTAGTCTTATCAATGTGGACCAGAATCAGAATACACTAAATTGTTAAGAGCCTGAGAATTGAATGTCAATAAAAAGAATACCACATCCGAATGACAGTTTGCATTAAGTGTATTAAATACACAGGTATGGTACATACATAAGAAAGCAGGTATGAAAAATAAACTAAAATAATAAAGTGCGCACATTAAAAAAAAAAAACCTTCCTTTTAACTTCGTTGAGCTCTATTCGTCCTTAGTTCAACTTGCCTTTATTGACAAGAGTTCATTTCTCACCGTTGGGGCCCTTTTAAGTTTGTGTTAGTGTTTGTCCTACCACCATGAAGATGAGGAAGATCCTGGCAATCCGTCTAAAGTCAGAGTCACAAACACGGTTGGCTCACCACCCAGCCACCTAGACTGGGAATCCACAAAGCTCTGGAAAAACGTCTGGAACATGTAGAATGGATCTCAGCTGCACAAGGCTTCCAACTCTTTACCAAAACCTGACCTATAAACAAGGCCAAATCATTTCTCTCAATTACCATTCAGCGAATACACGGACTGCTACGGGCTACTATAAAATAAAATGAAATATTTCAGTACACCTATAATGCAATATCAAAATCGCTCTCTCATTGTACAACAGCTTCTTGTTTCTTCTTATATATAAAAAGTATGAATTTCTCAATTATCAAAAGTACATGTGCATCAAAAATTACATCCTTGATATAAACACTAAGTTTTATGAACCCTAAGTAACATTAGCAGTGTCATAAATAAACTGCAGGCATTGCACGTAAACATTGATCAAATCGTATTACTTCAAATTAGAGGCATTAAGGTGTTAGCGTGCTCATTTATCCCCCTCTGCACCGGTAACAGTGGAAAGAATGCACTAAAAATTTACCTCTTTAACTTCCAGTAACAACAGTTTTTAACATCATTATTTTTTCAAAGTAACCATTTAGCAACAACATGGAAAGGTAACAATTCCTTTTATAACCCACAAACAAAATAGTTTGTAATTTTCACAGGCATTAAAGAGTATTCCGCTAGCTTATTGTGGTTAATTACCCTATTAGCATATGAATACAGCAGTCTCACATTAACTTTACACAATTAGCACCTTTGCATAGCTTCACCGATTAGCGCCGATTAGCATAAATGCTAGCGAACTCCCAGTAAACTCAGCAGGCTAGGTTAAATACAAATGGGCCTCAAAAGCCTGGGCCTGTTAACATGGATGCTAGCGAACTCAAAGGCCTAGCGCAAGGTAAACAACTCACCATTTTAGCGGAATTCACCGCCTTTAGCTCCGTGACAACAGTGGATTCAGGCACAGCTCTCATTTACTCTCTATATTACAACAGGGTATAGTCAGTATAAGCGATTATGATCACAGAATTTGTTTAATTCACTCCATGTCGTTTCTCGTCTTACCAAGGGGATAACGCAGCCTCCTACGCTCAGGTACAGGCGCCAAAAGAATGTGCAGAGACGCGAAACGAGAGGCGTAATTGTAACGGAACATAGCTGGCAGCTGATTGGTCAGCTCACTGCATCATAACGTCCACCCATTTGCTAACTTACAAGCCCATCAAAGATGCTGAGAAAAATAAAAGTTAACCCTTAGTGACTTGGTCAGACAGCTAAATAGTGTTTCTCATTATTAAGCCTGGGCTACATATACAT
>NC_060169.1:11633517-11643033 GCF_021292245.1 Micropterus dolomieu | reverse complement strand
GGATCTCAGCTGCACAAGGCTTCCAACTCTTTACCAAAACCTGACCTATAAACAAGGCCAAATCATTTCTCTCAATTACCATTCAGCGAATACACGGATTGCTACGGGCTACTATAAAATGAAATGAAATATTTCAGTACACCTATAATGCAATATCAAAATCGCTCTCTCATTGTACAACAGCTTCTTGTTTCTTCTTATATATAAAAAGTATGAATTTCTCAATTATCAAAAGTACATGTGCATCAAAAATTACATCCTTGATATAAACACTAAGTTTTATGAACCCTAAGTAACATTAGCAGTGTCATAAATAAACTGCAGGCATTGCACGTAAACATTGATCAAATCGTATTACTTCAAATTAGAGGCATTAAGGTGTTAGCGTGCTCATTTATCCCCCTCTGCACCGGTAACAGTGGAAAGAATGCACTAAAAATTTACCTCTTTAACTTCCAGTAACAACAGTTTTTAACATCATTATTTTTTCAAAGTAACCATTTAGCAACAACATGGAAAGGTAACAATTCCTTTTATAACCCACAAACAAAATAGTTTGTAATTTTCACAGGCATTAAAGAGTATTCCGCTAGCTTATTGTGGTTAATTACCCTATTAGCATATGAATACAGCAGTCTCACATTAACTTTACACAATTAGCACCTTTGCATAGCTTCACCGATTAGCGCCGATTAGCATAAATGCTAGCGAACTCCCAGTAAACTCAGCAGGCTAGGTTAAATACAAATGGGCCTCAAAAGCCTGGGCCTGTTAACATGGATGCTAGCGAACTCAAAGGCCTAGCGCAAGGTAAACAACTCACCATTTTAGCGGAATTCACTGCCTTTAGCTCCGTGACAACAGTGGATTCAGGCACAGCTCTCATTTACTCTCTATATTACAACAGGGTATAGTCAGTATAAGCGATTATGATCACAGAATTTGTTTAATTCACTCCATGTCGTTTCTCGTCTTACCAAGGGGATAACGCAGCCTCCTACGCTCAGGTACAGGCGCCAAAAGAATGTGCAGAGACGCGAAACGATAGGCGTAATTGTAACGGAACATAGCTGGCAGCTGATTGGTCAGCTCACTGCATCATAACGTCCACCCATTTGCTAACTTACAAGCCCATCAAAGATGCTGAGAAAAATAAAAGTTAACCCTTAGTGACTTGGTCAGACAGCTAAATAGTGTTTCTCATTATTAAGCCTGGGCTACACTCTCCCCCCTTGAACTCATGTACGTCCCCGTACATGGTGCTGGCTGAACTGTTATTATCTCAGGGTACAGGACAGAAGGATATAAGTTTTCACCCTCCCTTAAAATGTCCGCCACAGCCGTAGTTAACCCATGAAAGAATGATTTAACAACTGTGACAAAGGGGTTTCCAAGTTCAGTATAGTCAAGTCTTTTTGAAGGCTGACGATTCCTCTCGGATCTTCTGACAGGGATATCTGTGCCTTTGTGCTCCTGTGTCTCCTCTTGACTTGCTGTTTCCATTGCGACTGTCTCATCCTTTCCTTCCTCTTCTAGTTTTTCACTTCCAGCACGACTCATCTCCTCTTCACTCTCTGACATGTCCGAGAACACTGGAAGCTGCTCATTGTGGATGTCATCATCATCATCATGTAAGTTGTGTTTCTCCACAGATTGTTCATTATCAGGTAAGTTACTTTCAGTCATGACTATTTCATCAACTTGTTCATCAGGCATGACTCTTTTGGTAAGTAGGTACTCAGTGTCACAGTGATGGCAGTTAGGATCACTAAGTGTGAGGGGTATGTCTGAGGTACCATTAAACCCACCAGGTGGTTTGTCAATTTCAGGAATGCAATCAACATTCTGATCATTTAAAGGACTCTCGATGGGACAGATGCCTAGAGGTTCAGTATGCTGTGTATCCTGCACAGAAGACATAGTTGAATCAGGCTGCACTAGACTGTCATGGACTAGTGAAAACTGAGCATTTGGGGGTTCTCTGAAACAGTAAACAGGAATGATTTCATCCTCATCTTCTGAGAAGTAGTTTTCGTCCACAGTGGGATTTGCACGGGTTGCTGGCCTGCACCTTACAGGCTGCTGGTCAGGCTCCCTGTTGACCTCTGCAGGCAAGTACCCACATGGAAGTAGTAAGTCCCTATGCAGTGTTCTTAGAGGACCATCCTGATTTCAGGTTTGACTGTGTAGACGGGCAGAATACCTGCTCTCCTCAGCACTACATGGACAGTTGACTCCCACTTGTCTGAAATCTTATGTTTCCCTCGAATACGAACATTTCTGACCAACACTCGGTCTCCAGCTTCCAAGTCCGAAGCAGTCACACGCCTGTCATACCTCACTTTGTTTTTGTGTGCTATTTTTGCAGCATTATCAGTTGCTATCTTGTAGCTGTCTTCAAGTCGTGACTTAAGCTTTTGCACATACTCTGAGTGTGATGTATGCTGACCCCATTGCACTGGCAATCCAAACACCAAATCAACCGGAAGACGAGGCTGACGCCCAAACATCAGTTCATATGGTGTGAATCCTGTCACCTCATTCCTGGTGCAATTATAGGCGTGGACCAGGGGTTTTACAAAATCACGCCAATGAGACTTCTCTGAGTCTTGAAGAGTACCTAGCATGTTGAGTAATGGGCGATTAAATCGCTCAACAGTGTTGCCCCTAGGATGGTATGGGGTTGTTCTTACTTTATGTATGCCGGCCACTCGACAGAGCTCTTTTATCGTGCGGGACTCGAAATCGGGCCCCTGATCACTGTGTAGCTTTTCTGGGATTCCGTAGTGCACCATGAAGTTCTCCCACAGACACTTTGCTACTGTGCGGGCCTTCTGGTTAGGTGTTGGCATGGCAACCGCAAACTTGGTAAAGTGATCTGTAATCACAAGTATGTCTTTGGTCCCACTGTTGTCAGGTTCAAGAGAGAGGAAGTCCATACAGAGGAGCTCAAGGGGTCTGGTGGTGTTAATGTTGACTAAAGGCGCAGCTCTCTCAGGTAGTGCCTTCCTCCGTACGCACCTGCCACATGTTTTGACCTTTCTCTCAACATCCAAAGCCATCTTTGGCCAAAAGAATCTGGTCCTTACAAGATCCAGTGTGCGATCAACCCCCATATGACCCATATGATCATGTAGGCTGGTTAAAACTGTGTCACGAAGTTCAGCTGGGAGCACAAGCTGATAAAATGTCTGAGATCCTACTTGGCGTCTCCGGTACAAGATGTCATTGAGAAGTTCAAGGCGATTCAGCTCTCTCAGTAAGAATGGAAGCACAGGGAGTTCATGCCGCAAAGTGGGGGGTGGTTTGTCTCCCTGCTCGATCTGGGAAATGACATGCTTTAAGATTTGATCAGCTCTTTGTTTACTTACAAGCTCTGCCTCAGTTAAGTGGGGGATAACTGGCAACCCACCAAGGTGATCTTCTTGCCCATAACCGTCAGGCACAGCAGTAGGTGAGATGGCAAGAGTTTCAACTAAGGCAACACCACTTGTAAAATCTTGATCATGACTGACACTGTAGATGAGCTGTCTCTCACAGATCGCTTGCACAACAGCTTGATCTACTGCATCTATGTTTTCTGGATCAGAGAGGTGACCCTGGGTGAACTGTCATATGCGCTTTCTCTCCTTTTGAGATTTAAGATCATCAGCCAGCTTCCCATTAGGCCTGCGGGACAATCCATCTGCATCACCATTTTGCTTTCCTGGACGATAGAGGAGTTTAAATGAGAACGTGGACAGTGCTGCCAGCCACCTATAGCTTGTCGCATCAAGTTTTGCTGAGGTCAGGATATATGTCAGCGGATTGCTATCAGTAACAACAGTGAAGTGGTTGCCGTAAAGATAATCACTAAACTTTTCTGTCACTGACCACTTGAGTGCCAAAAATTCCAACTTGTGTGCTGGATAGCGACTCTCACTCCTTGACAACCCTCTGCTTGCATAGCCTATGACTCGAAGTTGGCCCTCCTGTTCCTGATACAAAATAGCACCGAGTCCAGTGGTGCTTGCATCGGTGTGGAGTACATAGGGCTTCTGGGGATCTGCAAAACCCAACACCGGGGCAGAGGTAAGGCTCTCAATAACCAGGTCAAACGCTTGCTGGCAAGCAGGTGTCCAGCGATCCCCAAAGACTTCCTTTGGGTTGAGGTACTGACCTGCTCTCTCTTCTGACTTACATTTCTTGTGAGAAGATGGGTAACCAGAGGTTAGATTATGGAGGGGCTTCACGATGTTAGAGTAGCCCTTAACAAACCTCCTGTAGTACCCAGCGAACCCAAGAAAGGATCTCAACTCTCGCAGGTTGGTTGGGACTGGCCAAGTCTTAAGAGCAGTGATCTTCTCCGGATCAGTCTCAACTCCATTCCTAGAAACCACATGCCCAAGATAACGGACTGACGTCTGGAAGAAGACACACTTTTCAGGAGATAATTTCAACCCGAATTCTCTAAGGCGTGTGAGCACCTTCATCAGCCTTGCTTCATGCTCCTCTAGAGTCTTTGAGAACACAATCAAGTCATCAATAAAGACTAGCACGTCCTTTAAATGCATGTCCCCCATACACTTTTCCATTAATCTTTGAAATGTACTCGGCGCATTGGTCACTCCCTGAGGCATTCGGTTGAATTCCCAGAACCCAAGGGGACACACGAAAGCGGTTTTTGGTTTATCTGCTTCCTCAACCTCGATTTGGTAATAACCAGACTTCAAATCAAGGACGGAGAACCACTGGGAACCGCTGAGCACTGAGAATGTGTCTTCCAGCTTTGGAAGAGAATATGCATCCTTTATGGTCTGGAGGTTCAGACGCCTGTAGTCTATGCACAACCGGACCTGGCCATTCTTTGACAAGAAAGGTGACTCGGACTCTCTGATGACTCCTGCATCAAGAAGCTCTTGAATATGTTTTCGAACAGCTTCAATGTCTTGTGGGTGTATTGGTCGAGCACGCTGTTTAAAAGGAGTTTCATCTGAGAGTTTGATGTTATGTGCTACCTTATCTGTTCGGCCAAAATCCAGGTCATGTTGCGCAAACACGTCGGGCATGTTGTTGAGCTGCTGAGTGATGCGTTCTTTCCATTCAGATGGAATTGGGGACTCACCAAAATTGAAGTTCAGGTTGTGCTTTTTGTTTGACTGAGCCTCTGGTGACTTTCGGAGGGACTCTGATTGGTTTACTACACTGTGCTCCTGTAACAAGATGCTCTGGTAAGCGCTTATCTCTGCAATCGCACATTTAGCAGGGATGACTATATCATGGTCAGACTCATTACTGATGACAACGGGTAGCTTATAGGGCCGCTGCTGGGGAACGTCAACCAAGCTAGCTGTCACCAACAAGCCACCCGGCAAGGCGGATGAAGATGGCTGCTCAATGACTACGGACTTCTCATTCAGTAAGCAATTAGCTACAGCAACTCCCTCAACTACTACAGTTTCACCAGCTGGAATGACTTTAGAGTGTCTGCCTTGCAATCTCACTACACTGTGGTGACTGTTGTTGGTCTGCTTTTGTCTGAGCTCAAGACATTTAAGAACTGCCCTATAGCCAAGCGGGATGGGTTGATGGTATGTCAATCCGGCTTCAGAGTACATGTCATACAAAACATCAAGGGTATTGGTGCCTATAAGCACAAGAGACTGTGATGTGGCCCGAATGTCAGGAACAACCAAAGCAAGTGTATGCACATCCATTGATGCTCCAATAAACTCTTTTGGAAAAGTTACAGTCATTTCTATGTAACCTAAGTAGGGTACGGACTGTCCATTCGCTCCCTCCACCTCCAAGAGATCATGTAGTGGCTTAATCTCCTGCTCTGACAAGTGCTGTTCATAAAATGACCGGGGAACTGTCGTTACTTGTGAACCCGTATCAAGTAGGCAGTTAACTTCTTCACCTTTTATGTTGACTTTAGCTGTACTCTTGGTGCCAACCAGTCTCTTAGGAAGTTTAAAAGGGTGGTTCTTACTTGAATGTTTTAGACTAGCACATACTCCAGCCTTGCCTTTGCGGTTTGCGTCTGAGGGACGTTTTTGACTCCCTTCAGCCCCCGTTTGTCCCACAACAGGAACTGTTAGTCGTTTAAAGGTAAGTTGAGACTGGTTTGTGTTTCCCACCTGTGCTGCTTCTCCTCTAACTGTTTTCTCTTTTCAGCTACTAAAAGCAGGGTTTGCCCTGTCTGTGCAAAATGGGGCAATGTGTCCATCCTCCCCACAGTTAAAGCAGTACCAAGGCCTGGGTCTGTTAGTCTGCTTTTTCTTGGTCTGTTTTAGCATGTCTGTGTCAGCACTGTCTAGTTTTGGTACCTTTCCTGTACTTTTCCCTGCTGCTCCCCCGTTATCAGCCCCCTTCGTCTTTTTCTGTGACATGAAAGAGGTTAATTGGCTTTGCAGACTGGCAACCTGTCTCCCAAGATCCTCAATCACACTGAGACTGACCTCTGACTTCTCTTTTGACTCTACACAGGCCCACGCGCTTTGGAGCTGAAGATGACCACGTTGCCTGGCAGTGCCAATGTGTTTTTTCATGCGACTAGCTTTTGCTAACTGTCTGTCCTCTTCTGTTCTTAGTAACAGCAAGAGGTCAGCAAATGAAGGGGGGCTGCTTTTCTTCTGCTCAAGTTGCAGGCCAGAGAGCAAAGAATTGTCCCAGCATCCCCTACAGAACTGTTTGAGTAGGTATTTATCCACCTCGGCAGGCGCAACTCCACCCCTTCTTACAGCTAGGTTTAATGCTAATTGCAATCGATAAAGATATGTGGAGGGCTTCTCACCCGGATCTTGAAGGGTGTTCATAAACTGGGTAAAAAGTTCCTCCCCATCCTCAACAGTACCAAAGGCTTAGTCCAAAAGTTGCAGGTAAGCGGTGGGGGGTGATCCAGGCCGTAGCCCTTTGACCACATAGGCTGCAGGCGAAAGCAGACATTCGAGAATTCTTCTTGAGATCTGGAGATGGGACAAGTTCGGATCGTTTAAAAGCAGTTCGATGTGTGAGCGCCAAGTGTCGTAATCAGCTTCACTATTGGGTCTGGGAATCTTTCCAGAAAAGGAACGAAGCCTTACTGGGGATTGCAAGTGTGGGCTACTATCTTCCCTCCTTACAATATGCTCAACCACCACCTTCTGTATTTCTGCTGGGTTTATGTCACTTACTGAAAGGGACGGAGCTTTCCCTCCATTAGTGAACAGGACTGAATCAGGGGCACTTAAACAACTGCCTTCCAGAGGGGTGTCCAAGAGTGAGACAAGGGGCTGTTGACCCTCGGGGGTAGAAGGTTGACGCGTCACAACTGGGGTCTCAACATGTGAAGGAGAGATTTCTGTAGTTACGTGCCTCATAGCTTCAATATCTTCACCAATCTGAGACATCATCTCTTTCAACACCTCCCTATAGTCTTTGCCACTTAGCTTGGCTAAGCCCTTTAGCTCAGCTAGGTATGTTTTTGTAACAATACTACCAATCTGAGTCGTGTACACACTGCTTAATGCTTTTACACCATATCTAGCACATGGCTCACCTTGCACTGTGTATGTGTATGGCAAAAGTGGCTCTAGGTACTCTAAAGCCGAGCTGCTCGAAAACTCAATGATCAGGTTTTGGTAAAATTCTGATTTAGAATCATCAACGGAAAGGGCTCTTTCAATCGAACTGTACTTCTTAAGGAAGTCAACAACTTGCTCATCTTGGTCTGCTACTTGGGTTAAACCACTAACGATAACTGCATTTGGAATTTTAACACTTGACTTCTGTATGAAGTCCATTTTGCATATTCTTTCAAAATTGATATCCAATGTCTCTGGCTCCTGGCTGGCTCGCCAATTTATGTAACCCTTATCACGAGGTAGTAATAATGTACATAGGTGTAATAGTCTAAAGTAGTCTTATCAATGTGGACCAGAATCAGAATACACTAAATTGTTAAGAGCCTGAGAATTGAATGTCAATAAAAAGAATACCACACCCGAATGACAGTTTGCATTAAGTGTATTAAATACACAGGGATGGTACATACATAAGAAAGCAGGTTTTAAAAAAAACCAACCTTCCTTTTAACTTCGTTGAGCTCAGTTCGTCCTTAGTTCCACTTGCCTTTATTGACAAGAGTTCATTTCTCACCGTTGGGGCCCTTTTAAGTTTGTGTTAGTGTTTGTCCTACCACCATGAAGATGAGGAAGATCCTGGCAATCCGTCTAAAGTCAGAGTCACAAACACGGTTGGCTTGCCACCCAGCCACCTAGACTGGGAATCCACAAAGCTCTGGAAAAACGTCTGGAACATGTAGAATGGATCTCAGCTGCACAAGGCTTCCAACTCTTTACCAAAACCTGACCTATAAACAAGGCCAAATCATTTCTCTCAATTACCATTCAGCGAATACACGGATTGCTACGGGCTACTATAAAATGAAATGAAATATTTCAGTACACCTATAATGCAATATCAAAATCGCTCTCTCATTGTACAACAGCTTCTTGTTTCTTCTTATATATAAAAAGTATGAATTTCTCAATTATCAAAAGTACATGTGCATCAAAAATTACATCCTTGATATAAACACTAAGTTTTATGAACCCTAAGTAACATTAGCAGTGTCATAAATAAACTGCAGGCATTGCACGTAAACATTGATCAAATCGTATTACTTCAAATTAGAGGCATTAAGGTGTTAGCGTGCTCATTTATCCCCCTCTGCACCGGTAACAGTGGAAAGAATGCACTAAAAATTTACCTCTTTAACTTCCAGTAACAACAGTTTTTAACATCATTATTTTTTCAAAGTAACCATTTAGCAACAACATGGAAAGGTAACAATTCCTTTTATAACCCACAAACAAAATAGTTTGTAATTTTCACAGGCATTAAAGAGTATTCCGCTAGCTTATTGTGGTTAATTACCCTATTAGCATATGAATACAGCAGTCTCACATTAACTTTACACAATTAGCACCTTTGCATAGCTTCACCGATTAGCGCCGATTAGCATAAATGCTAGCGAACTCCCAGTAAACTCAGCAGGCTAGGTTAAATACAAATGGGCCTCAAAAGCCTGGGCCTGTTAACATGGATGCTAGCGAACTCAAAGGCCTAGCGCAAGGTAAACAACTCACCATTTTAGCGGAATTCACCGCCTTTAGCTCCGTGACAACAGTGGATTCAGGCACAGCTCTCATTTACTCTCTATATTACAACAGGGTATAGTCAGTATAAGCGATTATGATCACAGAATTTGTTTAATTCACTCCATGTCGTTTCTCGTCTTACCAAGGGGATAACGCAGCCTCCTACGCTCAGGTACAGGCGCCAAAAGAATGTGCAGAGACGCGAAACGAGAGGCGTAATTGTAACGGAACATAGCTGGCAGCTGATTGGTCAGCTCACTGCATCATAACGTCCACCCATTTGCTAACTTACAAGCCCATCAAAGATGCTGAGAAAAATAAAAGTTAACCCTTAGTGACTTGGTCAGACAGCTAAATAGTGTTTCTCATTATTAAGCCTGGGCTACATATACAT
>NC_060169.1:11601263-11633417 GCF_021292245.1 Micropterus dolomieu | reverse complement strand
GGATCTCAGCTGCACAAGGCTTCCAACTCTTTACCAAAACCTGACCTATAAACAAGGCCAAATCATTTCTCTCAATTACCATTCAGCGAATACACGGATTGCTACGGGCTACTATAAAATGAAATGAAATATTTCAGTACACCTATAATGCAATATCAAAATCGCTCTCTCATTGTACAACAGCTTCTTGTTTCTTCTTATATATAAAAAGTATGAATTTCTCAATTATCAAAAGTACATGTGCATCAAAAATTACATCCTTGATATAAACACTAAGTTTTATGAACCCTAAGTAACATTAGCAGTGTCATAAATAAACTGCAGGCATTGCACGTAAACATTGATCAAATCGTATTACTTCAAATTAGAGGCATTAAGGTGTTAGCGTGCTCATTTATCCCCCTCTGCACCGGTAACAGTGGAAAGAATGCACTAAAAATTTACCTCTTTAACTTCCAGTAACAACAGTTTTTAACATCATTATTTTTTCAAAGTAACCATTTAGCAACAACATGGAAAGGTAACAATTCCTTTTATAACCCACAAACAAAATAGTTTGTAATTTTCACAGGCATTAAAGAGTATTCCGCTAGCTTATTGTGGTTAATTACCCTATTAGCATATGAATACAGCAGTCTCACATTAACTTTACACAATTAGCACCTTTGCATAGCTTCACCGATTAGCGCCGATTAGCATAAATGCTAGCGAACTCCCAGTAAACTCAGCAGGCTAGGTTAAATACAAATGGGCCTCAAAAGCCTGGGCCTGTTAACATGGATGCTAGCGAACTCAAAGGCCTAGCGCAAGGTAAACAACTCACCATTTTAGCGGAATTCACTGCCTTTAGCTCCGTGACAACAGTGGATTCAGGCACAGCTCTCATTTACTCTCTATATTACAACAGGGTATAGTCAGTATAAGCGATTATGATCACAGAATTTGTTTAATTCACTCCATGTCGTTTCTCGTCTTACCAAGGGGATAACGCAGCCTCCTACGCTCAGGTACAGGCGCCAAAAGAATGTGCAGAGACGCGAAACGAGAGGCGTAATTGTAACGGAACATAGCTGGCAGCTGATTGGTCAGCTCACTGCATCATAACGTCCACCCATTTGCTAACTTACAAGCCCATCAAAGATGCTGAGAAAAATAAAAGTTAACCCTTAGTGACTTGGTCAGACAGCTAAATAGTGTTTCTCATTATTAAGCCTGGGCTACATATACATGTTGTATTCTAATAAGCTCATCTATAATGTGCTTAATAATTGTATTTTCATACTTTATACATGATCAGTTCACTATTTATAAATTAAGTATTATTTTAATGACAAACCATTTATAAATGAGTTGTTAATGGTTCTTTCCCGGGAAAGAATATTAACAATCTCAGCATAACGCCTAAATCTACCAGTCGCAAAGCCCATAGGATGCTACTAAGACTACCTGAAAGATTCCCCAGCTAACTTTACTACACCAATAGGATTGGAGTAGTTTCATTCATAGTTCAGCCCTGCCACGCCCAGAGGCGTTCCCATAGTGTCGTCACCAACGCAGGGTCTCGTTCCCCTTCTCGGGGAACAAGGGTTACATACGTAACCCGAGACGTTTCTGGTCAAGCCGCCCTTCTCAACCATGTCTCCTCCTTACCATAGACTGTAGCCCACATAAAAAATACGGGCCTTAAAGCAGTGCTATTTTGACCCTTGACGCATCCAGTAGTCTCCGCCGTGTGTGCTCATTTTAGCGCCCTTACCGAGGAAGAACAGAGATCACACGGGCCCAGAAGTGGGTCTTAAGTGTAAATATACCATATACCATCACATATACTATTACCGAAGGAGTTTTTTACCCCTGGAAACTCCGTTGAGTAAAGTTTGTAACCTTTAGGAGAGAGCTAAAAGTGCAGCGTGATGCTAGCTTAAATGGGTGGGTTAAAACCATATTACTGTAAGTTAAAAACAGTCGGAGGATGTTGTGAACACGATGTCGTGAACTGTTCAACAGTATTTTGTTGTGTCCTGATTTCAAACTAATCTCTGCTACTTTTGGATGTGTAAGCACATGTAGTACCTTCAGAGGTATTTTTATTTACAGTATTTATAATGTTAAAGATAATTTCTTTGACTAAAATGTGTAAACTCTGTTCTGTATTTTTTGGTTGTAATTTAATCTAATGTTAAGAAATTTAATTAATTCATAGTAGGGATCATAGTTGCTTAAATGCTAAATCTTCGGTAACGTTATAACAATCTAAAACTTAAGAACAGGGTGACAACAGGGTGATTATATTTAGTTTTGACAAACGGTATGAGATCTTATTTGAAGAACATTGACTGTGATGATTTTTCTGATTTATTCTGCACTCTATACGTGCAGCCTGGTTTTTGAGACCGTGGATTGTAGCTTAGAGGTCAACTCTTTGCTGGATGCAGATGGCAAGCGAGTCCCAGAGATGATGCACCTTGTATGATGAGATCGGACCACGGTGTGGCCAGGTGCTTCGGATCCCATTCAACAGGACTGACACATCAGATTACAGGACACTGGCAGATAAGAAAGATCCACCACATGTTCATTATCCTGCCCAGGTAGAGATACAAATAACTGAAAGACACTGGACACTTTTTAAAATTGTATTTTTTATGAAAGAGCTCTTCTTATTCTGGGGATTGTTTCAAACATGGTTGGTGCACTATGAGAGTGTTAAAGGTACTGTAATAAACCTGCCCACTGTTATTTAATCACACACAGTCTATTTCTTACCCCAACACTACTTCTCAGTACCTAGGTTGGTAAGTTAGCTAAAGTTCTACACTAGTGTTAAATATTCTACACCTGTCTTTAGCATTCAAAAACTTTCCCCTGTACGTTGAACTATGACGCTAAGGGGCTCCCAAGTGTGTTATAAAGTTACAACAAGGGGTCTTGATCATTGGTCCATATGTGACGACTTGGGAGTGAGAACGGGTTGGGTTGTAGATTGTTCATTTTATATCAACAGTTGAACAGTTTATGCAGCAATAGTCTCTCGTGTTGTTGTGTTTTTTTGTGAATGAATGGGTGAAAGGCATTTTGTAATAAATAATAGCGGGGGTCAGGCACGCCCTCAAACCAAACTAGTCTGAGCGGAGGCCCTTTGGCTCGACTTGCCTTTGTTTGGTTTTCCATTGTAGAAATTTTGTACCTGTACCTGCTTCCAGGTACTTTTTTTCGTATCACCTCACCTCCTTCGAGGTTCCAAGCAAGCTGAGGGATACTAAAATGTAACATGAAAACACGACAGACTGCTGATTGGTCAGAGAGAATCGTCACTATTCACTGCATCATCATTGCGTGTGCCAGACAGAGGCAGCAACAGAACATATTTTACAGTTTTCGTATGTAATTTCATCATTAAATCCACTTATAAGAAGTTTTGAGGTGAGTATATTGACAGTTTTACGAGAAGTGATGGCGGAACAAAAATGTGCTTGAATATTTTTGGAGTTGAGGAGCTCCGCAAGTGGCTGCAGGGGAAGCCTGTCCCAACCCATGGGAGGAGCGTGTGAGGCCGGCCAGCCGCTCGCTGACAGAGCCCTCTGCTCCCACCGTCACACAGACCGCTGCAGCAACAACGGCAGAGGAAACAGCTGGAAGATATTCATACCGCTTATCTGTCTTAACATTCTGAGGAATGTTGAAACGTTTTAACTTAAAAAAGAGAAGGCTGTGTGGATCGCTGGTGTGTGTCACATTGAACATTACGTTGCGGCAGAGCTACGTAGGCCTACTATCTCTGGGTACTATCTGCAATGGAAAACGGATCTTATGAACCATTAACAACTCATACATAAATGATTTGTCATTAAAATAATACTTCATTTATAAATAGTGAACCGATCATATATGAAGTAAGAAAATACAATTATTAAAGCACATTATAGATGAGATTATTAATAAAGAATACAACATGTATAACTATGTTTATAAATGACTTACTAATGTGCATTAACGTAAGAACAATGGTTTATAAATGATGAATTAAAAATGTACTAATACTTAACAACTGCTTTATAGTGTGTAGATAACAAAGAATAAAATATTTATAACTGTGTTTATGAAAGACTTACTAATGTGTATTAATGTATGAATAATGCTTTATAAATGATGAATTCCTTATTTATTAATGCTTAACTAATGCTTTGCTAATGTAAAACCTCATCCATCATTAATCTTAGTGGCATAGCCAAAATAATTCCATAGGAGTAAAATGTGTTTTTGTATGCCTAAAGTATTTATGCTACTTTTATAGTCTTTTGACAAACGGTATGAGATCTTATTTTAATGTCAGACTTAAAAACAAAAGCTTTTGAAAATTAAATTTGTTTTCTGGAGATATTTGCTCCATGGTAAGAGAGGAATGCAATTTATCAATATGCACATGAGTGTATTTTACCCCAGAGAGCATGAGTAGTTCCCCTCATGGTTTACAGATGCATTCAAAATCACAAGGCTCGTCCTATGAACCAGAATGCCCATCTGGATCTGCTCAGCTGATGACATGTTGCTGGTCAGATCCATCTTCTTGGTGGTGTAACTGGTCCAAAACAGTTTGGTGTCACCATGATTATACCTTGTGTCAGGGCAGTGCAGTGCCACCATCTCACCTGTCTTCACATCTATCTCTCTGGGTCTACGGGGACACACACCTGCGAACATGTGTTACAAATTTTAGTTCATTTTACTGTGTACAATTATAACATTAATCATTTTGTGGACATTGAGAATGAAATGTCAAAATATCTTTTTATTCTCTTATCTTATTTTTATCTCTTTATCCTCTGAAGGTCGCTAAAATGTTGCTGGTTAGTCTTATAATAAAAGATCTGTCATAGCCTAATGGAACTATCTACTGCTGTCAAATTGCTTCAATTGTGAATGTATAAGATGTTATTTAAAGGAATAGTTAGACACTTGTGACTTATGAGTTTACCTAAGAGTTAGACATGAAGATTGACACCATTTTCAAGTAAGTACAGTATGGTAAATATGAAGGGATACAGCCAGCAGCCAGTTAGCTTAGCAGAAAGATTAGAAAACAAGGTGAAACAGGGTTATGTGCGAGGCTAATTCTTGACCAAGTGCAATGACTTCCTGAAATCTTACTGTCACCGCCAAGAAATAATCCCAACCATAACCTCATGTAAAACCACAAATTATGATTTTTACACGTTGTATGGATTTTAAAAATATATGCACATATAAAGATAAACAGTAATGTGTTAATTGGAGGTGCCGATAGGTGTATTTTGTTATCGTCAGACACAGCCAGGATAGCTGTTTCCTCCTGCTTGCAGTTTATGTTAAACTAAGCTAATCTTGTCCTGGCTGTAGCTTCATATTTACTGTACAGACATGACAGTATTATCAATCTTCTAATCTAACTCTCAGCAAAGAATGAGCGCATTTCCCAAAATGTCAAACATTTCCTTTTAAAGATGAGTTGTGGTAAAATCTAGATTCTTTTAACAAACATTTATTCACAGTTCAGCAATACAGTGGTTATAAAGTTATCAGGATTTTGGTTTATGTTCATGTTTTTTCCTGTTTTTTCCTGTTATTTGTCAGCGTTTAGTCTTGCTTGCTTTTTCCGTGTTGTGTTTCTGTATTTAGGTCTGTCTGCTTGCCTTCCTGTCTCACTCCCTTTTTCACCATGGGCCTTTCCGAAACTGCTTGCTACTCCCTCTCCCTACCTACTTCCACTCCGTTTGTACGTTCATGTGGACGGTCCGCCACATTGAGTGCCATCCGTTTACTGGTTGTTTAGCACTCCAATACCGAGTGAGCACCGATGCCAGCTTGTTGAAGGTGTGTAACACCCTTTGCTGCACGATGAGGGACCTTTCTTTCAAATGTGAGTTCTGTTTGACTTTGCTGGTTAACATGTAGGATTTTTAAATTCCGAAACTACACTAACATTTCATATCACCATTCAAACAACAATTGGTAAACAACATTGTGTTTAATAAAAAATGGTAAATGTAAATGCTCTGTATTTGTATAGCGCCTTTCTAGTCTTTTTGACCACTAAGATCGCTTTTACACTGCATCTGCATTCACCATTCATTCACTGAGCCTAAGTGCTCAAACAGAATCTAACGTCGACACACATTCATTCGTATGAACCAGGGGGAATTCAGGGTTCAGTATCTTGCCCAAGGACACTTCGACATGCAGCCTGGAGGAGCCGGGGATTGATCTTCCGATTATCGGGCAACCCGCTCTACCTTCTGAGCCACAGCCACCCTGGAAAAGAATGGTCTTGTCTGATAGACAATACAACTGTTGTTTTTATTGAATCGTATTCATCTTATATGAAATTCTTCAGCCAAAACAAAATAGCCTACATTAAAAAACAGAATATGACACAACGGGATCACAGGGCGATCACGTATCAAGCAACAAAGGCATTAAAGAAAAATAGTTAGTCGTTTTTTTTACTGTTTGAAATTCTTCAGACTATATAATGCTTCAACATAATGTATGATTTATATTGAAATGTTGTATTTGTGAATGTAATATTTTTCATATAGGCGAAGATAAACAGGTTCAAATATATCTTTTCATAAAGGAATATAATATTTATTTTTCATAAATATCTTAATATGCGGAGAGTCTCCAAATCGTCTCAGTCATTCATTAAAGGAACCGGTATTGAATTTGTAGAACAGTATAAATATCTAGGAACAATCATTGATAGTGACCTGAAATTTGATGCTAATTCTGATGCAATTTGAAAGAAGGGTCAGCAACATTTGTATTTTGTTGTCTTTTATTGAATCTGGCCTTACTTTTTCTATGATTGCATAGTATGGGAACCTGAATTATAGGGACAAAAACCACCTAAACAATATTGTGCAGGTGGCTGGTAAGGTTATAGGTATCTCACAGACTCCCCTGCTATCTTTGAACAGCAGGTTCTCCGTAAGTCCAGGTCTATACTAGACTGCAAAAACCATCCTCTACATTCTGAGTTTGAAATTCTTCCCTCAGGTCGTAGATTTAGAGTTCCCTGATTCAAGTGCAATAGGAGCAAAAACTCCTTTGTTCCCTGTGCAATAACCCTGCTAAATCGTCTCAGGTAACATCTTATTTAGAGATTGTTTTATATTTTTATGGTAGGCTTACTTATAGTGTACTGTATGAACTGGTACATTTTATTTTATTTTCGTGTGTGTATCTTTTGCATAATTGTGTTGTTTATTCTGATCCTTGTATGTATGTTTTATCTTGTGCCCTGGCTGCAGATCAAGTTTCCCACTTGGGATAATAATAAATGAACTGACCTGAAACTCATGTTCTTAAAGAAATATTCAACACAAGCACAAACAGAAAATGAATGAATGCTTTCAGTTTCGTTATTGCAAAACACACTTTTCCTCAACATCAATCCTGAATCTTAATACAACTGTTGTTTATTTGATACACATATTATAGCAGTGAGTGCAGCGGTAACGTCAGATCCTATTTACGCTGGGGGGAGAGGGTAGTTTGTCCAAAAGTTGTTGTTGTTGTCAAAAACACCGTGCAAAATGCCCTTTTAGAATAATAATAAAAATTGGTTACAAAAATGTATTTTACAACACACACACATACAGACAACTAAAAAACTTTAATTTTGTGGACATTACAAAAATAAATTCCTGTACATTAAAAGGTACAGCAGCATGTATCACATCTTGACCAAAACACCTTTAAATAAAATAAAATCAGTAAAATGATGACATATGACCAGTGTTACTGAAAAGTACATTATACACATCCCATCATTAATGTTACCATGGGGATCCCTCATACAGTTCGGACACTGGGCACGGCTCAGATGACCTCACGGCAAGCCATCCCACTCCCACCATATGCGGCCAAAGGCGAGAGCAGTCACCCTACCCAAATCTGAACACAGGTCTACAGGGTACCAAACGTACAACTTTGACAGCAAGAGCCAGGCTCGTTGGTATGGCAGTCCAAGTGCTTACTCAACTGTAGTGAAGGTACTCCGTGATGATCAAAAACATTACATAAACACTACTGTACATTCAGCAAAGGAGCTATACTGTATATGATAAAATTCTATTTAACAGGTACAATAAATAACACAAACATTCAGACTTGCTTAACAACTGTGCTGTCTACATGTCATTTCACATTAACAGAGCAGTCAATTTGTGAAGTACAAAAGAAGCCAATTACTTAATGTATAACAATATTTTAAATATAATTATTTTTTGTTTGTTTATTTAGTCTGACCCTGTTTTTGTATTTTGTATTGAAAGCAAAAACAGCGATCGTGTGCAGGCAGACATAGGCTACCTATGATCACATCGAGCTTGTGAGGGTCCAGCTGGCTCTTTGAGGTTTTCGTGGCCTCTTAGCCATCTGAGTGAGGCAACGATCCCAGGAAGCACTAAAAGAAAAGAAATGCAGTTGCAAATGAGATATAATAAATATTCAGTTACTTCCACCTAGTTTAGTTCTTCATTTGTGGATCATTATCCATCCATCCATCGTCAACCGCTTATCCTGCGTACAGGGTTGCGGGGGGGCTGGAGCCAATCCGAAAGGTGGGGTACACCCTGGACAGGTCGCCAGTCCATTGCAGGGCTACACATAGACAAACAACCACTCACACTCGCATTCACACCTAAGGACAATTTTAGAGACACCAACCACTGCACCACCGCGCTGCCCGCGTAGCATTATAAACACTGTAATTCTATTCTTATAGCAAATATTTATTATTATTCTTTATTTACTTATGGGTTTAGCATTAAGTTGGTTAAAGTTGGCAAAGGGTAGGTTCAACTTTTAAAAGTTGAATACAGGATCTATGACCAAATGTACATAAAGTTGAGCAGTATTTTACATAACATCACATGCTATTATATCGTATGGTCAGGCATTGCAGTACACAAAAACATTATTCTCACATACGCATGTACACTTTGACATTGCTGTTATAACTGAGTTATTGGTCACTGTAATGATTACCCCTCCATGGTTGCAGTGAAGAGAAATCTCTCAAAAACAGTGTACCTTTAGAAGATATCCATTTTTCAATAGTCTAACGCAGATGCTTAGCTGATGATTCATAGTAGCTTCAGCTAAACATTAGAATGAATTATACAAAGATGACAACTACGGTGATGTCTTTACCAACTATATGGGCAGGAATAATGATTACAGTGACCAATAACTTACTGTAAACATGAACATGAGTATTAAGGTAGACTATAAAAATGTGAACCTATTCTTTAGCACACAGACAGCAACATATTAGTTGCATGTATTGCTCTGATTAAAGACCTCACTGGTCATTTTAACAGTGCAAAAGCAGAACTGAAGGCTCATACACACACATGCACAGGTCTGCCTTGTTAAAATCTCATGCATCAAATTCCAGCAACAGGGTTAAGTTACTGAGATTGTATGTTGCTGTCTCGATTATGAAGCTATTAAAATGCTAACTAACGTTAGCTATTAAATATATTAATCCACGTGCTAGCATTAGCTAATGCACACCAGAGCTATCCACCAAGGAAAATATTTCAAACCCAGAGTGAGCTCAACTTTAGTTAACTTACACAATTGTGTTGTCTTGCTAACAAAAATAAACTTACCAAGAAAGACGATTTTTGCTGGCAGTCTCTGCGTCTGTCCTCTCCTGCTTGTAATGTTACTTGCCAGTCACACCTCTTCAGCTCTTTTCACATTTAACTTCTGCAGGGAGCTGACCGGATATTCTTCTCTTCTGTGTTTTTTTCTTGTTATGTCTGAGGTGTCCATCTTCGCCATGTCCGAGCCGGTAAAGTAAAACAAAGGAAACCTAAGAAACAAAATGATTTCTGGCCTAAACTATCTTCCCTCTCAACGACACTAAACACGTTAACTTTGTGAAGCAGACTTTCACACTGTGTGGAAATCAGGCAGAAACATGTGGCAATAACATAAATAATTACAATATTTTGCAGTAGCCTACACAATGAAGCATTTTTGGCATAAATATATTTTTAACCCACTAAATGTGTAATTGTTTAACAATGTACTTCCACAAAGTACACCTAAATAGTATTTACTAAGTGTTAAATAAATATATTTTTAATAAATAGACTAAAATGTTGTGAACAATATGCTTTTATTTAAGCATATTTATTAAAAGTTTAATTAAGTATATATTTATTACCAATTTATTCAAAGTATACTTTTGAGAAGTATGTTAAAGCTCAGGAGAATATATCTTTAATATACTTGTATTAAGCATGTTAGGAGTATGAATGTACTATAAGCATACTATGTAAATTTCTAGTACATTTTCAGTGCCTTTAAGAGCACTTCTTTTTGACCTGGGGATCATTCCCTGACTTACTTTGGATTATCTTTTCATTTTGGATTTACCTTTGCTTGGACTCTTGCCTTGTGTTCTTTGGAAATATGTTCAGTATAGTTTTTGTATATATAAATATTTTTGAACTGCATCCTCATCGCCATGGTCTGCATTTGGGTCCACACCTCAGCCTTTCCATAACAAGAGTAGCACATAAGTAAACTACACCATGAGCTTTGGTGATGCACCATGATAACTCTGACCACATCCCCATTTTTTGGTGTCTATTGGTCTTGTGATTGTCATCTAAAAGTAATTTGGTCAACTTTTTAGGAAGTAAAGCACTGACAAATATTTTGTTCATGCAAGTCTCAGAGCCATGTAGATATTTCATAATGGAATTGTTGATATTGTGTGTATGAGTTTGAATATGCAATTAATTACAGCAGCTATACTATAATACAATTGGTAACGGGTTTTTAATTTGACGTTATGTTTTCTTGGTTTTGTCAGATTATAGGAGTTTGTTGACTAACTCTTAACCGCTTTGTGGCTGGAGCACAAGTGTCACAAGAACAGTGTAGAATTCAGCTGATTCAGCCAATGGCAATCTCAAGATCTCTTGCTGTTTTAATGGCTTTCATTATAGAGCCTTGAGTCTGTCATTTAACATTGACATTATTGTCAGTCATCTTTAGGCGTTTATTATTACCTTAATATTATTAGAACCCATTTTCAGTAGTGAAAGAAGTACTCTGATCTTTTACGTAATTAAAGATGGTTTCTACAGCTCACAAGCCCCTCAGCAGGCTTCCTGGAAGTTGGTCAATCAGAAGAAAGTGGGCTTTTAGCAAGGGGAGCCTTAAAGAGAGAATCTAAAACAGCTTGTTTCAGAGAGGATGAACTGAATGGCTGCGTAAAGGATCAGTATAAGATAATATTTTTTTTACTGTGAATCATACAAATACTGACACATTGAGAAAGCCTGACAAAGCGTTGGTATTTGATGGGCAGGGTACCCTTCAGCATCCGTGTTACAACCCTAAGGGTCATGTGTTTGGGTTGGGGTGTGTTCCTTCTCTCTCTCAGGTAGTGGCCCTATCCCCCCATACCTCAGCTGCATGAGTGAGTGGCATCTGATCACCACTCAGTGCCTGGAGGATAAGAAGTCTGTTTCCCTTCCTACCGGTTGTGACCACACTGCAGACCAACACCCGTGAGCAACGACTGCCAGCCCGTCAGCCCAGTGGACAGGGGCAGCTTATTCAACCAGTAGGTTGAACACCAGTTTAGATCTTCTGTGAATCCAGAACAGTGTCTGGTTTTAACCTCCTCAGTGGAGAGAGGACTTTTCAGCTGTTCATTTAGTGTTGAACCTTGCTCCCTCAGTTACGTAACCTGTGTTTATTGTTGCCTTACCTTGTTGGCTCGCTGTCTACTTTTGAGAGAGTAGTTTTTGTGTTGGTTTTCCTTTGTCAATATTGCAATAAATACACTTTTTAGTTTGCACCTAACCCTGACTTCCTGTCCTCTTTTGCCCCGGTTTTATTTCAAATATTGTTGCTCCTCCTCCCCCTGGATTTACCATCCGGAGGAACGTAACAGTCCATATGAGACAAGAAACTTTCGAGAAACTCCAATGTAACCCATCCGCTCACACATAATGTACTTATTTCAACCCAAAAAACCTAACCATCTAGTACTGCATGTAAACCAGATATTAAAAAGGTGTTTCAAATGGACACTAGAGGGTACCTTGTGCATCAAATACGGACGCTTTGTCAGGTTTGCTTAAAGCATCTGTATAGAAATACAGAACTTTAAATGAACATAACACAACCCTTTAATACCGTCTAATTTTGTTTTTGAGGGAACTCAATTCAGTGCTTCTCAAGACTTGGTAAAAGTACCAATAGGCTACAATAATGTTAAAATACTTTATTATAAATTCAGTAGTTGTACTACTTCATGTAAAGTTTAGTCCAGCGGTTTCAAACCTACTGTTCAGTTCAGGTCCCCTCCCCTAGGTCCTGAGATGATTAATAATTAGAAAGAAGAAAAACAAAGTTCTGCATAAATCAATTTATCAATTTCTGATAATTTTAGCTGTCTGGGTAATTCATTAACCATCTGAGATAAGGAATAAGGACTAAAAAAGCCCCCCCCCCCCATCCTCATTCCCCAAGTATTATCTTTAACAATGTGTTATATATGATTATTATACATTATCTTTTTATGTAAAATCATGATCTAAAAGGCAACTACTACTGTAGGCCACATTATTTTCTACTGAAATGTAGCAGCCAGTTAAAGAAGCATAAAATGACTATAATTCAGCACTGTAATAAAGAACCTTCCTCAGCGGAAAATTCATCAATAGTGTAATCATTAGACATGTAACATTTACATTTAACACAGGCTGGGTTCGCCTACAACTAACAGATTTTAACCAAACATTATTAAACCAATCTAACTGCCATTTATGACATAGCCTACTGTAATGAAGTGGTCATTTTCTTACCTGTCAAAAATGTGAGGTGGAGAAGCAGAAGGGCAATAAGTATCTTCACCTTCATCATTAGCCTCTAATGACACAACGATCCCGGAGAGCAACAGCGTCTTATCGTAAATGACGCGATTCATGTAATCCGCACAAAGGTTAAGTAAACCAGTCGGAAAATGAAACTCATAGAGGAGATGGAGCCTAGCTTACGCACACCCTGAAAATTCCCTTACAAATCACTTTAAATAGCCCAGATAAACATTTCCTGTTTATATTAGTTACGTGAGCTACGTGTTTACTGCACTTGAAAAAAGGCACTTAGCATACCGTAAAAGACCTCAATGATCTACCAGAAATTAACATATAAAATGTACATACCTATATATGTAGCAAGATTTCTGTTGCCTTTTGTTCATTTGGCAACCATAGACATGAAATAATCCATATCTAGCACGTAGTAGCCTATAACGAATATCATGACAACAACTTTTTCTCTACCGTAGAGAAAGCTGTTGGCTGCTGGAAGTTGATCAACATCATATTCCAAATATCGCTTGTTGCTACAGATTGTGAAGCCCTTTGAGTCACATGTGTGGTAGCCTATGTGATTTGGGGCAATGTAAATGAAACCACATGATGGTAGGCAGCCAGGAAGTCAGGCATTTGTTAACTCTATATAGGCCTAATTTTTTTTTTTATTAATTTCACTGAACTATTAAATAATGTATGGTCAATTTAATGTGTGGTCAATTTAATTCCCCAACATTGAGGTTTAAATACTGAAGCCCTTTTCACACTGCTCAATTCTGGTGGGAAGATATTAGGCTACATTCATAATATGGCTGATTATTGATGCTTTCTGAATGTGGTGGAAGAAGTATTCGGTTCTTTTCCATTAAAGTAGGCTACTTACACCACCACGGTGGACCTCATTTTTAACTGTTTTGTATAGGACCGCAACTAATGATTTTTTTTTAAAGGTTCCTCGCCTGATTATTTTAGGGTTGGTTGAATCATAAAAGGTTTTTGAAAAATTAGTATGACGATTATTAAAATAGTTGAGAATGAATTTTTCTGTCATGTTACTATTAACTGTTGGATAGCTTTATTTAGGCCTATAAGGAAACATTAGGCTACATTTCACAAGTTCATATGTTTTGTGTGAGTGTTATGTTTTGTAGGCGTAGGCTACAGTAGGCTACTTCAGTAAACCTAGACCCTACTTTGTAACATTCCCCCACTATAACTACAAGATGAAACTTGAACTCATAAAACCTGTTTTGTTGTAGTTTCGTGTCATCCGCATGATACCAAGAGGCATTGAGACGCACTGCGCTCTGGAAACCCGGATCGGTGCGTGCCCTGCGTGGGTGCATTGCTAAGGGCAACCGCGGCTCTCCCGTGCTCGTCTTGATCTCTAGCAGCTGCAGCGACGCAGGGAGAAGAGATAAACGGTGTCCATAGCTTCATCCTGTGAGAATTTTTGTGACAGTTTGAGGGAGATGACTGACATACTGAGGCTGGTGTCAGAAGCGGACACACGGACTTTACCTACTCTCGCCAAGCTCTCAGAAAACGGTTCGACAAAAACTTGTGTCTTTTTTTTCCACTAGTACCAGTGTGATAAACTCTTAATTCAGCTGCTAGTATTTCATATCGCATACACTGCAAATAAAGTGTGCATGTGTGTCATTCACGACGTCACATTCACGGTGTGTTTGTGTTTTTCAGATATTAACAGTGTCTGGGCTGATGTATCCACCTACATTGAACGTCAGATGACCTTACAGAAGGTTAGCCTTTCTATTTGTCTGTATATCTATCTGTCTGTCTAGTTTCTATCTATCCATCAATACATCCATCCATACACAGGGGGTCCATCTGGCAGGACTGGGGACCTTCACCTTCTCTCAGCAGAAGTTAGACATTGGAAACAAGTTCACAATGATCCAAAGACCCATTTTCCTCCTGGCTGGGAAACTAGTCAAGTCTCTGGGTTTAAAGCAGGTCAGACCACTGGCTGCAGGTGAGGACACATTTAAAGAAGAGCCATTAAAAGAAAAGCAAAATGAATTTATGTTGTGATACAGTAGGCCTATAATATCAAGCAAACACAATATTAGAAATTCTTTATGTGATATCATTATGTGTTCTAGAAAGTTACCAAGTGAATAATTGTTGTTGCTGTAATCCTATTTATAGTAGCAGTAGGATAAGTTTGACATTTTGGGAAATATGTTTACTGGCTTTCTTGGAGAATGATACCATGCAGTCCGAAGTGTGAAAACCCAAATTGCTTCTTTATGGGGTGTTACGTGCCAGACTGCCTTAGACAGGACCAGTTCAGAAGAGACGCAAAGGAGTGTTATGACCTGGCTCAAGTTGCCACAACAAAAGGGAGACACACCATGGTAAACATTTAACAAAATTTATTTAAGGTTTATTTAACCCAAAAATAAGCCAAATTCACAACTGTGCCAAATTAAAGGCGTTAAAGTATGGTGTATGAACATCTATGGTTTCAGTAAAGTCAGGGCAGGATGATGGATGCATGGATGGATGCATGGATAGGTGTGTGTTAGGGTGTTGTAATGTGCAAAAAAAACAAAATAAACACAACTAAAGCAGCATTTTTCACACACAGGAGGAGCCTGTGGAGAGAAACAGAGGGGAGTCAGTTAGCAGGGAGGTCTGTAACCTCAGCACAGCAGCAGCCCCCTGAAGAATGAGAACTAGGAGTTATAAATACAAAGGTGCTCGAGTTACTGCAGTCAGCCTCAGCTCTTCACCTGCAAGGGAGAGGAAGGAGAATCTGATGACAGTTGGTGGTTTGGTTGCTGTCAGTCAAATCTGATAAAAACACAATTACACAGTGTTTTGAAATGAGTTTTTTCAGTGTTAAACTCTTAACAATAACTTAAGATGTTTTTTATGGTATAGAGAAATACTTAATGAGTTTAAGGCTTTAAGTATAAACAGGGTGGAAAGAAGATATGCTGCACAATCATAGCTGCACTCATTAAAATAGATATACACAAGATTTTGATTTGAATCTTATAGTGGGGATCATACATGGTAACAGATAAGCAAACAGGATTTATGTGTGTGTCCCTTGCAGCAACACACCTACCAGTGGTGCAACTGAACTTTGCAGCTGTGTCACAAGAGACTCCTTTCAGTCGAGACGTGGTGGAGGGCTGCATTAGAGAAACTCTTCTGCTCCTCTTCAGAGCTCTGGCCTCTGAACAAAATGTATTCCTCACCTTACAGGGAATTGGAGTTTTGTCCTTTAAGAACAACAAGGTGGTTTTCCCACTCATGCTGTATTTGTTATGCTGTGATTCACATTGTAGCTGGATTATGACCACTGACTGGTTCGTTATATATAATCTCATTTGATTTTGTTCAAAGGTGCGGATGAAGTTCAACCGAGATTTTATTAATGCCATGGATGGAACTGGCAGGCTGCTGTTAGCCTTTAACAAAGTGAGTATAAAGAAGTGCGTGTTTGTTTGCATGTTACAGTATATATTGAATATAGAGTATATGCATTTGTACAGATCATTGGTACATTTGCTTTTTCTAGAGACCTGGGAGCAGTGTCTCTTTACTGTCTGGTGGCCTGTCGAGGCTTCAGAGGCCACCGACTGCGAACCCCATAACCCTGCCAACTGTCTGCTCTCCTCAGCCAGACAACAAAGCTGGTGACAAAGATCTATGGTGCTTGTCACCAGCTCCAGACCTGAGGAATGCAGGAGGTGAAAGAGCTTTTAGCGTCAGGCTTGATAGCATTTTAATGAGTCTAAATTAAGTATTGAATCAAGTCCAAATCCTTCCAAATCTTGCTGATTTGCAGCCTCAATGACGCTGAGCTGGAGAGGCAGTAGCTGTAGAAGCTGAAATGAACATGATGTGGCAGAAATTATGTTAATTCTCATTTACCATATAGGCAATGTGTATTAAACTGTTTGGAAGAGTAGTTATCATCAACATTGTGGGAAATAAGGCCTATTTGATTTCTTGCCAAAATATTAGCCAGCTTTTATATCTCTCTGTTAAAATATGATGCTACAAGCAAACAGCATAGTATAGACTGAAAGCAAAATATTGCAGGCTCTTTCCAAAGATAACTAAAATCACCTTATGGTAGTTCTGAACTCACTAATTAACACATCATATCTCGTTATTTAAATCTGTACAAAAAACTAAGCGTAAAAATTTGTTTGTATCTATTTGTATATTTGTTACTATTTATTGGTGGGCATCGTGACAGCATATAAATAGCACGCCAAACATTCAGTGTCACACATTTTAAGCTTTTTGCGTGTTATTTCATGGTGTTACAGATGGCACATTTTATGTGTTTTGGACGTGCAAGAAAGGTCAAGTCAGGTGACCTATGTCATGATGATAACAAGTTTGGCAGGTTTAAAGGCAACAAAACTACTTGGCTGGGTGTAGGAAAAGTTTATGGTTTGGGTTAAAATAAGTCCTTTATGTTAAGTTACATTATGTAAGTTAAATACGTAAGTTAAATACATTACGTAAGTTAATTAACGTACTTAGCGTACTTCAGTTAAAATAAGTCCACGATGATTTTTGGTTTCACATGGGACACGAAAAGTAGTCTCCTGGGTGAAAGTCCTGTGTTTGTTTGACCCAGCCATCGACCCTAACCTCATCCCTATAACGACTTTCTGGCTCTTTATCAACGCATTTACACATAAAATGTCATGCCATATCTGCACAATTTAAGTCAATAGAGACTAAATAGTGTGAAATGACACTGGAAAAGAAAATTAGTAGTAGTAGTAGTAGTAGTAGTAGTAGTAGTAGTAGTAGTAGTAGTAGTATACTTTATTGTCCTCGAAAGGAAATTTGTTTTGGACTGCATGGTTGCTGCATGTACGTAGAAATATACAATATACAAAATTGGCGTTTTATGGTTAGGGTCAGGCTGTGGTGGGAACAGTGAAGACTGTGAGGTTAGCAGTTTTCCCGTTTTCAGTCTTTTACGTCAAGTTAACTATTTCCTTGTCGCAGCTTCATATTTATCGTGCAGACAAGAGAATGGTTTCAATATTCTCATCCACCTTTTGGCAGGTAAGCAAATAAGCATAATTTTATGTCAAACTATTTCTTTAAGCTGCATTGTTGCCCTTGAAAATGAACTTGTTGGACCAGCAGGTTGACACAAAATGACTCAAGCTTTTACTTTCTATTTGGTGTACGACAGGCAATGTTTAAGATTGGACAGCTTTAATAAACAGCTAACAAAAGACTGGAGAAGCGATTTGTTAGAGCTTAATGAGTCTAGGCATTTTACCAACTTGGAACTGGTTATTGAAACCCATCTCTATTAAAAACAGAATTAATAGGGGGAACGGTGAACCTACTCAGTGTGTTCTGTGTCTCTACAGAGGTTCCCCAACAGAGAGAATCTAAATCCCATCAGACACTGCAGCCTGCCAAGATGAAAGCTGACAGCCTGTCTGAAGAACTCAATCCAAAACCCCCTATGGAGGCCACAGACAAGTACTACACACACAGAAATACACAGACAGACAAGTACACACACACTATGGAGAGGTTCAGATTGCAGTGTACAGAGCTGTTGTTTGCAGGTAGATGAGTCAGTGAGAGCTGAGAGCTCAGTGGTGGTCTTACATTGTTACTGCCCAGAGGCAGCTTCCAGCTCCATCAATGATGCACAACCTGTGGGGCATTATGTCCCTGCACTGTCAGCATCCACACAAATGCCCACCCCCCCCCAAACACAGTCACAGAGACTTGTAATCTGGGTAAATTGTTTTGTTAAAGAATTCCCTTTTGAAACAAATTTGTAAATCTTGCGATCACAGGAGGGAAGATCCTCCCTATAGTTTCCAATGATTTCCCTGCTGTCTTTAATATTGTTGCAACTCCACTAAGACCCTTTGTGCACAAGCAAGTGTTAGCTGATTTTCAGTGTCACTACTGATGACAGTACTCCAAATTAGGACCACTTATTCTATTATAAAATCCTCAGAAACAGAGCCCCCTTCACATCTCAAACACATGCACATGGTGCAAAAAGGCCTAATCTTCATACAAATACAACAGCTGTATTTACTTTGTGATTAAGCTACTGTGAAGAAGTTGTTTTTTCTTTTTTAATACAAAAGTTGTGATTCCTTAAATTTGCATCAAACACTGTAGCCTATAATAGGTTTATTTATTCAGTTTAAATTAAAATTTCCTTCAGTACATCTTTAGATTTAGGAAGTATCCGACAAATGTACATATAAAATAATATGTGCATGCAGGCATGTCACACATCAATATAATGTCCCATTATGAATTTCATTTAAATTTCTAATGCACGAGGAAATCACACTGCTTAGATGTTATTCTCTTTGATGTACAGTATATAGTAAGAATCTGTTTCCACTTCCAGGCCAACCACCTGTATCTCACCACCTCCCAAACTGGAGGAACCTCATGTGAATGCTAGCTGCTCTGGCCACTCCCGTGCTGGACAGGTGAGTGTGTAGGTAATTTTAATGTATCTGTGTACTGTGTTTAACTGTAAAGTGGTTGTTCAAGGTAGATTCCCTTTCTTGGTGGAGTGACTAGGAAGTAAGACATTTGATGTTATTTATAGGGAATTAGGTTTTAATGCTATTATTCTATGTGTATAAAATTGCCTTGGGAGTAACCTGCCCTTCACCCAGTGAGTGCTCTGACGGGCTCTAGCCCTCCGAGACCATAAACAGAATAAGTAGTTTAGAAAATGGTGGGATTGAGAATGGAATTACATTCAAAGTAAGTAGAGCTTGACAATGTAATGCTAGATGTCAACCTTAATTACTTTTAGGAAAGCACGTGTCTCTGTCCAGGGAGCTGTAGGGATGTCCCTAAATTCAGAATATATAAACCACACAAAACTAATTATTTATATATGAAAGCCTGTGAGAAAATAATTATATATTTACATTACTAATTAATTACAGTGTATAATTGTCAGTTTCTGGTGGCTTGTCATCACAGGAGCTGTGCTACCTTTGTATGCAGCGAGAACAAAGAAACGTTCCAGTCTACCTGAGGGAGCAGCAGCAGGCAGAAGAGAAAGCTCAGGAGAAACTCCTACTGCTTAAAGAACAACAAAGAGACAAGCAGTACATGGACGAAGAACAGGTGTGTGCACTTGGTGTGTTTGAGTGTTTTTTATGACAATAAGTGTGTTCAGGCAAAAAGTGAAGCTCATTTTCATCATTTGAGCATACTTAACTGCTGGACTGCAGGAGTCTACAGCCATGCCTCTCAGTGTCTAAGTATGGCGTCTTTGAGCTAAATGCTTTTGTCGGCATGGTAACATGCTCATAATGACAATGCTAACATGCTGATGTTTAGCAGGTACAATGGTAACTGTGGTCACCATCATAGTAGCATTTTAGCATGCTATAATTTGGTAATTAAAATAAACACAAAGTACAGCTTAGGTTTTGCAAATATTTGGTCATAAACCAAAGCATTGGCTAAATTTTGACCTGATGACGGTGCTACATGAAAAGTAAGGGCATCACTGAAGTTGTTGCAATTGATCGGAACATGAATGTCTGAACTAAAGAGCAGTTGACAAGATTGTGGCTAAAACCTATGATTATGTGGGTCAAGTGGGCAAGGATTTTAATACAGTAAAATAATTATCTTCCAAATTTTGAAATGCTTGAATCAATATACATACAGTAGACAAACCCTTTTTTTAAATTTAATTTTGGCCACTTTTTAAATACCTATTTCATACTGTCTGCTACAAGTTACTGTATTTGAGAGTGCTCTGGGGATGTCAAGAGAAAGTAAAAGCTGCAAAAAAAAAAGAAAAAAAACGTCTCAACAATTGAGGAGTTAGGAGGGTGGTTCTAGACTGGTTGGGGCCAGAGAGCTGAGAATAGAACTACATCCTGTTTGCAGTACTGGGAAAGAAGGGCAGGACATGTGGAATAGTAAAATTCAATATGAAACGACTTAAAGTGCCTTGCGTGTTGTTGTTGCCAACAATAAATCATGGTTCAATAAAACAGCCTTGACATATAACATATCACAATATCCTTAAGAATCGATTAATTGGTCAAAGAAACTGCAAACAGAAAAGTTTTTTTTTTACCCTACTGAATATGATGTGTCATGCTCTCAATGTCTTTTCTTTTTCAGTCAATGTGATGATAAAAGGTGTGTGTTTTTGTGTGTTCATCTGACAGGCAAAGCTGAATGAGCAACGTGAGCATGCAAAGCTAGTTGCTACATTCAACCTGCAACTGTCAGAGAAGAAAGAGAAGACATACTGTCCTCTCTTCCCTGTGAGTAGAACCTGGACATTTAAGTTGCAGTCCTAAAGATTTCAGTCCTGGTAGTCCTGTTCTATCTGTTTACAGTGCAATACAGTACTGTTTACAGTCCTGCATTGTTTTAATAAAGAAGTCCTTAACTGTTTTTTTCCCGCAATCTGATTTTATGCTGCATATGGCACAGCTAGTTTCCCACACAACAACAGGGCAAAATAAAAGTCTTTCCAGCGTTGGTGGTGAACAGATAATGACCTGACTGAATGATGACTTGTTTAGACACATTTTTGATCATCATGGTTAGCAACTTTGCACTTACCTTGATGACAAATACACTGTGTTTTCTGTGACTGCTTCACACTAAAAAGTCACCCTGAGATTCCCCAGTTAAGTTTTTAATGGGAAGCAGAAACAGTACGTTTGGTTTTGTTTGAGCAGCATCTTAATACAGCTATGATATGGCTGTCATATAAATGAGGTAAATTTATGCTGTGAATTGTTCTTTCCATTGTGCAGAGAGGCAATTATAGAACGTAAACACATTGCCTGATAGCATACTGGTTTCTACTCTTGTCACTCACTGCATCTTTTACAGCAATGGCTTTTTAAAATTCAATATCTTGTTTGGACTGCTTGTGTTTAGACTTCATTCATCTTCCCGGCTCGGCCAGTTACTCCTGTCAGGAGGATTCAGCAGCATCGTTACATGAACGAGCTTCAAAGCCAGATAGAGAGCCGGCGGCAACACGAGGCCCGAGACCAGCAGAACCGTCTTCTCATGGAGCATCTAGACCAGGTCCAGCTGGCTCAGGAGTGAGTCTGTAAAAGATGTGCTGCTCAGGCATTTCAAATGATCATGAGTTGTGATAACCAGTGTGTCATCTGGTGTGTGTGTATTTGTTTTAGGATAGCTTTGCAAAAAGCTCGGCAGCTCCAGCAGAAACATGATAGAACTAAGCATTATAAGAAGGCTCTGGACACTCAGGCAAGAAAACACTTCACAAAGTTGACTTTCAGACCTTTGCAAAGGATGCTGTTGGAAAATATTTTTTGTAGTCTTTGTATGGTAGCACAAACACAAAGTACAAGCAATGATCACTAGTGACAATATGGGGAAGGGAGTGAGTATAATTACTTCACATGTTTAGTCTAAGAGTGATTATTGTCAGATTTGTATGTATTTCTCAAAGAATACAAAAAAGTAATCCAGTTTAAAGTAATCCAGTTTTGATGGATATGATGATGCAGACGTGACTAACTTTTTTTGGATATGGAATTCTTAACATGATAATTATCAACATTATGAAATTCAGCGAATATGAAAAATCAAGAATCTTTCTCCGGAACCACTGACTTTCCCTTCAAGAAGACCCAAACAATGATGATATTCACTCATTCACTCTTTGTCAACCACTTGTTGTTGTGTACAAGGTCACGGATGATGATATTCATACAGGTCATAAACGTCCTTCAATTTCAACATGTTTTACTAACATTTGTAGCCAGTTGTGGAGAATACATAGTAATTGGTTGTCATGATAATGTTTGAATGTTTTACTCTGATGAACATAAAAGCTCTGGTTCTATTCTGCTCTGATGCTGCTGATTTCTGAAGAATCTCAGCTTCAATTATGGATGGTTATGGATATCTAAATTTGCTACTGTGTTGTTGAGGTTGAGGAAGGTTGTAGCTCAAAGGAAGGCAGCAGAGTAAAGCTACCACTCATCCTGCCAGACAAGGGCACGATAGTGCAATGCTAAAATTGGTGTTGTGCTCATTTAAGTGCAGCAGATTTGCCAGCTTTTTGGTGGACCAAAATGATGTTTTTGCACATGTTGTGTACACGCACATGTGTTGTGTACGCATCTACAAAATAAAAGTTGCATGATTATTTGAGGGGGAACTTGGTTTTTGGAATATCAACACACAAAAAACAAAATTTTCATTTGGCTTTGTTTCAAAGTGTATTGGCCAGTACCATGGCCTGCTCCATACTAACAACTGAAATGAGTCTGTTCTGTCCTTTAGGTGGGAGATAAGAAGTGCACAGACCCTCCAGAGTGCCAGTCTGACAACTCTGGGTATAACCGCATGGAGACAGCAACCAACAATGCAGAGAGCCGAGAGAGGGCACAGAAGGTCTCCTCTGTTTCTTATTGCTGCCATACCCCTTGATTTTCAGTTGCTGCCTCATGCAGATGGCACAAATAACAATGGCCATAGTTGTTAATTATACAAACTATACTGCATTGCTTTTGCTTTTTGCAGTGGT
Source organism: Micropterus dolomieu (assembly GCF_021292245.1). Classification (NCBI taxonomy): domain Eukaryota; kingdom Metazoa; phylum Chordata; class Actinopteri; order Centrarchiformes; family Centrarchidae; genus Micropterus; species Micropterus dolomieu. The sequence goes on along the minus strand of NC_060169.1, from coordinate 11,609,954 downwards.
AGAAGAGGTACTCAGATCATTTACTAAAGTAAAAGTAGTAAAACCACAGTATAAAAATACTCAACATGTAAAGTCATGCATTAAACATGAAATATTATCAGCAAACTGCACTAAACTTATCAAAAGTGAAATTATTCAATTATGCAGAAACACCAAAGAGTCATATTATTATATAGGATTATTATCATTGATGCATTAACATGTAAATAGCATATTCATGTTGTCGCTGGTTGATGTGTAGATGACTCTAACTTCTTTACAAAACAGTAGGGTAGCTTTAACTTGAAAAATGCATCTGATTTTATTTGTTGATCCTACATTTTGTACATAAACTGCAATGTAACTAGTACCTTCAGCTGTTACATAAATGTAGGGTAGTAAAAAGTACAATATTTCCTTCTGAAATGTTGTGAAGATGAAGTAAAAAGCAGCATAAAATGTAAATACTCAAGTAAAATACAAGCACCTCAAAACTGTAGTGAGATACAGTACTAGTAAATCTACCTTTTTTTTGGTATTCACATACATATAACCCCACAAATAACCGCAGGCCTGTTACTGCAAGTCTGGTTTTTAAATTGGTTTACTACATATTGAAGCTGAATCTGTATACTGGCAGCTCTTCCAGATAAATTTCAGTGCTGCCACTCAGAGGAAGAAGGAACAACTGCACAACCGCCGAGAACAGGTGGAGAAAGAGAGAGAAATGCTTAAACACAACAAAATTGAGTGAGTAACGGAAGAGGAAATTACTAAAATGATAAACAATTAAGATGTAGTGATAATAAGTAGCATCCTTCATTCAAAACATATTTTTGTCTGTGGAAAATATGGTTCTTTGTTTTTCTCTGGTAATGTTTCCTGTCCAGGTTAATATTGGGCCACATTAATCGCTTTGAGAAGAAGCAGGAGATTAGTAAGTCACTAGAGAATGAGTGGAGTCGCAGTGCGAATCTCAAACACCAACAAGAGGAAGAAGAGAGGCGCTTCCTGAGGTATGTGGATGTAGGATCACCTCAGCATTCACCCCTGCTTTTACATCTATTCATATGTTCATAAGTTGGTTAACCATTCACACACTCACTTACTCTAATTAGCATTAATTATGTTGCATTCTTGGGGCAACTAGATCAATAGTTAATGTTCCTAATTTTAGTTTTGGACCTGGACATAACTATAAGATCGATATCTAAGACACTATGGGCCCATTTTGTTAGTTATCTTTCTTTCAAGAAATTATTTCCTGTTCATTCATTTATCCTTCCATGCTTCACTCTGTCTCCCTGCGGTCAGGTCTGCTGGTCAGCTCCTGGTAGATAAGCTTGCACAGTACAAGCGCTGCTACCAGTGTAAGAGGAGGACCACCAACTGTGGAGAGACCAACATCTGGAAAGACTCTCATTACCTCTCTGGCTCCCAGTTCATGATCTGATGAACAGTGTCGCCTACAGCAGCACTCAAACATCACTATCCCACAGCCTAAACGAGACCACAACTCTTGTAACTCTTGTAATACTTAGATGTTATGGTGTGCAGCATGTGCTATCCTCTTAGATTTATTCTTCTTCTTTCCTAAATTAGTCTTTGAAATTCATTTTGGTTGTACTTTTTTTCATACTTGTACTGAACACCTCTAGTTTGTGTATGAAAAAAGGTATAGTGTTAATGTGCTGGTTTTTATTCCATTCAGAAACCTCTCTACCGCCCTAGCAACCACCTAGTAACAGCATAACAACCTGCAGAAACACCCTGTTAACCATCTTGAAGCACCACAGAAACCTCCTGGAACACCCTATCAATCACCTTAAACATCTAGGCAGCCTCATATTAATACCCCAGCAACCACACCAAACACCAAAACAATCACCTAGCAGCAATGTAGTGAGACAGTGAGCAACTTACCAAACACTTAAGAAATTACAAAGAGCTCAGGAGAAAGGGCTGCACCCTAACCACTCAACAATTAATTGCAAATGCCCTGTATGTTATTTAGTAACACCTCGACTTACACTTATGCTGCACAGAGTGAGACACATTTTTTACAGTTTTGGTTTATATGAATAAATCTGACTTGAAGTGACTCCAGCAAAAACGTGTCCAAGATAAATTTGTTCAAGCAGCAAGTCCAAGTAATTTTCCTTTAAAACATTTATGGGAGCGCCTTTTTTGCCTTTATCTGCACGCCTACTCTTACTGTATGATTATTTCTTTGTGTTATAACGTATTAGTATGTTTCTCTGACTTTTCACATTCTTTTTTTTGTATTGTGCAAATAAATAAACAGACAAACAAATCTCTATTACGTGGCTCTGATTTAGTTTGGACCCAGACAGGCCCAGTGTATTAATGAGAGACTGTGTATCATTAAAGACTAGATGGGTGAACAATAAGTAGCTACAGTAGATGCAATAGCATGCAAGTAGAAGTTAATGCACTTAAGTACTTTGTAAATATACATGCTCAGTTCAGAATAAATAAGAATCCTCTGCAGTCTACATACAGTAGACTATAAGGCAGGCTAGGCAATGTTATCAGATTAAGTTTGTTGACTGGTACATTTTTATTGCTTAGGCAAAAAACAAAACATGACTATTAACATAAAAAAAATCTGATTTTGAAAAACTTGTACTTTTAAAATTTATGGTTTTCGTAAGTACAGCACAGTGGCAGCAGGAGTAAAGAGCCTGCTGTCTGTCTTGTCCTAGGAGCTTACATACTTTAAAGAGTAGCTGCCCCATATCTTACCCTGACAAGCAATGACAGAAGTTTTCTATGCTACAATACATACAGAGAAGGGCATTACTTACACAGAGGTGAAAAGCAAGGGGGGTCCAACATTGCCCCAGGTTTGTGAGAGCTGAAGTAGTAAAACACAAAAACACAAATCTTCATAAGTCATTATAGGTGGAAAACTATTCGGAGCAAAGCGAAAATAAAACAAGATAAGGATGAAAGAAGGTATGTGGCTTTGATACGGGAGGATGGGTTCTTGCAATGGGGAGTTTCTATAGATGATAAATGTGTTGCAGGATCATGACAATATTTGTTTGGCTGTGGTCCCAGTTCTCTGTGAAGCCAGAACTCCCATAAAGAGCTCATCGGGGCATTTTGAAAGTATTTCTACTGAAACAGATGTACATCTAACTAACCCACACAGTCTGAATGATAATTTACTAACTGACAGATAAATTATGCGCATGGACAAAGAGATGTGTGTGTGTGTGTGTGTGTGTGTGTGTGTGTGTGTGTGTGTGTGTGTGTGTGTGGTGTGTGTGTGTGAGTGAGAGAGACATGATCCAGAAGAGGATCCACCCTTTTTTGTAAACAGACCCAGATCTTCCGTTAAACTAGTTGTTGTACAACATATTACTTTTGCAGACTTACTCCAGATCCCAGGAGTACTTTGAAAACAGTACTCGTCTTTGGGAGTGCAGGTGACCATATTTTTCACAAGCTTGTAAATATTACCTGATATATATAAATGGGGAAATACATACAAATGTCAGAGATACAGTCATATCTGTGCCAAACTGCAGGTTTTAACCAAATTCAGGGAGTGAGACATTCCTCAACAACTGACACCAGACAACCACTAGTCTCTGTGTTTTTCTGCCTCAAGCGTTTGTATGTGACCCACCCATCTCCTGCTAAGTGTTGTGGTGTGTTATATTAGTGATTTAATAAGCCCTTGCTGGCTGCGTTGTACTCTGAAAACTAAAGTGGACCCTAAGAAAAACCGAGGGAGTGAACATATCATTGTGAACATGTTTGTTAGGGCTTGTGCTTCAGGGTAAGTGTGTTTCATTTTCAAGTTCAAGTCTCCCCATAAATTATGAACAAGCCCACAACTATTTGTTGAAATGCAACAAAAGCTCTTAATGCTATTTTACTAATCCTATTTCTAACAGGGATTACTTCTCTGTGTGGTTTCTTGGACTTGAATGTTGAATTAAATACTGAGGATTTAGAACTTGGAATGAAGGTTTGATGAACTACAACATTAGCTGTGTATGGACTCATCGTTTTTTAATTGGGCTCACTGAGGTGATGTCGTCTAAGATGAGTCACTGGATTGTGGGGGTTTTTGAAGGGTGGACAGCACTGCCTCATGGGGTATCTGCTCCCCTGTGAGAAGCAGGCAGCAGGAGACCAATGACAACATATATTATGCTGTTTGTCATGCACATGATGACCAATGGGATTATGTGAGGCTAAGCAAAAGTGTTCTAAAATGTGAACTTATTTCCCCTGGAGAAAATCTGTGAAATGGGTGAAATGAAAGAAACTTGTGAAACAAAGTAAACACCTTCTATTTCCCTCTGTCTCTTTCTGTTTCCTCAGCCTTTCTTATGTGCGTTTCTGTGTGTTTCCAGATTCCCAGGCTAGTAGATCTACTGTGATATCCATCCTAGTTTTACTGGCAGACAGCTTATGGTTGGCCTTTTGACAGTTAGTGACCGAGCTGCATTTCAGATCCAGATGTTCCCACCCTGCCCACACGCCATCTCACAATGACCAGAGTACAATCCCCATAAGCCAAACACATCGTGAGAGCGGATGGGCTGTGTCATTGAATGACAACCAGCACATGATCAGTTGTTTACACTCTGAGAGAAACTAATGGAGAACGATACTGGTGTGTATGTCCACAGTAAGAAAACCCATTATGTGTGGAGTGTGAATACAAATTAAACGAGCAATAGAACAAAAAGGTAATTGTATTTTCATGTAATTCAGATGCTATCACTATGAACACTGTGTCATGCAAAAGGAAGAAAAGTTGGTCAAAGTCAATATTTTATATTTACAATGGATCAAATGACTAAGCATAATGTGAAAGACGCTGCTCATGGTGACAAATCCACAGGGAATTACTCTGTGTACTGTGTACTCTGTCTACTCTGTTCTCTCAGCTCTACATTTTAACATCTTACAGCTCATTGTTTTGGTTTTATGGGCCACAATTTTACTGTTTTAGTCAAGCGGCAATCTCAGGGTTTGAAAAGTGAAGCCAATGTGGAAGTGCCTAAAAACTGAATTCTTTCTAATGGCCAGCAGGGGGGGTGACTCCACTGGTTGCAAAAAGAAGTCAGATTGCATTGTAGTCAATAGCAAAATGACCCTACTTCTCACTTGATTTATTACCTTAGTAAACACTTTTCTAATGAGTTCATGGTCTCAATGGCTAGTTTCAAGTCTTCTTCAATCCAGCATGATGTTCATTTGTAAATGATTGTCCCATTTAGAGGAAAATAAACAATAAAAAAGGGTATGCTTCAGGGTATGGCTACCTTGTGACTGACAATTTGCTACCTGTCAATCAAGATCAGCGTTAAGTTGTACTAAAAGACAGAAAGGCGGTTATTAATTTTTTCCATAAAAAAGAGTCAAGGGTTGCAATCAAATCATTCTCACTTACAAAAAATCCAAATTAGAAATCAGAAAGATTTGATGATGATTAGGGAACAAATGTGTATTTATCTTAAAAATCAAGATCTGCTATTGATTGGAGTCATTTTCAGCATCTCCGAGGAACAAAAGCTGTGTTCTGTGACAATACCAATGCAGGCTGAGCCCAGAAGAAACTACGCCTGCTCCCTCAACCCCTTTACAGCGTGTCTTACATATGAACAGGAGTACACACACACACACACACACACACACAAACACGCAACCAGAGGGCATCTCTTGTCACACACTCTTGGCGATTGGCTCACTTAAAAAAATTCATTTCCTGACAAAAATATACTTCTACTGTCCTCTTGAACCCTCCGCCTTTCCTGTTCCTCTTCCGATAATAAGGTAGGCCTATCCCAATGGTTCACACACGAATGACCTTAGCACACACATACACGCAGATACAGCAGATAAATTATTTGTAGTGTTGCCAGGGGAAAGCCGTAGTTGTGATTTGAACTTGAACAAAACTTCATCCTTGACTTCCTCATTTCCCCTCCCTCACCTTCTAATCTCCCATCTCTTCCTTTTTTATGCACATTTAGCTTTTTCTCTGACCAGCCATAAAATCATCAAACCTTTCCTTTCTTTCTGCTCCGCCTTCTTCCCCTTGTCTTGTTTTACTCTTTGACTTTGATTAATTTCCTTAGATGACTTCCTTTCCTCCACCACAAGTATTTCCCCGATCTTACTTTTATCTAACCCTAGTGTTTGCCCGTCCCCAGTGTATCATCTGAAGTTCCTGTCCACCTAAAACACATATGTCTTCAGTTATAAGCATGAAGACACAGCTGCTGCAGCGAGCCCATATTGGCAGCAACACAGGGAAGTCAGCATGGATGTGCCAAAGTGCATGCACGTGTTGTGGTTTGTGGTACAGTGAAGTTAAATTGTACCACACAGTACAATGTTTCATTTGAAAGTATTTTTCAAGCTGAGAGTTGCTTCACAGCACTTACACTGCTCAGTCAGTGAGCTGAAATTCACACTTACCATTTTTACATTTTTATTTGCTAAAAGGTGCAGATGAAATTTGCATTTTAAACTCCTTTGAACTAAAAGAGCAGAAAAAAAATTTCTGCTGTGTCCTTTTGTGCACGCACTTGCGCATATGTGAAGCTACACTGTAAATTCTAATAGCTGTCATAACTTGCATAAATGAGCTGTAATTGGTTGTCAATAATATGTGCTTCTTACTAGGTTTTATAAAGTAATGGTTAATTGCATGCTGAAAAAAGCTATTTACTTATTGTTTTGAGTGAAGATAACTTTGTTTAAGTTATCTTAACTAGTTTAGAGCGACTATTTAGGAACGCTTCCTAACAGCAATCAAGGCTGGGTGTGAGCATGCGCAATAGTAACCACCAACGGACAGTCTCCTGCTTAGGACCACATGGTGCCGATCGGACTGTGCCAACTCATTTGCTGGTAACTGGATGTTTTTGTTGCTTGTGGAACAATAAGGTAAGTTATCAAGCAAGTAATATTTGTGTGTGAATTTGTGCTTTTGTCTGCTGCTGCAACATTTGCTAACATTTGTTAAACATTAACTTAGTTAACAGGCATAGCACAAGTTCAAGCATGTTTTGGCGGCTTTCCACCACCATCCACCTGAAAACCAACTGCTCCAGAAGGAAAGCGAAAACTCTCAAATGTAAGCTACAGTATTTTTCTGTCTTTTGTTGAGTTGGCACAGTGGATGCATTTTGGCCGCAGGTTGGAAATTAACAACACAGAAATTCCTAGTTACAAATGAAATTTGCTGCTTAAATTGGGCAGAGGAAACGGAAAACAAGGCTAGTTGTAAGCTAAGTTAGCCTGCACAAAGTTTGTAGCCACGTTTGTCAGACAATTAGGAGACCATAAGTTATTTAACTTTACTGCTGGTTTCTGTTTTAAACTTGGAGAACACATGTTGAAGGTTGGAAAGTAACACAACAGTAAGCTAACTTTAACGTTAATTAGAATTTTTACACTTCTACAACAAAGAAGGGACTGCAGTGCCACACCACCACTTAGCTTGCTCTTGCTCTACCTTGCAACTGTCACTGAAATTAGTGTGAACATTAGTATTAGCAAGTCTGCTGTCTGTTGCAGAGTGCCAGACACCTTGAAAATGAAACATAGATCAGTGCATAGTAGCTGTGTCTCTTTGTCATGTTTCTTGTGTCTTTGAGTTGTTTTAACATTATACACCTTTAGGTGCATGTTTGAATAAAAGGTGTAGTATAAACAGAGTTAGGATGAGTTCAGAACTTTTCCAAAATTTCTACTTACTCTATTTATTTTGTGCCTTTTCACAGGATAGCCATGACAAACCTGGATAGTGACTTTTTAAGTGCACTGCAACACACAACACTTTGTCACAATCTTCAAGTCCAGGAAAGGAAGTGCTGGAGAGAAACTGGCTGAGATTGTGTAGCAAATTGATTCAAAGGAGACTGTGTAACAAATTGATTAAAAGGTCAGTTTACTACAGACTTTGTTACAGTTCTTGCTGTGTATTTGATCTTAATATCACTTCTCGAATCAGCAACTGTTTTTCACTTTTAATGTTGCATAATTCTGAACTTTATTTGCTCTGAGAAATCAGATGTAGCAGCAGTGCGTACCTTGTTCTCCAAGGCCTCCCTAATCTGCTCAGTGATGAGGCCAGTAACTTCTGCAACACCTCCTTGGTAAGTTATTTGTATTTGATGGTATTTTACTGAGAGCTGGATAAAAAGATTAATACTGAAGACATCCCTGTGAGTTCAGTACAAAGATAGGCTGCATGCTAACCGTGACAGTTTAGTTTATGCCAGTGTGTGATCCTACCAGCTGTAACTGCAGTAACAGCCAAATAAATTTTACATGAAGAAGACATTACTGCTTAATTTCATTATTGGTTTTTACTGGATGTCTGAAAGCGGGTAAAAACGTGTTTAAGGCCTACTAATGTTGATTAAACTGCAAGGTGCTGTAAGGGGAAACTTAATAAAAGTGCAGGAGAGCAGTGGATGACTTGGTGACAATTAATAATCAACATTTCCCTGTTGAAATGGGATTTTACTTTGGTTGTATAAAGGATTTTGACAGTGATGAGGCCTGGACAAAAGTATCTGTTGAGTTGCTGACAGTCATCATTGAAGATGCACCTCTCTCCAAATCATCTCCATCCTGACCCAGTGTCTTCTGACACCTTTCTTGAAGGAGGTATTGTAATGGACAATCTCCAGAACCTACCTCAAACAC
>NC_060169.1:11597074-11601163 GCF_021292245.1 Micropterus dolomieu | reverse complement strand
ACACACACACACACACACACACACACAAACACGCAACCAGAGGGCATCTCTTGTCACACACTCTTGGCGATTGGCTCACTTAAAAAAATTCATTTCCTGACAAAAATATACTTCTACTGTCCTCTTGAACCCTCCGCCTTTCCTGTTCCTCTTCCGATAATAAGGTAGGCCTATCCCAATGGTTCACACACGAATGACCTTAGCACACACATACACGCAGATACAGCAGATAAATTATTTGTAGTGTTGCCAGGGGAAAGCCGTAGTTGTGATTTGAACTTGAACAAAACTTCATCCTTGACTTCCTCATTTCCCCTCCCTCACCTTCTAATCTCCCATCTCTTCCTTTTTTATGCACATTTAGCTTTTTCTCTGACCAGCCATAAAATCATCAAACCTTTCCTTTCTTTCTGCTCCGCCTTCTTCCCCTTGTCTTGTTTTACTCTTTGACTTTGATTAATTTCCTTAGATGACTTCCTTTCCTCCACCACAAGTATTTCCCCGATCTTACTTTTATCTAACCCTAGTGTTTGCCCGTCCCCAGTGTATCATCTGAAGTTCCTGTCCACCTAAAACACATATGTCTTCAGTTATAAGCATGAAGACACAGCTGCTGCAGCGAGCCCATATTGGCAGCAACACAGGGAAGTCAGCATGGATGTGCCAAAGTGCATGCACGTGTTGTGGTTTGTGGTACAGTGAAGTTAAATTGTACCACACAGTACAATGTTTCATTTGAAAGTATTTTTCAAGCTGAGAGTTGCTTCACAGCACTTACACTGCTCAGTCAGTGAGCTGAAATTCACACTTACCATTTTTACATTTTTATTTGCTAAAAGGTGCAGATGAAATTTGCATTTTAAACTCCTTTGAACTAAAAGAGCAGAAAAAAAATTTCTGCTGTGTCCTTTTGTGCACGCACTTGCGCATATGTGAAGCTACACTGTAAATTCTAATAGCTGTCATAACTTGCATAAATGAGCTGTAATTGGTTGTCAATAATATGTGCTTCTTACTAGGTTTTATAAAGTAATGGTTAATTGCATGCTGAAAAAAGCTATTTACTTATTGTTTTGAGTGAAGATAACTTTGTTTAAGTTATCTTAACTAGTTTAGAGCGACTATTTAGGAACGCTTCCTAACAGCAATCAAGGCTGGGTGTGAGCATGCGCAATAGTAACCACCAACGGACAGTCTCCTGCTTAGGACCACATGGTGCCGATCGGACTGTGCCAACTCATTTGCTGGTAACTGGATGTTTTTGTTGCTTGTGGAACAATAAGGTAAGTTATCAAGCAAGTAATATTTGTGTGTGAATTTGTGCTTTTGTCTGCTGCTGCAACATTTGCTAACATTTGTTAAACATTAACTTAGTTAACAGGCATAGCACAAGTTCAAGCATGTTTTGGCGGCTTTCCACCACCATCCACCTGAAAACCAACTGCTCCAGAAGGAAAGCGAAAACTCTCAAATGTAAGCTACAGTATTTTTCTGTCTTTTGTTGAGTTGGCACAGTGGATGCATTTTGGCCGCAGGTTGGAAATTAACAACACAGAAATTCCTAGTTACAAATGAAATTTGCTGCTTAAATTGGGCAGAGGAAACGGAAAACAAGGCTAGTTGTAAGCTAAGTTAGCCTGCACAAAGTTTGTAGCCACGTTTGTCAGACAATTAGGAGACCATAAGTTATTTAACTTTACTGCTGGTTTCTGTTTTAAACTTGGAGAACACATGTTGAAGGTTGGAAAGTAACACAACAGTAAGCTAACTTTAACGTTAATTAGAATTTTTACACTTCTACAACAAAGAAGGGACTGCAGTGCCACACCACCACTTAGCTTGCTCTTGCTCTACCTTGCAACTGTCACTGAAATTAGTGTGAACATTAGTATTAGCAAGTCTGCTGTCTGTTGCAGAGTGCCAGACACCTTGAAAATGAAACATAGATCAGTGCATAGTAGCTGTGTCTCTTTGTCATGTTTCTTGTGTCTTTGAGTTGTTTTAACATTATACACCTTTAGGTGCATGTTTGAATAAAAGGTGTAGTATAAACAGAGTTAGGATGAGTTCAGAACTTTTCCAAAATTTCTACTTACTCTATTTATTTTGTGCCTTTTCACAGGATAGCCATGACAAACCTGGATAGTGACTTTTTAAGTGCACTGCAACACACAACACTTTGTCACAATCTTCAAGTCCAGGAAAGGAAGTGCTGGAGAGAAACTGGCTGAGATTGTGTAGCAAATTGATTCAAAGGAGACTGTGTAACAAATTGATTAAAAGGTCAGTTTACTACAGACTTTGTTACAGTTCTTGCTGTGTATTTGATCTTAATATCACTTCTCGAATCAGCAACTGTTTTTCACTTTTAATGTTGCATAATTCTGAACTTTATTTGCTCTGAGAAATCAGATGTAGCAGCAGTGCGTACCTTGTTCTCCAAGGCCTCCCTAATCTGCTCAGTGATGAGGCCAGTAACTTCTGCAACACCTCCTTGGTAAGTTATTTGTATTTGATGGTATTTTACTGAGAGCTGGATAAAAAGATTAATACTGAAGACATCCCTGTGAGTTCAGTACAAAGATAGGCTGCATGCTAACCGTGACAGTTTAGTTTATGCCAGTGTGTGATCCTACCAGCTGTAACTGCAGTAACAGCCAAATAAATTTTACATGAAGAAGACATTACTGCTTAATTTCATTATTGGTTTTTACTGGATGTCTGAAAGCGGGTAAAAACGTGTTTAAGGCCTACTAATGTTGATTAAACTGCAAGGTGCTGTAAGGGGAAACTTAATAAAAGTGCAGGAGAGCAGTGGATGACTTGGTGACAATTAATAATCAACATTTCCCTGTTGAAATGGGATTTTACTTTGGTTGTATAAAGGATTTTGACAGTGATGAGGCCTGGACAAAAGTATCTGTTGAGTTGCTGACAGTCATCATTGAAGATGCACCTCTCTCCAAATCATCTCCATCCTGACCCAGTGTCTTCTGACACCTTTCTTGAAGGAGGTATTGTAATGGACAATCTCCAGAACCTACCTCAAACACTTTGCCTCTTGTTTGGGCTGTCCTATGCGCCACACTTGGACTACCCTTAAAACAATGGAAAACACATTCAACGAGTGATCCTTGGCCTGGGAGAGAACAAACTCCCCACTAAACTTTAAACTCCTCTTGAGTTACATTGTTAATAATAAAGAGTGACATTTGGCATAAGATCTCATTTGTTTATGAATATGGTTCCAGTTGCTATTGCTATTTGTTACATAAGTAAAGCAGTTGTTGAGGATTATATGTTAAATTAAAAGTCAGGGTTGAATTTTTTCCCCACGACAAATATTTCTTGTCTTTCTATAAAGCAAAGGCTGGCAAATAGTAGAGGAAGATTATTAAAGAACCAATGTATGCAGGCAGACAGGCAAAAATAAGACATACCCCTGGATGTTGCGATCACTTTTGCTGAATGTTTTTTTATTTTATGGCTGTGTTATTTAGCTGTTGCTTTAGGCTGCTTTAGTTGTTGTTCTGTGACAAGATATTCTGGGGTTGACGCAAATAACTTGACATTGGTAATTTTAGTCTGAATATTTTGTGTGGTACTACACTAATAGTAATGACTCACATTTGAATCACCCCTTCTCAAAACTGATTGGCTTCTACATCAGCTGTCTAAGGTGCAAATTTCACTAAGCTTTCCCGCTAAATATCTCTGTTAATTAAGTACATTCCCCCAAATTAATATTCTTTGATTAAAAGGAAAGGGTCAAATTTCCGACTGCATGTGTATATGTAAACTGTGGGAGATGGTAGTAAATATAAGCGTTATCCTTTATCCTTTAGATCCTTTAGACTTCTGATTAAGAAGAAAGTAAGTATACACCAAAATGTCAAAATACTGAAAAAAAACAACAATACAATAAAAAATCTGTCAAGTCAAGAACTCAAAATTGGGATAAAGCCTTTAAAGAGGTGGTATTATGGTTTTGGGCTTTTTCCCTCTCCTTTATTGAGTTATATATCTTTTTTGTGCATGTACTAGGTTTGCAAAGTGAAAAAGCCCAAAGTCCAGCCCAAAGGGAGTTCC
>NC_060169.1:11589022-11596974 GCF_021292245.1 Micropterus dolomieu | reverse complement strand
TGTTTTTTTATTTTATGGCTGTGTTATTTAGCTGTTGCTTTAGGCTGCTTTAGTTGTTGTTCTGTGACAAGATATTCTGGGGTTGACGCAAATAACTTGACATTGGTAATTTTAGTCTGAATATTTTGTGTGGTACTACACTAATAGTAATGACTCACATTTGAATCACCCCTTCTCAAAACTGATTGGCTTCTACATCAGCTGTCTAAGGTGCAAATTTCACTAAGCTTTCCCGCTAAATATCTCTGTTAATTAAGTACATTCCCCCAAATTAATATTCTTTGATTAAAAGGAAAGGGTCAAATTTCCGACTGCATGTGTATATGTAAACTGTGGGAGATGGTAGTAAATATAAGCGTTATCCTTTATCCTTTAGATCCTTTAGACTTCTGATTAAGAAGAAAGTAAGTATACACCAAAATGTCAAAATACTGAAAAAAAACAACAATACAATAAAAAATCTGTCAAGTCAAGAACTCAAAATTGGGATAAAGCCTTTAAAGAGGTGGTATTATGGTTTTGGGCTTTTTCCCTCTCCTTTATTGAGTTATATATCTTTTTTGTGCATGTACTAGGTTTGCAAAGTGAAAAAGCCCAAAGTCCAGCCCAAAGGGAGTTCCCATCTCCCACAGAAAACACTGCTCTGAACTGCCTGAAAACAACTTGTTTGTAGTCCAGTCTTTACTTCCCTTTCTTTTGCCCTCAGAAACACCAGTGGAAAAACACTGAGCTGCAGCACACGTCTCCTCTCCCTTCCAAACACTAGCTACCCTCCAAGCAGTGAGTGCACATTAACTTGTAACTGTGATGTAGAGACAGAGCTCAGTTAAAAATGTATGGATGAAAGATACTTTTGTTACAGATTAATAACTCACCACTCTGAAACTCTTGCTCCAGTCCAAATTGCCAACTTGGTTGGCAACATATAGCCTACAGCTGAATCGAAGCTGTTTACAGTCTTTTCGCTGACCCGCCTTTCTCTGCTTCTGATTGGCTATTACCGGCCTTTCACTGACCTGCCCTTCTCTGCTTCTGATTGGCTAGTAGTCCTTAACTTGGAACTGTGCATGTGCAACTCCCAACAAAGATCATTTAGAAACAAGATGTATCACTCCATAGCTAAAACGAAGCTTTCAACACACAGGGTGAAAAGAGGAGCTGCAGCAATGTGCAGTATGTCAAAAAACATGGTGTTTTTTGAAAATTAAACCATGTAAACCGGTTCTGGTACAACCCCTAAATAAGATTTTGAACCTGAAAATGAGCATCATACCACCTCTTTAATCTCTCAGTCTGGTTCAGTACACACAACCACAGTCATGGGGAAGACTTCAGACTTGACAGTTGTCCAGAAGACCCACGTTGACACAGGGTAAGCCACAGAAGGTCACTGCTAAAAGGGCTAGCTGTTCGCAGAGTGCTGGATCAAAGCATATTCATGGAAAGTTGACTGGAAGGATAAAATGTGGAAGGAAAAGGTGCACAAGCAACAGGGATGACCGCAGCCTTGAGAGGACTATCAAGCAAAGCTGATTCAAGAACTTGGGAGAGCTTCACAAGGAGTGGACTGAGGCTGGATTCAAGAGCCACCATGCACAGATGTGTCCAGGAAATGAGCTACAAGTGTTGCATTGCAAGTTTCAAGCCACTCCTGAACCAGAGACAACGTCAGAAGTGTCTTACCTGGGCTGAGGAGAAAAATAACTGGACTGTTGCTCAGTGGTACAAAGGCCTAATTTTTAGATGAAAGTAAACTCTGCATTTCATTTGGAAATCAAGGTCCCAGAGCCTGCAGGACGTGTGGAGAGACACAGAGTCTCTATGATTTGTGGTGCATTCTCCAGTCCAGAGTCAATGCAGTTGCCTACTAGGAGATTTCAGAGCACTTCATGCCTCCATCTGCTGACAACCTTTTATGTATTATACATTCTGTATTCTAGTATTCTAATAGTTTGATTTGGATGGATATGGATTTTTCATTTTGTGAAAATCTGTACATAACTTTAAAATGTTAACAAGATGGAGGATGCTGTTGGAGCTTTGTCTTTGTTGTGTTGGGTGGGTTGGGTGTGGGCGTGGGTTTCATAATGGAGTTGGAAAAGAGATGGAGTGTTAAGAGATGAAAACTCTTAACGACAGTTGGCAGTTAAGCTCAAGGATGAGAGAAGAACACAGTATGGCGGACAAAGGAGATGGTTAACTAACTTTAACGTTGTCTTATTTTAGTTTTATGTGAACAAATTAATTCAGGGGAATAACCAGGGATGGCTGCAAACTATGAACAACACGCAAAATCTTCCTGTAGGTCTAGTGTAATGTTAGCAAGCCAGTTAGGACCACACAGCATGTAAATTAGACAATTGTGTAGTTTCTAGAGTAGAGAGAAACTGCCTCCCCACACGTCCAGACCCCAGGTCAAGCTAAGATAACCAGTCTATAAACACACAAAGATAAAATGAATACCAAACCACCATCAAACTTTACCCCCATCTCTCTCATGACATTCTGGTTTGGTTCAAAAGCTACACTGAGGCTGACAAAAAGGCAATACAGAGAGTTATTAAATCAGCTCAGAACATCGCTAACACACAGCTGTCTTCTTTCACTGACATATATAACCCGATGTCTTTGTTGGGCCACAAACATAATCCAGGACTCATCTCACCCAGGTTCACTCTGCTGCCCTCTAGGAGACGCTATAGGTCTATTCAGACCCATACCTTCAGACCCCTGAACAGCTTAATTCCGTGTGCCGTAAAAAAAAATTAACTCTTAAAAACCAGTGAAACTGTGAAGCGAACTTTGGGACAAATGCAATATCATGGCTGAGTGCAGCCAGCTATGCAATGCCTTTATGATTAATTTATTTGCATGAGTTGTTGTCTTTTTAGCTTTCAGCATATGCATCATCACGGCTGAGTGCAATATTACTGACACACTGATTGTACAGTATCTTTTATTACTGGTGATACCACTTTTTTGAATATATGTGAGCTTCTGTCAGTTATTCACTTGTATTATAGCTTTTTATCTGTATTTGATTGTACACTGAGGGGAGTCGCACTTAAAGCTTGTTTTACTATGCTCAGTGACAATAAAGCATTCTGACTTTAAAACTCTTGGTAAAATGGCAAACAAACACTCAAACAGTCATTAAAAAAGAAGAGAGCTTCCTTTTGAATACATTGGCCTTTATGGAAAACAGTCAAATTGTGACAATGAGGTTCACAGCATAAAAAGGTTTTAGCCACACACACACACACACACACACACACACACACACACTGTGTCATCACTTGGTAATCAGCTATAGTTCATTCTCTCAGATCCCTCTGTACTTGTTCTGTGTACTTTAATAACTGAGACAGAGGGTGTCTCCAGATATTATAAAGAAACAGGTCCCAGTAAGCTGCAGTTTCGGGTCGAGTCTGACAGCACAAGATGGAAATACTTTTTTTTATACAAGAGTTTGGCAGATAACACAGGGAGGAGCCTCTAGAGATTTCAGTATGATCCAGCTGTAAGCAGATCATGGTAAAGGTATTGCAGCAACATGACTGATTACTCTGCTGCTCTCTGCCTGAACACAAACACCACATTTGAAGTCAGTGTGTGTGCTTGTTTGTGTATGTGTGTGTGGTTGTCTGTGTCTGAATGGGATTCAGTACAATACCTCCATTCCAGCCCTTTAATTACCTGCTGCTAATGAGTGGTGTCTTGATAGATGGGAACAGCTGGGAATGGATGAGAAATAAAGAAAGAATTTTGATAACCTGCCAAAACCAGCAAACAAGGCCACTGTGTGTGTGTGTGTGTGTGTGTGTGTGTGTGTGTGTGTGAGGACATTCTGGTCATTTCTCATAGTATAAAAATGTAAATGTAGGGTTTAGTAAAATATTGGTTAAGGTTGATTACAGCTCAACTAATACCTGTTGTTACGGTTGGATCAAATATATATGTGACAGACAAACTTAAGATGGACATACTGAGGCCTTAACATTCAGACGGCCAAAAGCACAACTCCAAATGCTATTGTTGCTCAATGTCTGCTGAATGTGTGGGTGTTAGCTTACACAACTGCAATATTCCACAAGGAATACGTTTCAATAGACTATATCAACTATAGCAAAGCCAGGATGTGTGCGTGTGTGTGCGTTTGTGTGTATATATCTGTGTGTGTTTGTGGACTGCCGCTCAGGTCCAAGATCATCATGTAACATAACATAATTACTCACTGACCTGAAGTAGAGCCAAACTGGCTGCAGGCCATTTCCTGCTGTAGCCCCTGATCCAGATTGAATGTATTCAATATTCAACACTTCAACTTTAACATGATAGATTACTGTGGAAAAAAAATGCAATCAGAAATATTTCAGGCACAGATCCTTGGAGGAAATGTTGGATTACATTTGTATCCTACTGAGAGGCAAACTGTAAAAGGTGCATCCATCTTAGTCAAAAACTATTTCTGCTTTTTTAAGGGAATTATTCTGCCAACTGCAGATACACTTGGTAAGAAATTCTCTAGAAGTGTCAAGAGCTGGAAATGAAGAAAGATAAGACAGGTCAGCAAAATGACATATCTCAAATGAGGTAATGTAGTGAATTTGATGAAAGAAGTGAATTTTTCCACAGTTAAGCATGTTTTTCCTACTTTATTAAAGAAATTCTATAAAAATTCAATGTACCTTGTTAAGGTTAAAGGTATCACACACACAATAGATGAGACGGGGCAAAAGGAAACAGCCTTAAACACTGGAATATTCCCACTGTCATAAAAACATGGAAAACCCCTTTGTCGAGATGACGCAGAGGTCTCCCTCCTGCTGTGAACACACCCCTTCCCACACGGAAGCTCTCATTAACCCGAAATGCTCCACACTTCCTGCTGGTCAGTGATTGTGCCCTGGTTAAGGGGTTACTATGGCAACAGTTGTTTTGTGGGAGCAAGGGTGTCTGGGTAGAGGTCAAACAGAGAAATGTTGGTGTCGTCTTAACGCAGAAGCAGACTGCATAGTAACAAATCTTGTGTTGTTTGTATCTCAGCCCGTCACCTCATGCAAGCGTCATGCAGCTTTAATGTTACAGTAGCGATATAAAGACTGGCAAATACAGTGGGTTTTTTCTTGTATCTGTTAAATGTTGCTGTTTTAGCTCATTCAAATAGAAATTTCACTTTTTCCCGAGGGATGCTGGGCAGTTCTAAAGTTGCATGAATTTGATTCATGTGGTGATATAAACAAACAAAAGTGCCATGATGCTTGCAAGGCTTTCTTGCTAACAGGAATCTTTTGTTTACTTAAATTGTCCGTAAATTAAATTCACTTTGCTGGGGAAAAGGGGCATGAACATTTTCGGCTTGACAGAAAAAGTTTAAGAACCACTGGGTTAGGGGATCACCAAAATTATTACAATATATCCTGAGGGGGGAATATGGACGTATGAAACAAATGTTGTAGCTATAGACGCTTTTCACGACAGACAATTTGACTAGTCAACGCAGGGAAAAGCACAGATGTAATTAATACCATCAATGATGGCTCTGTTCTATTTAATTGTCCCAGTAAACTATGTCAGAGAGCCAGTGTGCACAATACCAGAGTTGCTGGAACTGGTTCACCTAACAGGAATGCAGATAAGTCAAAATGTCTGCCATGAAAAGTATCTATCCAGATAATATTTGTGAGTCATTTCATTCAAAATCATAAATGTGAACTTCATGGTGGCACTAGAGGAAAGGTTAATAGACCACTAAAGATACTGGTACACATACATGGATATCTATACCAAATCTTGCATGAATCCATCCAGGAGGTGTTGAGATATTTCACTGGATAAGTGACCTGCTGGTGCTGGAGGACTCAGGGGGTGACCCAAATCATTAGGATTCATCAGAGGACCATGAATGTCTGTACAAAATTTCATCTTAATCCATCCAATAGGTTCATGGTGGAAAATCAAAATCTGAGTGTAACATAATTAACCCAAATACAAAACAAACTGGCAAAACAATGTCAACACAACGTCCACTTACTAGCCATTCTGGAGCTTTTGATCATATCACATGATCTTCAACAGATGGAGTTTGGCCAGTTGTCATGGAATCGTAGATGCTCAGATTTTTATCTTTCTGACAATTCTTTCTGTTTGACTTCATACCAAGCCATTTTTAGAAAGAACAGCTGAAAACAGAGTGCCCAAAACAGAGGGGAATCTGAGGTTTTGGCTCACAGGGATTTCTTTTAAATACTTTTACTTCACAACTTGCAGCTTTGGCCATGTTAAACATGAACATCTAACATCGTAACATTATAGATATGGAAAAGCACAACTGGTCCCCTTTAATTCTTGACACTGGAAAAAGCAGCTGACTAAACTATCTCACCACCAGGTCCATCTGCTGAAGGAGATCATATACTAAAGATAAACTGCTGTTTCCAAGGTCAAAACTAAACTTTCAGTCTCAACAAAATTCAGTCTTTAAAAAAATTGTTTTACAGCAGCAATGACTGAAAATGTCAACTCTGGCATTGCCCATGTGATGTATAAAAACCTTTGAATAGGACATTATAGGAGATTATATTCCATCATGTAATACATCAGAGTATAACAGGAAACCTTTTGCTGAAAAACATTTATTGTACTGATGATGTTTTGCGTTCCCTGAGTCATACATATAGTTTCAATGAACCAACATGTACTGTCCATGCAGCCCAGCAATGTTCATGTACACAAGGCAATCTAACGTTTGTCTCAAATGTCTCCCTACCTACTTTCAACTGTGGGATTACAACATTAAACTCCATGAAGCTTCCTTCCTGCCAAACACCAGCTGAGCTAATTGTGTTAATAACTGTGAAAGTAGCCATTTTCATGTACTGATTCATGAGGCAAACATCCCAACCCTTCCAGGGACACATAACTTCTGGGAGCACTACAGCACTTCTGCTTCTTCTCATACCAGATAACACATCATCAAAATAACATTATCTTTGGAAGGACTGTCAACAGCTACCTTCTAAAACAACTACCACCTGCGTACTGGATGCTTGACATGTGAGAATTTAGGCACATCCTACCATTGTGCTGTGCTGACGTTACTCTGGGTGAGACTGAGCGTTAACTGCAGAATGTTGGTTTCCCCAAAACCAATGCAGGAAAAAGATGCCACTCTGAAAAAAAAAGAAAAAGAATCACCTGATTGTTTTGATTATTTCTGTGAAATATCTGGCCTATTTCCCAATACGGATTGACCAATAATTGACTGACAAAACTACAGTCACATTTCCCTGTATAGCCTTCAACAGAGCATAGACTGATTCCTTTGCTTTCATTTTGTGTGTGTGGCGCTTTGGTCCAGGCCAAAATATATTTACAACTATTACATGAATTGCCATGAAATTTGGTCCAGACATTTATATATCTATATAGGCTACCAGTCAGGATGAATTAATTGTAATGACTTTGGTGATGCTCTTTACATTTTATCCAATACTTAATTTTTTAATACTTTATGACCAAATATCTGCGAAGGTAAAGACATTCCCATTAGTGTTTAGTGCTAATTGGAAAATGTTAGCATGCTAACAAGCTGGCATGCTGCAGTTAGCATTTAGCTCAAGCAACGCTGTGCCATGGGTTACACAGAATGCTAGCATGGCTCTGGACTCTTTGCAGACTGTTAACACAGCACAGGGGCTGCTTCAGTGGTGGTGTTGCTTAAGGTCCTGGTGACACAATGAAATATGATCAAGGAAGTACAGCTGGAGAAACAGATCCATTAGTCTGAAGACTTATCAAAGACCAACACTGCATAACCGCTTAAAACTCTGGAAACTTATCATGGCAACATCATTTATTTTCTTTTATTTCACCTTTTGCTAGTCTAACAGTTGTGTTGTTTTTTCCTGTTTTAGTCTTTTTCCATATTTTTGGTTTTGTGTCTTGTGTTT
>NC_060169.1:11541164-11588922 GCF_021292245.1 Micropterus dolomieu | reverse complement strand
TATATTTACAACTATTACATGAATTGCCATGAAATTTGGTCCAGACATTTATATATCTATATAGGCTACCAGTCAGGATGAATTAATTGTAATGACTTTGGTGATGCTCTTTACATTTTATCCAATACTTAATTTTTTAATACTTTATGACCAAATATCTGCGAAGGTAAAGACATTCCCATTAGTGTTTAGTGCTAATTGGAAAATGTTAGCATGCTAACAAGCTGGCATGCTGCAGTTAGCATTTAGCTCAAGCAACGCTGTGCCATGGGTTACACAGAATGCTAGCATGGCTCTGGACTCTTTGCAGACTGTTAACACAGCACAGGGGCTGCTTCAGTGGTGGTGTTGCTTAAGGTCCTGGTGACACAATGAAATATGATCAAGGAAGTACAGCTGGAGAAACAGATCCATTAGTCTGAAGACTTATCAAAGACCAACACTGCATAACCGCTTAAAACTCTGGAAACTTATCATGGCAACATCATTTATTTTCTTTTATTTCACCTTTTGCTAGTCTAACAGTTGTGTTGTTTTTTCCTGTTTTAGTCTTTTTCCATATTTTTGGTTTTGTGTCTTGTGTTTCCTTGTTCAGCTTAGTTTACTTTTGCCAGTACTGTCTCATTCCCTGTTATAGTCCTGTGCCTTAGTTTAGATTTTAGATTCTGTGTGTTTATTATTTGGTCTTGTCTGCTTTGTGTTCTGTTTATCCTTGTCTTAGTCTGTTGCTTGTCAGGTTGTAGTTTATTTGTGTTATTTAGTTTTCTATATGACAGTGTATAGTCTTGAGTGCTTGTTTCCTGTTATGATCAGTTTGTCTTTTAGTGTTCAGTCTTCTTGTTTCATGTTCTGTTTAGTTTTCATCTATTGAGTGTTCAGTTTGTGGTCCTGTCTGTTCCCCTCAATTGGTTTCACCTGCTTGCCTGTGTCTGTGTTCTGCCTAATTACCTCACGTCCTCCACCTGGTCTTGGTCCCGCCATGCTCGTTACCATGTGTTTAATTGTCTTTGTTACATCCTCGTCATTTGTTGAGTGTTCTGCTCTGTGCTCTGTTCTCCATGCTTGGATTATTTCTCTGTGTTTTGGATAATTTCTCTTCCTTGTTTGGATTTTTACTTTTTCTTTTTGGGATTCGGCTTTGTCGGGACTCATGCCTTGTGCTTTCACGTAAGCCTGTTTTGCTCATGTAAATAAATATTTTTTAGAACTGCAATCTCCTCACGTGTTGTCTGCACTCAGCCACACCTTGAACCCTTTGCCTGGCTGGAAGAGTTTAACCTCTGACCTCTGAGCTGTGATATCATCAGATAGTTGGACTGAGAAATGTTCTCTACTATCAGAAGTGGGAACATAACAGGAAACCTGTAGCTGAATAGCAGTCATTGTGTTGATGAGGTTTTGGATTATCTGAGTCACACAGATTCACTCTGATAGGTTCAATGAGACTAACATGCACTGTCCCTGGAGCCCTGGAAGAAACATTAGAGATTGTCTCCTGTGCATCAGATGCTCATCTTTCTTCTGACATTGTACCACACACTGAACCACTTGTTGCTCCCTAAAAAGCCATAACAACTACATGCTAATTTAAAGCAATCTCTATCCGTGGGGACCTCGATTTTGTCCCCATGGGTTGGTGTGCATTCAGGTTCAAGTCCCCACTGGGATATAAAAACATGAAACACTCACACATTTTGAATTGCTCAGAGGGAAGATATTATCTCAAGATGTGCTTTGACTGTGAGAAATCAGTCTCTAAATCACACCAAACTGATACAGACTAAAGGATGAATATATTTTACTCTGAGAATGATGCAATCCCGGGACGACAGCCCTGAAAACCCCTTTGTGAAGACTTGCAGAAAACCTTATATCTGGGGTCTCTCTGTGGTTCACAGACTGTCACTTTCCTCAGTGTGTGGTTGCTCTCTCAGGGATGGGTGGATACTCTAGTGACTCAACTTGTAACAGGATGGGAGCAACCACAAGCAAATAGGGTCCTTTGGCAAGTTGCACAGTTGGATTATAAAAGCATATTGCTGGTATTCTGTGAAAATTAATGAGTACAGAATGATAACAAATGAGACATGCTTTTGACTAGATTTACTGTTGTGTTTTGTTGTGAAGCATAGTCAATCAAATTCAGTGCTGTTGTGACAAGTGTCTTTATCTCTGTCATAAACAGAGTCGTCTAACTGTGATTCTATTTATGTAGGACTGCCAGCTGTTAGCAGTCTAAAAGAATAAAAGAAATTTCAGAAACAGTGAGATGAGAAGTTTGATATTAATCTCATGTCTGTGTGATAAATATGTAGCTGGATTCAGGGCGAGGAGAGCCTAGCCTAGCGTAGAGACTGGAAGCAGGGGGAAATGGCTAGCATGGGTAAGCGTAAAAAAGCAGGAGGTAAGGAAAAAAAGCAATTACAGAAAAATTAACAAACACTTAACAGCAGAGCGGCTCCTTCTCATCATTCCCTCTTCATCTGTGTGGTCTGATCATGAGTCTATTTGAAATAAATTGCACCCATGACCAGCATTCCTATGACTGAAGGATAAATACCACAGAACTTTGTATAATGAAAGACTATGTTTTGATTAAATTACCCTTTCATCTGATTACATGTACTGGCCTTATGGTGAAAAATGACTTCGGAGGAGAAGAGAAAAGAGGAGAGTTTAAATAACCCATACCGTGTAAATGATGCAAATTTGAATGATACAAATTACATTTGTAAAGACATCAAATTGTAAACCAAAAAACTACCAGCAGAAAACTACAAACAACCAAACCCCAGCTCCTGCTGGATGTCAAATGTTTTGCAATATTTTTCACAAGGGTGTGAGTCATTTTCCAGTGACCCAGAGTATCACATGCCTTCCCAAGCTAAGAGGTTTACCCATAGTCACAGTGCAAAACTCCTTTCCTGTAGGCGAAAACTACTTAGAATCATTAAGTCATCAAATGCATTTGTATGTGAGAGGTCATTGAGTGAGAAAAATGCTATGACTGGCTGTTTCACATTCCTTATTGCTTTTGCTTCCTCTATTTGACTTGAATGCTATAATGTAGGCGTGTATGCGTGACTTAAACCTGTGCAATGAAGAAAATCCAACCAGGCTGATCACCTCCATTTCTTGGTGAAAGATTGAAGTCTCTAGTGCCTCTGACCACATAAAGCGTCACTGATAGGTGTGGTCAGAAGTGGGCTCTTGACTGACACACATTGGATTACGCTTCTACATCACTGCGGCAAGGTGAAAGGTTAAATCACTGGAGGTCAGCCAAAAAGATTTTCAGTTACTTTTTAAACCCCCCCCCTAAAAATCGTTTTTTTCTGACCTCCAGTGGTTGAAACTGTAAAGTGTACAGCATGAAGTGATTGTTGGGGAAACGGAATGAAAACCAAATTAAGTATATCAGTCTACTGCTGTTGCATCACTACAATTGTGGGATTTCTAAAGGGCCATAACAAGGTTTCACAAAATGAAATATAAGTATGCATGCAGCGAGGAAGAATGTAAATACTCCAAACAGTAGACTAGAAGACTTCATCACAAAATAAGTCCTGGAAAGCACTGACTGTCAAGAGTGGAAATTTCCTTCAGCTGCCGCTGAGTGAGATAGTGTTTACCATCTTTTACATGATGCATTAAAAGTTATACATCAAATGTGCTTGCCAACAGTCAGTATTATCCTCCTTTTGGCTTTGCCTTGCGCTTTAAACTTGGCTTAAGTTCCCCCTCAAGATTTCACAGCAAATAACTTCTCAAAAGAGTTTTGCGGTTGTCTTGTTTTGCCAAGCAGCTGTTTCTTGGCCACAAGGGATGAGTGAGAGAAAAGGTCCAGGGTAAGAGAAATGATTCAAACTGAGAGGCACAAAGACGGGAAAATACAAACGAGGAACAGAGCAGACAGACAGAGGGATGTAAAGAGAGCGGATTCAAACATGTGAGGCCGACCACACTTGCTTGATTGTATCTGTGGCCAGAAGCGAGAAGAGGAGAGTGGGAGGAATAAAACAATTAACATGAACAGTACTCCGGGGAATGTGGGTTTCCTTGACAACAGTGGGCATAGCCAAACAAACGGGCCCTTTCATAACAATTCAAAACAAACAGAAATGTCTCCCTTATTAGCACCCAGGCATTTGTAAAAAAAAATAATAATAATAATAAGGGGCATCCCTTCCTGTTGTCCTAGAGGGGTAAAGAAAAAAATCATATTGTTTTTCAAAATTCTTCTTAAGCTTCTCCACATTTCAAGTGTGGCCAAACGTGGATTATAAAACAGCAAAAACGAATCTGTTGGGATGGTCAGAAAACATGTACAGAAGGTTTGGTTTGGTTATAAAACCTCAGGTAACTTTGAAAATGTGAGAAACCAGCAAACTGGCGAGGCTGCAGAGCCGATTAGAGTTAACAGGACGAGAGGAGGATGGGACACGGGCAGACCCTCCTGCCCCAGATACTGCTCCAGAGAGAGGGCTGTGTGTGCGTGTGTTAATTGTAAAATTGTGTTGTGGGATGGGTGGGGTTTTGTGTTATTCAGAGCACTATTTGATGAGCCAGCAGGTCCACCCTGAGTCCTGGCAAACGTTTTGATCTATAATCAGTTGCAGGAGACCTTGAACAGGAATTGAATCAAGTTCAATCTAGTTCAACGTTCCATTTGCCTTTATTGTCGAGAGTCAGATGAGAAGATTGATACTTTTTTTGTTTGCCCCCCCCAGGTGCTTATTTGTTGTTGGAGGGTTGGGCTTATGGGCATTATATGGGGTGGTACTATTACATTATTGTGGTTTTTAAACTATTGTTTTTAAATGGCTATGTAGTGTGAATCACTTTGTGTTACATGTATTTGTATGAAAAGTGCTATATAAATAAAGATTGATTGATTGATGTATGTATGTCTGTATGGTAAACACAAAGCTAAAGCCTGCAACTAGTTAGCTTAGCATAAAGACTGGAACAGGGGAAAACAGCTGGCCAAGCTCAAAGGAAACAAATCACATTTAAAGCTCACTAAGTAACACGTTATAATTTGTTTGTTTAAAAAGTCTAAAAAGGGACTATTCACCATTTTAAAGGGGATTTTGTACCACACTATTTATTGGCCAGGTGCAGGAACTTCCTGGAGTCTCCACTGTTTGCCTGGTAACCTCACAGTGACTAAAAAACTTAATATATAAATAACATGTTAATTAGTGAGCTAAACAGCTAGTGAGGTGCTGGTTGGTTGCCAGGCTAACAGTTTCCCCGTTTCTAGACTTTAAGCTATAAGCTCCACATATTCACATATTTGTCCACATTTGAACAAATTGCTGCAAGACAGGAAGAGATGGGTGGAAGTTGGTTAACTGTTCAGCCATGCATGAGTCCCGACTCACCGCCCCCACCGCTCTTGTTCTTTCTCCTTGTCTTTCTGGTGGCAGCTGAGCCCTGTGAAATCATTACATAGCATAATATCTACCAACAGCTTGCATTTTCAGCATGGGTGGGTCAGAAACAAAACTGGCATCAGACCCACACTCTGCCCACCGAACTAATTCCTCACAAGAGACAGTCACAATAGCAGTGAGGTCACTTTGAATGTAAATGTCATATTTCATGAAGAATACTCACAGCTGCATGGATGGAAAATGATGTGATGTGATGAATGCCAAGAGTCATGAGGGTGATCAACCCAGTAAATCAACAGTGTGAAAGTTTGTTTGGGCAAAACGTTGATGTATGAGTGAGATATAATTTTTTAATGAGCAGTTTGGTGGATGCATTTGTGTGAGACAGAGACAGACACAAAGAGAGAGGAGGGGGAATCTAAAGAATGACTGTGGGTCAATGTTCGTGTGACGAGCAGGTCACAGTATTTGCAACGTCTAAATTTTTCTCTCAAACACAAACAAACAGCAGCACACCCGTCAAGTTCCTTTACCATCACTCTCACATTTCCTCTCTTCCTCTCTCCACAACCTCAGTTTTGGACATGCATGTCTCTGTCCAGGTGTTTTGGCCTGTCCTGTTGAAAACAAAATGTCAAGTTGCTGCAACTCTGAGCAGCCCCTCAGAGTTTGCAGGGGTCCCCATATGAAACGAAGCAATAAAATGATGATGAGGCCACTGTATATCTGTAATAATAAATACCAAGCATAACTTAGTACCTTTACAAATGTTATTGTACTAACTCCTAATAAAATAAGCCTTTATAAAGGGTTTGTAGGAAACAGAAAGTTAATTATCATTATTAGTTTTAAGTATTATTCAGACAAAGTAAGCAAACTGCCATCTGGGCCTCTAGGAACTTACATGGCCATTTTGTTTTAAAGTAGGCTACATAAATAAAACTCATTATTGTTTAAAATAGGCTCCATGAATCGATAAAGGAAATGATCATTAGATGCCACCCTATCTGAGTGATCTGCGATACCTGAAGGACACTGCAAATTGTAAAAAAGTGCAAAACCTTTTTTTTTATGCATAAAACTGTAATGTAAAATAAACTTACTTCCTATTGAAAGAGTCGCCTGAAAACAACACGATGAACACCAGTAATAAGTTGGTCACAGGCTCCAGTGATGTGTCACGTGATCGTGTTGGGGTCGGATACACTCACTCTGGATATCCTCTTCGGCAGATGTGACACTGTGATCTCAGACAGACCGGGACCGCACAATGATCCATCTCCTCTGCTGTCGACACGGCTGCTGCTTTCAGACAACTCCAGAGTGTCACGGAATAATTAAAGTCCTCAGTTCTTGATAGAAGAGCCGAGACGTCGCTTTTTTTGCCGCAGCAGCAGCAGCAGGATTGTTCGCCAGTTAAATTCTCATCGTTCTTCTTCACCAGTTAGACTCCTATCGTTCTAGTTTCTCCCTCAGTGGTCAACCACCAGCTCACCTGCAGAAATTAAACCATGAGCTCCCGGGCTGCGCTTCCCCGGTAAGTCACCTCTATGTCAGGTTTGTCTGTGCGTAACAGGGGGAATTTCAGAAGATAGAAGACGAAGTTGGAATATTAAGCAATGCATTTAAATGTAATGTTAACATTTTAGTGCTGCAGTGGTAAAATAAAATGATGGATGAAAAATACTTTAACCCCTGAAATTAAAGAACCTAATGGCCTTTCATTTAGGCTACTTGTTGCATTTGTTAGTGAGTTAAAAGATGCATGCTAAATATTTTATTAAGACCTTATTCTATCTCTGGCTCATTTTCCCATGACTCCTATACTATAAATTGTGACCCCATGTGTCAGGAGAGGAACAGGGAGGAGAAGTCTGTTTAAGATAAAACTAGCTAAAACTATGGCTTGTATCACCCCATATACATATCCATTTACAAAAATAAAGTCTATATTAGTAGAAGAAAATGTTATTCTGCCACTCTTGCAGGCTTTAAGGCCAATCCCTCAGGACACTTGAGGAATTTTCCACCAGAACCTAGTAAGGCCCGATCTTTGCCCTGTCTGACATTTTTGCAGCATTAAAAACAGTAGAAGTTTACAGCTGCCAAATTCCAGCGCAGATAGAAATTCCTTCCCTCATCTCCCATGCTTGTAATTATCCACGAAGTCCATGATGCTGGTCTTATAATGAGAATGTTTTTCATGCAGACGGTAAGAAGGGCCCCAGACTTCCGGTCGCTTTTATCAGAGCCAATTGAGATCTGCAAAATTCTGGGTCTCACTGTGAAAGAGTCAATCACACTTCACCTGATGTCTTCTTGTCCATCCACAGGTTTATCTCCCTCCTATTTCTTCTCTTCCTTCCTCTTGTTTTCTCCTCCTCCTCCCACTCCCAGTGGATTCTCCAGCGTGTCCCTGTGGTCCTCCCACAGCAAACGGAGGCACGACCAGCCCCTCACTTCCTGTCTCCGGCCCGCTTGGATGTCAGTTCCCCCTGTGACCCAGAATGCCACAAGAGGGCCCCTCACCCGAGCTACTGGGATCTGCGGGATCTTCTGGCCTATGAGACACTCAACTCTAATGGTCAACTTACTGAGACTGCCATTGGGATCTATGGCTACAAGCCGACTTCTAACACCAGTCCTGCCTACTCCTCACTGTCGCCTGGGAAGGCTGAGCGGTCACGTGTCAGGAGAAAGCGACAGATCTTCGGTCATGATGGGCGTTTCAGCATCGCTGGACAGGACTTCCTGCTTAAATATCCATTCTCGGTGGCTGTCAAACTGTCCACTGGGTGTTCTGGGACATTGGTGGGGGACCGTCATGTGCTCACAGCTGCTCATTGTGTTCATGATGGTAAAAACTATGTGAAAGGAGCCCAGAAGCTTCGGGTTGGGTTTCTAAAACCCAAGCAACGAGACACACAGCCATCCTCCTTTTACCTTTCCTCCAACTTCACCAACCATGTTGAAGGTGGCCCTGCTCCTTACGCCCCACCAACCAACGACAAAATGAAGTTCCAGTGGATCAGAGCCAAGCGCACCCATGTTCCCAAAGGATGGATTAAAGGAAATGCTAATGATATTGGGATGGACTATGACTATGCTTTGCTTGAACTCAAGAAACCCCACAAACGCCGCCACATGAAGTTAGGAGTCAGCCCCCCGGCTAAGAGGCTGCCTGGTCGACGAGTCCACTTTTCAGGATTTGATAATGACCGTCCTGGTCAGCTTGTGTATCGTTTCTGTCGGGCCGGCGAGGAGACGTCAGACCTGCTGTACCAGCACTGTGATGCTCAGCCTGGTGCCAGCGGGTCAGGAGTCTATGCTCGGATGTGGGATGGGCGCCGCCAGCGCTGGGCACGGAAGGTGATAGGTGTGTTTTCTGGGCATCAGTGGGTGGAGCGACAAGGGGCATCTCAGGAATATAATGTAGCGGTGAGAATCACACCTCTAAAATATGCTCAGATATGCTACTGGATAAAAGGAAACTTTGTGGACTGCCGAGAGGGGTGAGGAGAAGGTGGAGAGTGAGGATGACAAAGGGGTGTGTAGCTACGAAACCATAGGCCCGCTACATCCTCATACTGCGGTCACAAGAATCCAAACCCCTTCCCCCCCACTTGTAGCACTGACATCAATATAAGTATCAACATGTTGTTTGTTGCCCCCATTCTCAGACATAAAACTGACAGACACAAATCCATTAATGACACTAAATTATGTAAACAGGGCGTGTTCATTTCATGTATGCTTAGTTTTACATCTTCAGTCACATTTCAAAAAATACAAAAAAGTTAGTTACATTGATGTTAACTGGGAAAACATTTAGGTCATGTGGTTTTGCAGAACAGAAGGTGGTTTATCTGCCTCTTGGAACATTTATCTGGATAACAAAGTTATCTGGAAGAACCACAGATCTGGAACATGGACTGAAATAAAACTTTGTTTTGGAACAACAGGCCCTCAGATTACAAAATACAGACTGTTGGGAAAACTGTTTCACTTCGCATTATAGGCTTTTTATTGTGCTAATACTAAAGAATGCACTGTTAAAACACGTTTTTCTGCTGAAAATGATGATTTTTGTGGATGAATGTACAAGTCAGCTACCAAAGGTGCCAACAGTTTCTCTCCAAACTATCATGTATCTCCTCTCAGTGGACACACTAATTATCTACAAGCATAGTGTACTCAGCTAGCTAAATTAACACTGTTTTGGAAGAACATTCAACTTGTTACACAGAATGATATTAAATAATTGCAGCTGACTCTTGCTAAGGCTGCACATTACTTGTTATGTGAAGCACATTATGTTGAATGTTGTACTTTAAAGCTTAGCTCCCTCTGGTGGCAAAGATAAAAAATTGTAGGTGCAATGAACATTATGCCGACTTAGCCTAGGCCTACATAAGCACTTTTTACTTCTACTCCTTTAAGATTTATGAAATTGCATAATGTGTGTTTCAGAAAATAAAGACTGGGGCAAATTTAATGAAATATATGCTTTGAAAAAAAAAAACAACAATGGTGTCCCATTTTTCTTCTCAGGCTCTTCATAAAACATATCACACACACAATTGTTTCAACACCGTTTGTTTTATTTCAGATGGCAAAAAGCATTTTTAGAAATGCTGTGGCGGAAGTGAACACTGTAAAAAGACGAAATATATGAGGACCAGCTCCTAAGACTTCTCCAGCACCGACACACTGAATAACAGGTTCAACCATGACCCTGAAACTGCATCCTGGGATATGGCACATAGAAAACAAAATTTGCAACTTAATTTGACAACTTTTAAGGACTAATTAAGGAAACACAAGTCAGCTTCAATTTTAATTAAAACATGTCCCTTAAATTTAATGTAGGCTAAACGAAGATCAAGTGCACTTCAGGGCAATGTGATCAAGAAGTGATTAGAACCCAAAATATTTTCTAAATCTTATTTATTCATCTCTTCTTCAGCTGTGATCTTATGGGTTTCACCAAACCAAAGAAAGCAGACAGAATGTGTGTTGCTTGAGGAAAAACTTAACATTCAAGTATGAATTGACATGGACACAGGATTTAAAGCAAACCTTAAAATTTCCTCTTTTTGTGTTATTGAGATATGGGCAAGTTAAGGTAACATAGCAGAACACCTAATAAAACTGACATTTCTTTAATGGTGCTCCATTGAAGGCTAGTGCTACCAACTAAAAAAAACATTCAAGTCAATTCAAATCGACAGCAACATTTAGTTAAAAGTGGAAAATGGCCGCAAATAAAACATAAGTGGCAAGGAGCTGATTTCAGGGCCGAATTTGCAGACAAAGCAAAATAATGCACATGTACGGCTTTTGTTTATAATAAAAAACTCCTCAAACTTTACACTCAACCTGAAACTTGACTGAAGCTGTCAGATTTTAACCCAACAAAAAGGCTTTTCAAGTTGTACTGATTTCTATCTGAATACTGGACAGTTTATCAGGGTGACACTAATGCTTAATACTGCCCGAAGTTATGCACAAACAGCAGATTAGAGCTGGTGAACGAGAGAAGGCCCATTAAGAGAAACCTACTTGAGAGAAAGATGATGTTTGACAAGTGAGACTAAACAGAAAGGCAACAACATGTGAAGCAACCTGTTTGTAACACCATTCTGGTAACTGAGAATACACGAACTGGTAATGAGCTGTCTTCACCCTTTGATTTTCCCATGGAAATGTCACTATTAAACATCCCGTTATCAAATCCATATGAGAGCGTGATGACAATGACAAATATTTGCAGTGGGAGAAGAGATTAGGTCCTTGGAGGTACCAACAGAAAACTATTATTACCCACATTTGTTCTGTTATCTACATCCAGTCCATAAAGACAAGGACAAGTGTCATCAATACCATTATGGTTTAAGCAGTCAAGCTCCATAATTGAATAATAAAATTAACAGGGACTGGGTGACCTTTAAGAGCACAAATGTGTCATACTCTATATCATAGCCAGGCCCGGCAGGGTTGTATAAAAAGCTAAAAATACACAGGGTCAAACTGTTTTGTTTTTTCACATTTTTGAGTGTGCTTGGAGTTTAAGGATGCATACAGTACCTCAATCCCTTCTCACTTATTGACACCCTGCTCTCTATGTTTGTAAAGACTGGTTCTGTAACTGCCCTCCAGATAGTCAATGATGAGAAACAAGCAGACACTGATAGTAAAACACAGTAGCAAAGTGAATGAGGACAAATACAGCATTCTCTGCAGGGGCAGTGGATAAGTGTACCTAAGGTGTTTTTCCCAGTTTGTAGGAAAAATGTATTCCACTTTGTGGTAATAATCCACGATAAGGCTCAGTTTAAAGTAAGTTTGACATTTTTGGAAATACACTTACTTGTTTTCTGACGGCAAGTCAGAAAGGGAAAATGTATACCACTCACATATCTGCCTTTTAAATATAAAGCTACCACGGGTAGCTGGTTAGCCTATCTGGAAGCAAGAGGAAAGAGCAAGGTTAGCTCTGTTGAAAGGTTACAAAAACCTACTTATCAGTAACTCAAAAGTTCACTAATTAACATGTTATTTCTCCTTTGTTTAATTTGAACAAATATAATTATTTAATTATTTTGAGGTGGTGGTAGGCAGATTTTTTCTTTTGGGCAGAGCCAGGCTAGCTCCTTCCACGCTTCCAGTCTCTGTGCCAACTGTAAGCTAGCTATCTGTTGTCTTCTCATTTACCTCTCCACCAGAAAACAAACCAGTGTATGTCCCAAAATGTCAACTTTGCTTTAAAATCACCAGGGAAAACATGCTGAAGATGTTGTGACAGTGTTTGTGTCCTGCTGCATCAGTTCCACTGGTCCTAGATTTAAGCTTTAGAAGCCCTCAAAGTTGAAGCAGCCCAATCAGGATTCAGGATCTCAAGTACATCTCTTTCCACTGCTCTGACTCGCTCATGTGGTTGAACTGACTGTAAGAAGACAAGTCCGTACTGTGATTGACCACCTACACTTAAAATATCTTTGGTGAAAGTCACCTCCTGGCATTCCCTGACTTCCCTGTCGCCTAGCAACAACATAACACAACATGCTAATGTCGTCAGTGTGGTAATGCCCGGCGTAACTCGAAATAGTATACAAAATAAAAATATTTTTTTTTTTAAATAGGTATATATAAACATTGCATTAAAAATAGAACCGTATCAAAACACAATTATGAGTTCACAGTCTGTCCCTTAACCTCACAGCATGAGAGTTCAGCAACCCTCCGGTCTTCCACTTTGCCAGACCTCCACCCATCATCTCCCCTCCACGTCCAAAGTTCGTAGGTGAGGTCTTACTGTGAAGAGCCTTTACTGCGACTTGAGCCCCAAACTGTTGGAGGACAGAGGGTAGGAGTAGGCTTTGCCCAGCACAATGCGGTCTCGGAGCAGTTTAAAAAGGACATAGTAGTTGCAGCAGAGGATAAGGCCCAGAGACAAAGTGTGGTTCCAGCGCTCAGAGCGCAGCAGAGAGTATAACTGGTACAAAACCACACTGGACTCGATCCAGATCAGCAGGTTCAGAATCCGCAATGGCTTGTGGAACAGGAACTGGAAGACGAGACAGACAGGAAGAAAAGATCAGAAAAGGAAATAATAACAGAGCACACAGAAGTTCAGAGCTAAAAATATTTAATATGCAGGGAGTGGACACTATAAAGTGACTACAGATGAGCGCAACCTTATTGGCCATTGAGGTACTTTCGTAACACTTTGTCTAAAAGAACAAACAACTGCACTTCTGTTGGAGAAAGATGTGTACCGTACTTCCGACAGAATTTAAATTAATTTACCAATTACTCTACAACACATTTTGTAGTGTAGGATTGTGCCACTTGCTTTTACTTTTCTGCGTGTAGCAGCTGTAGGTACAGCGTAACCCCTTAAGTTAGTATAAATCCAGCTTAACTCATTAAATATGTGGCTGTGTGATAAAAGTCTACTTTCTGCTGGTGTTAGCAAGAGCTATCTTTATTGCACGTGAGGCAGCACATTTTCATCTTTTTCCACTTTAATACGCTGCAAGGAGTCATGGTGTCCTAACTATTTTGTCCTCTCTGAGCATTTAAGTGAATAATGTACAAGTAACATCCACTGTCACTATGGTATAAAGTACAAATACTCACATAAAACCTTGCATGGGAAACATCAGAGGGCAGAGCAGTATTATAGGGTCCGACTGCCTTATACAGACATCGACTGTGTCGTACCAACACCCCCTGAGGCCAAGTGGTACTTTCTGACCACCTGCAAAACACATCAACACCACAGTTATTCACAAACCATTAACAGTCATGTTTTAAACCTCTGTGTGTGTACAAATATGTGCACCGATGGGCCACTCACACATGCTGAGGCGCATTGCTGTACGAGCCATGCTCCAGTTTCTGCCAGCGGCCCAGGTGAGCCGCCGAGCGGTGAAGCAGGTCGCAGTAGCTGGGGGGCAGCAGCTGACTCATCAGCATCACAAACGCATTGATCCACACCATGATCAGATGCTCACATGACCAGCGCATGTCATAGTACTGGGTGCTCTGTGGAAATGAAGGTAGCTAAAAGTTAGCAAGAACACAGGCAAGACTGTAGGCAAATTGAGATGTACTGAAGGGATTGTGGAGCATGAAAACCACAAGTGTCAGATACCAACCTTGACAAAGCAGAGAGGCAGGAAGGCTACGTAGTAAGCACTGAACAGCGAGTTGAATAGCACTTCCTTGATTCGCCGGTTGAAGTCGCTCTTCAGCTCCTCCACCTCTGCTCGAATTAACTCCGGTGTATGCGATTGTGTGTGTGGTGGGCAGGTGTGAATAGGCATGTGCGTGGTGCTGGAAAACTGCTCTCTGAGGTTCTCTCGTAACAGGAAGAGGAAGTCACGTGGTCGAAAGAATGGGGTCTCTGTTAGTTCAGTCTGCGAGTGGTCGGCTGGGTAATCACAGTCCGCTGGTGCCGTTTGACTTTTCCCTCCCTCCTGATGGAAACAGCAAAGCGGGACGTACACACCAAATCTGGCATTGAAGGATGGCGGTAGGTGACGAGGACAAAAGAACAGGGCAGCGAGTTTTAGTGTCAAACAATGGCAGAAACAAAAGGAGATGCGTGAAGCAAAAACATTGTGCATATTTAAAATGTTGAGACACATTAAAAGAGTGTGGGTCCACAAAGTCCATTTCTATTAGCACACACATAAAAAACAAAACAGACCAACAAACATCAACATGCTCACTATAAACAGCTTAATGTATTGCTATGAATGAGCAGCTGTGTGAATCATTTATTTTGAAAAGGTTATTATCTAGAAAGACGCGTGGTGGCCTAAAGGAAAAATCTCATTAGCTTAAGTGTTGTGGTTTTTGTTCATGCTGATAAATTTAGGTTTTTCCTTCACCACTGTTGTGCTAATCAGAGTATTGTGGGGTTCCTGTACGTCAAGAAAAGTAGCCAATTATTAGGGGTAAACCCAAATAGTCGAAAATTTGATGCTTGGATGGGCGGAGCCTGATTTCACTGTCAATCTCGCAATGGCGTTATGAAAGTAGGATCATACCTATCTGGCTATATGGTGGAGTTCAATGTCTCATTTTACATAGAACTACTGTTTTTCTCCCTGTAAGTTAATATACAGCCTATTATGGATAAATTTCAACATATAATGCTGTAAATAAAAATGTGAAAAGAAAGAAGATTTTAATAAATCTTTTTAAAGTGCGTGAATTAATCCAAAATTTTAACCCTATGGTAGAGGGCGTTGGCTGCGCTTCTGCTGGTGTTGTGCCGAGTTGTCTGCACCTCGCGGGACGTTCGGATCATTTATCACCATTGATGAACAACACAAAGAATAGTATATTGTATTTAAACTGGTGGAATAGACCCACCGCACGGCATGATCGTAAAACTCTGCATAAGACCGGTGAATAGCAGGCGAGCAGAAAGAAAAGGGTCAACAATAAGGCTCCGTTTACTGTAAAAGTACAGTGTAAGTTGCAGTGAGTAATGAACAGAAACTATCTCTGCAGCTTCTCAAGATTAAAGCAGAGCTACCGTGTGTTAAACCCCCCCCCACACTTCTGCTTTGAGACATGGTCTACTGACAAGTTGTACAATATTATCTTGGCATTTAGATGAAGACTGTTATGGGAGTATTAAAGACTCACGGGTATCCCAGAAAGAGCAGGTTGAGCACAGAGTTGGTCTTGTAGAGGTTGACCAGCGTCCAGCAGAGCACCCAGCCACACATGGTCAGCAGGCTGAGGCGAGCAGCGATCAGAACCACATAGCGGAGCAGTGAACCGCTGCTGCTCTGAGACACCTGGATGAGACAGACGACAGCATATCTTAGTTAACAGAAAGACTGTGGCACTGCCATCAGAGGGGTTTGAGTCCCACAGGAGCTGTGTGTACTAAAATGTGTTAGCTGATTGTATAGGTATGTGTGTTTACCTCTGACACTATAGTCCAAACAAGCCTCCTGGCCAACATGACTGTGATGAAGATAGCCAGGTGGTAGTCCATTAGATGAAAGTTCTGCAGGGGCAAACCAGAATTTTTCAAATACAAAGGAGAAAAAAAAAGCATTAATGTTTTCCATGAAGACATTTTTAAATTGTACATATTAAGTTTGACCGGAAGCTGCCCAATAAAAATCAGTTGTGTTACGTTATGAGCTCAAAATAAAGCGTTGGTGTATGCAGTGGCTGAATGGATGTGTTTAGCCATTTTCACCAAAACTTATTTACTTATTTTTAATAGAGCAGGCTGGTTCTTAAAAAAAAAACAAAAAAAAAACAACAAAAACAAAACAGATTCCAGATCCATTCTTAAAGAACAGAGCTGATGGTGTGTGTTCTTACAAGCGAGGTAGAGGCAGCAGGGTGGCTGTATGGGTACCACCACACTGTCCTGTAGATGTTTATGTACTGGACAAACAAGGCCACCAGCAAATAAAGAAAGAGCAGGAACTCAAACAGCAGGCTGCTGTCCAACGGCAGCTCGGGGATCTTCGAGTGACGGACTGGCTCTGGAGTAATGAGGGCTGAGAGCGGGGGAGCAGACAGACCCACCGAGTTACTGCTCCTGAGAGAAGACATACACAAACTTAATACAAACACTCAGAGAGATGTAACTTTGATGCAGAGTGTGTTGCAGGTTTTACTCCATTATTTGTTTAGGGATTGGAATGTCACAATTGTGGAAAGGTGAGTCCAAGGTGATTTGTTCAAATGTCTTTTTCTGAGGAACAGTCCAAAACTCAGATATTCAGTTTACGATTATATAAAATAGAGAAAAAAGCAAATCTTCACAGATGAAAAACAGGAACCAGAGAAACAATTCATTGATTATCAAATTCGACAATTTACTATTGTTCTTTCGTTCGACTAATAAATTCAATTTAGAATGACCAAACTAAGATAAGTTAAGACTAATTTAAATGATTTAAAAAGATTTCTGAATGACATGCAAAATATATAGGTAAAAACAATGCTACAGCATTTTTGAAGCATGTCTAAATATAGTTTCTCAAACAATTTCCACCTACGTGGTAAACAAAGGCTTACAGTCACAAGATCTACACTGTAAATCAAGTGTTGGTGTACAAAGTGTGGGTTATCAGGTGAAACCATTTAAATTCATCACCTGTTCCTGAGGCCTGTACCATTGCCAAGGTTGCCTCCAACGAGAGTCTGCAGGGATGGCAGAGCAGAGCGACTTAGTTGCTGTCTGCTGGGACCCCTGCGACCTCCTGGCATGGTCGCCAGTTACCGTGGCAACCAGTGACGCCGCCCACCAACCAACAGGTGCTGCAACTCCTCTCCTTTTCCTCAATAAGCCACCATGTATAGCCAGGCCACTGTGGAGGAAAACAAAAGACAAGACTGAGTAAAAACAAGAACAGTAAACCGATCATAGAAAAACCCAAAAAATAACAACTCAGGTAGAAACAAGAAACAAAAAACCAACAAGCCTGAGGCCTGATCAATATTTACAGTACTACAGCCTGTAGTCAAATTACGTACAACGTACCATGGTACACTACACATGTAATAACTGCAGTGAAGTTAATTATGGATTATTTCCAATGGAGGTTCTCAGTTCTATTTTGGGGTTTTTTCCTTCACTGATTTTATTTCTTATGTTTTCTTTACTGTCCATATCAAGTTTATTTGTCAGTCAGCATTATAGCGAAATGTCTCGTAATCATTAGCTATCTGAGAGGGGACATAACTAATGCTTAGGTTTCTAGTATACCTTAAAGGTATATTAACATATTCAGAGTATCTTTAAATTGAATGTGTTTAACAACACATTTTGCTTGAAGGGAATGTGATTTATTGTGGAAATGTTAGCAAAACTTGCAGTGTTCATGCTACACACAACAATGTTAACATACTGTGCTGTAGGTTAAACATCTGCCTGAAACACCAAACATTTTATACCTCCACATCTTTATTGATGTTGAATAATTTGGATTAAAAGCAGCAAACAGTTGTTGTGGCCTTTTCAAGGACACGCCACCAAATCTATGAAATAGCCTTACCAGGTCAAATTGGTTTGGTGTGTGAAATCTGTTTGCAGCATGAGAATCTTCTGCACTTTGCAAACACACCCATGTTTATTCAAAGATCAAAAAAAAAAAAAAAAAGGATGGACTCAGCACCAAATAATTTGTCTTGTTTAGCACTGCTTTAGTCAGTCCTTATCAAACCTACTTCACATTAAAGGCATGACATGTTATCATGACATAAACCATGTCAGTGGTACATTTCAACCCTCACAAACCTGTCAGTGTTTACCCCAGGAAATTAGCCAGCAGAGGTGGTGAGCAACCCATTTCTTGTTTTATGATCAATTTACTTAGTGGATGATAAAAAAACAACAACAGAAACACTCATTAAATGTATTGCATTTGTTGTAGGGCTGCATGATAGGGTAAAAAATAAAAATCACATTACAACAATTTAACAGATATTATGATTTGCGATATGACTCCCGATCAGGGGGAATTTTCATTTTCACTGCAAAAAAAAAACTATTAAAACCATGATGTGACAAACGTGTTTTCTTACATCTAGGCATTGCAGCCCTACAGTACTTAATTATAATGCCATTTTGTCACACATTTTACATTTATCAAAATATTGCCGTTTGCACTATTTGAATATTGCAATTTCGATAATAATTCGATTAATTGTGCAGCCCTAGGGCTGTCGCGATAACTGCAATCGTGAAATAAAGCGCTATTGACAAGCCAATCGCAGTGGATGGCAAGCAGCCACAACAACCGCTATATTCACACCTTTCTGTTTTACAGAAGTAAATGTACTTGATAGACATGCCCTGAATGTAATGATATAACTACGTGTGAAAAAGACATGGTCAAACTGCAGGAATTCATTTGCCTGGTAATGTAACTTTGACTAGCACCCAGCAGCTAGCTGTCTCAGATCATAAAGCTGCAGTTAGTGGCTTGCTGGGCTGTGAGGTGAGATCCACAGATACATATTATTGCAGTAAGTGACTTAGTTAATACAACAATAAATCACAGCAGGGGAAATTACTGCACCATGACAACTCTACGCAGCCCTAATTTGTTGTATAAAATATCCTTTGCTCTTATGTTCTGAATGGTAAGGTTTTATTTCATAAAAGTGAATTAATTTGTTGTTACAGGTTGATTCTTTCAATACACCATAATTAAATATATTCTGGTTTCCTTAGCCATTTGTGACAGTAAACTGAATTTCTGTGTGTTTATTTACTTATGTTGGCTTTAGTGAGGTGTTACCTTATGATTGTTTTAAGGGTGTAGCTCATATCAGACAGTGACACACCTCTCAGTATATTGCAAGACAGCTCTACCACAAACTACAGCCTCTGAAATGATCACACAGTTGAATCAACACCTCTTTGAAACTGCTTCAACATAAACTAAACATTATAACCTTCATGAAGGTAGGATTTGTGACCGGAATAGACAGTATTAGTTTTAGCTAGCCGTACCTGATAAACTGGCAAATGAGTGTACATAAACTGACTAAGTAATTAGCTATGCCCCGGAGGTTTCACCTCATAGAAACAGTTCTACTTATCACCAACACCACCAAATCGGAGAACCATCCCAATGCCTTCCTTGTGGCAACACTCCGGGCTAATGTCAAACCACTGCTTAAAGTAAACAGAGCGGTCACCAATCTACACCTTATCCAGACTATGAAACCTGCTTAAACTCACATGGGGAAACAATCTCTTGGAGGCGTTTGTAGAGGCACGCATATATCTAGATGAAATTACTAGTGAGGAGTATGTTTTTTCCATTCAGTGCTAGAGCTGACAGCAGACACTTTATATAGAACAGTTTTACATGTCCACTGATACTAAAAGTGACAGCCTGCTATCCAAAACACTATCTGAGGAGGATACCTCAACCTCTTCTCAACTCCCAGACTCCAAGTTCAAATCAGTACTTGCATCCTTTCTAAATGCTGATAATAGGATAACTTGTCATAGCAGGAAGCACAGGTGTAACATACATACGCTTTATATATATATATATATATATATATATATATATATATATATATATATATAAACACAATAATGGCTCTTCAGTTATGCCGGTGAGCCAGCATAAACAATACTGACACTCCTACATGGTCTGCAGCCATTAATCGTTTCGTTATTGATTACACCTGGGCTTCTCCTGCTTCCACATGTCAAACCAACTGTTATAAGAAACACCAAACTGCTTTCGTTGTTTGTCACTGGACACATAATACCAATTTCAGTCACTGTGTTGTTTTTTTTTGACCAAACATATCTGCTTTTCTATTCACAGTGTCAATGTTTTATGTGTATAGATTGTTTTGATTAATCAGATTGGGCTGTTATAGTTGCCAAGAGCCTTGTTAATAAAAAGACAATTGGCATTATGTGATACCAAGTTAATAATGGACTAATTTAATTTGAAGAAAATACAAATACATTCTCAGGATTTAGCCACTCATGTTGTATTTAAAGTGAATATGATTGGCTTTTGGACTGTTGGTCGATGAAAACATGCAATCAGAAGACGTCATCCATCTTGGGAATCATTATTCACTGTTAACTGACATATCAGATGTATCAGTAATGAAAATCACTGTCAATTGCAGCACAATTATGTTTAACACACTATAGAAAAGATTTATTTAAATTGGAAGTTAATCAGAACTTAAATCCTGAATCCTTGATAAATATTTTCTAAATGAATGTATGCCGATTTCTTTTGTATGTTCAAGGTTGGTATGACATGACCAGTTAATTTGTTTCACAGCAAGATGTTTTAAAATTTTTAAAACTACTTACTACAGTGCAAGCTGAGAGAACTAGGGCTGCAACAAACGTTTATTTTCATTAATAGCTCAACTAACCGATGAATCATTTTACCTTAAAAAAAACTGTTGAAAATGTCCGATGGACTTTCCCACAGCCCAAGATATTCAGTTTATTATCATGTGACAAAGACAAGCAGCAGATCTTCACCAGGGAGAAACTGGAATAAGCAATTTTTAGCAAAATTTTTACTTGAAAAGTGACAGAAACCATTAATCAATTATCAGTTGCCTATTAATTGAATAATCAATTAACCTAAAGAGAAA
The DNA here is from genome assembly GCF_021292245.1 of Micropterus dolomieu. NCBI lineage: Eukaryota > Metazoa > Chordata > Actinopteri > Centrarchiformes > Centrarchidae > Micropterus > Micropterus dolomieu. The sequence continues at coordinate 11,567,875 of NC_060169.1, read as the reverse complement.
CATTGTTAAGCTTATTGCAGATGGCTGCATCCATCTCAAGAGATTAACTCCTGATACATGGTACAGCTTTTGACTTATCGGCTACAAAGTAGACTTGAATCTACACGTCAATGGACAGAAAAGTAATTGTCATTTAATTTGGTAATCAATAATTTTTTTAGTTCCAGTTCTCAAATGTTAGGATTTGGTCTGGTTCTTTATCTTGTATGATAGTAAACTGGATATTTTTGGATTTTAGACTGCTGGTCAGACAACGCAAACACTCTGGAGATGTCAACTGAACTCAGGGAAATGGTGGTGGACATGTCACTATTTTCTCACACAAGCTAATCCTACTGATTGATTTAGCAACAAAATAAGCCTCAGATTAATCTATAAATGAAAATAAAGTCCCATCTGTGCTAGTACAGTTGTAACAGAACTCTATAATAAACCATTTGGTAAAATGTGGTTGATTCAAAACGTACAGGGCCCAATTTATCTTTTCACCACTGCTCTGTGGGTAAAAAATAGAGTCCCTCCCACTTCATCAGCCAGTGATAAGCCCTTTACACGAAACACAAACCAGTGCCAGATAACATCCTTCCAACTTCAGATTGTATCAACATTTCCTTTATGCTGATATGGCTTATGATTTATGATGGAGGTGATACTACAGCACTGTCTGTGGCCAGTGTGAGGGTCCAATATTATAAAGCTGAATCTTCAACAGGAAACAACCGTTATCACACACACACGCGCGCGCCACTAAAGAGACAAAAAGTGAAAAGAAGTAAAAACAGGAACTGTGAAATAGAGAAATCAACTAAGTTACAGTGGAGTGATTGCGCGACAGTATATTGATATTTTGTAGAAGTGCAACACGTTTATAGTTTTTACCTCACCACAAGACCTCTTGAAAGTGCTGAAAAAGCGACCAAGCAAGAAACTGGAGAAAGGTGTGTGAAAATGAAGTTGCGTTGAGCTGGTGGGTTTGTTGTACTGAGGCACTTTGTTATGTTATAAGGTGGGCTTTTCTTTTTTCCTTTTTGCAGAGACTTGCTAAGACATGCACTGAAGCTGCCTGTCTGAATTATGACATCAGGCAGCGTTGTCATTTGGTCCACGGCAGAAACTTGGGAGCACTCAATTTTAACAAATACATTAAAAATAGAAAGGTGTAAGCTTGTAGCTAGCAGGCAGCTCGCAGATACAAAGCTAAATAGTTTAAAAAGCTCTCTAAAGCCACAGTTACTCACACAACATCGACAACATACGCGGGGGTGAAGTGAACGAGGATGCATCAGTCAGTTGTGTGGCGTCCAGACAGAACCGAGCATTTCTCCGCCTTCCAGCTTCAATATGCCCGACTGCACTGGTGTGACGACGAGCTACGGCGGCACCGGCGAAGCTGGAGGGTCGCTTTCTCTCCGGCTGTAAACATAAAACGGCTTTAAAAGTTAGCACTGGTCTTTGGGAGCAACAGTGTAAGTGCGTTGCACAGAGACCGACGTGGCAAACCCGCACCTCCTCTCACTGCGACGTCATCAGAGCGCGACTTAAAGGAAGACTGCACAGTCGCAGTGACTAAACAAACGAGCAGCTGGTCTTGAGTCAGCGCTGCTGTCATCCTCCCAACTTTTCTTAATGATTGTATTAAAGATTGAATTAATTATTAATTAAAAAGTACTGGTTACCAAAAGAATATAGAGTGTGTGAACGACAGGTGAGCTGGAGACAGAGACGCATTTTGTCCTGAAATTTGATAAATATATTAGAACATTTTGAGAAATTCCATCTATTAATTCTAGATTTCAAAGAACTTGAAGATTAACAATAAATTAAGAATAATCCTAGGAAAGTACAGACGACAAACCTTTCCGCCAAGTATGTGGCCCTGTGTCACAACCTGAGGGGCAGCCACTGTCAACTGTGGCAAGTTAGGCTACATATTGTACACTTTTATTTGTAGTTTATGTTATATGTGTATTTGCTTCTTTTTTTTTTAAAACTTATAACTGCTTAATTGAATGGTATTAAATTTTGTTTCTTGTTTTATCTGATATTCACATGTAAACCTTTTGATTTTGTTGCGAATTGCTTTGGCAACATTGTTTAACTTAAACATTCCTGCCAATAAAGCATATTGAATTGAACTGAACTATCAATGACTTTAACTAGCAGATATCAAAATAACCAAATGTAACTTGCTGAAGGAGCTTATAGGCCTACACATCATTTTACGAACCACTCTTATTGGGAACACCACTCAGTTGCCAGTTTAGGTCAAACTAATGCAAACAGTTCTGCAATAAATGCTACCTTTATCAAGGTTATAATGTTCAGTTTTTGATTCAGCTTCATTTTGGAGGCTGTAGTGCTGTTAAAAAATAAAGCGAGGTGTTTCTGATATTTAGTCTAGCTTCACTGATATAAATAGGTAAAGAAAACATTAGAAACACAACACCACAAATTACACCCTCCAAAATGATCTAAGTCTTTGGCTCTTTTGTTTAGCTTCTCTATAAATGTCAAAAAATATAGTGAAAAGTGCCTAAAATGTCCCGGAGCTTGTTTTAATTGACCAACAGCTCGAAACCCAAAGAAATTCAGTTTATGACCATATTAAGCAAATCCTTACATTTAAGAGACTGGAACCAGCTTGAAAAAGTTACCAACAATCAATCACTTACTAAAATTGTTTCCAGCTTTTTTTTGTTGATCAACTAATCAATTATTAAACTAATCCTTTCAGCTCTACTCAGAAATACGACTTGAGCTGCTCTGTTAGACAGTTCACCTCTGTTGTGACAGCAGACCCTACTACTATCAAGAGTCTTGTGAAACTAAGTTATGGTTATAATAACAGAGTTCTGAAAAGAGGTATAAAGTATTCTTTTAACAGGGTCTATAAAGAATAGAAACTATTATTTCTCTTTTCAATGCTTGCCAATTAAGTATAGGCTATTTTAAGGTTCTGAATCTTGCGATTCATTCATGCAATAGTTTTAATTTGGACTTTGTGCGTTTAGTATTTGTGTTGTTTGTCATGATTGGCTCTCACCCGTTCACCTGACTGCTCCATATTCTTGCATGCTTAACCTGTTGTTTCTGTTGTTTTTTTACAGTTACACACACACACACACACACGAACACACACCCACACACACTTTTGTTTACATTCTCATGGGTTGGGCCAAATATTGATGGCTGCTGGCTACTTTTCAGTTTTGATAGCCAGCTATCAACACACTGACAGTGATGGTTTTGAGAAATAAAGGTTTCACTTCGTTAAATAAAAAAACTTTTTGTTCTACATTAGGCCTTGGCTCAGAGTCTCAAAACAAACTATTGTCTGTATCTTCTCTGCATGTGCAATGATGATGTTCTCATTGTAAAATGTGTCATGCGGCTCCCAAGACAAGATAATTTACACCCATTACTGAAGTCAAAGTCTAAATGGTAAGTAGAACAATAAACAGTTTTCTTATTCCCCAAAGAAAAAAATGTTTATTAATAAACACACACACTTTAATTCCATGTGTAAGAGATTTTTAGTTCAATCTGTATTTCTGAAACACAGTGATATTAGCAAAAGGGGAAAACAGAAACCAGGTAAGTTTCTAGAGCTGTACACTGAAAAAAAATAGAAATACATTTTCATATTGTGCTGCCACTCATAATTTACAAAGATAAAATGAAATAAAGCAGGAAATATTCCCAATAAAGAAGCTGGAATCAGATAATTTTTCTTAACAAATGACTCAAACCGATTATCAATTAGTTGCCGATTAATTTAATTGTTGACAACTAATCGATTATTTGTTGCAGCATGCAGTTTGAAAATATCCCATAATGACCGATTGACAGGTGATCTCTGTGCATTGAAGAAATGCCACAACAATCAGCTCTCAGCAACAAACATGAAGGCAAAATAAGTTTAAGGGTTAAAACACAAAAGTGTCCCTTAAATGACTTCTGACTATTTGACTTTACAAAACTTTGCACTGTCTCCAGAAGAATTAAGATAAAGCCAAAGTCCAGCATAGAGAGGCTGAGTGAATGTGGTCTGGACTCTGTGGAGACCTGGTTTCAGAGATGCTGTAGAAGGACAGAATACCTGCACTGTGATCCAGGTACACTCCTACTCTGGAGGGTTGAGGTGCTGAGAGAGGAGTTTGGACATTTTTGTACCAAAAGTTACAACCGTTGCCGTCAAACTTTAACGCCCAAGATTTGTCATTCAATCCAAGTCCACATTCAGTCGTACTCCCTGCTCTGCTGATGTTCTTGTAAGCGACTGCTACATAAACTCCTGCATTCCCTCTCCAGTCAGACTCTCTCTACTCAGGACCAGCAAACACAAAGTAAATCTGTCTGGGTGACGAGAGTAAGGCTGTTGTTCTCTCATATATGTTGCTTTTCTGTTCCTATCAGATAATAACAGCTTGTTGCTTGCTGTGTTTGGATCCAGTGTGATTTCACGTGAATATTTTAAGAATTCAGCTCTGGTCTTGGGCTCTGTTTGTGGCAGTAAAACACCCACTTCAGTCCCCGTCAGTGAGACGTTTGTCCATTTCTCACTCAGAACATCCTGTAGTTTATCTCTGACTTCTGACACGACCGCTGTCACATCATCAAAGTAACGCCGAGGACGAATATTGAGGCTGGATGTACCTGTAGATTCAGTGAGTGCTGACAGTGAGGGGTAGTTGTGTAGAAACTGTGTGTGATCCTCTGTGTGTGAGAGCTGCTTCAGCTCAGCGTCTTTCCTCTTCAGCTCAGTGATCTCCTGCTCCAGCTTCCCCTCAAGTTCTTTGACTCGACTCACTTCAGTTTCCTGCTGGGATCTGACCTGCTGCTTCACATCAGAGCTTCTTTTCTCCATAAGACGGATCAGCTCAGCGAAGATCTTCTCACTGTCCCCCACTGCTTTATCAGCAGAGCGATTGATAGCCTTCACCTGTTGCTGAAGCACCTTCACATCTTTCTCTCTGTCCTTGATTCTCTTCTGGATGTTTTGTCGTCTCACCTCGAGCTCTCTCTGCCTTCTCAGTAGTTTCTGCTGCAGCTGAGACTGTGTCGTGGCCTTTACGTTCTTCCACAGAGCAGAGATAACAGATACACAGCTGATCAGTACGGCAGAACATCTTCATCACCTCATCATGACGAGAGCAGATGTTCTCCTGGAGCTTCTTGGAGGGCTCCACCAGCTTGTGTGTCTTTAATGGAGCTGCATCATAATGAGGCTTCAGGTGTTTCTCACAGTAAGAGGCCAGACAGACCAAACAGGACTTGAGGGCTTTCAGTTTTGTCCCAGTGCAGACATCACAGGCCACATCTTCAGGTCCAGCATAGCAGCGATCAGCAGGAGCAGCTTGGAGTCCAGTCTTCTTCAGTTCCTCCACTAAAACTGCTAACATGGTGTTTTTCAGCAGGACAGGCCTCGGCGTGAAGCTGTGCCTACACTGAGGACAGCTGTGGATTTCCTTCGCGTCATCTACATCCCAGTGGGTTTTAATACAGTTCATGCAGTAGCTGTGTCCACAGGGAATAGTCACCGGATCCTTCAGGAGATCCAGGCAGATGGAACAAGAGAAGGTTTCCCGGTCCAGCTGAACTAATTTCTGCGCCATTTCACCTCTCAGTGGAGCTCTGATCCAAACAGCTTGTGTTTCTGCAGTGAACGGGGACTGTCATCTCCAGCACCTCAACACATGTTGGTTCCACACGTCTTCTAACTGTAGAACTGAAGAGGAGGCAACACGGAAATATAATTTATGGACAAAGTGGAGCTCACTGTGTTTGAAAGCATTAATCCCCTGAAAAATTGGGAGATATAATCGCAAGAGTGACGAGCTGATTTTTCCTCAGTGAGAATGTTAGTCCAATACATTTTAACAAGAATACAACAATTTACAAGTAGAGAGCACACACACTATTCAAGTTACAGTAATATTCACAGTATTTACCTAAGATAACTATGTACATTAGCTCAATTACTGTACTTAAGTACAAAATCAAGGTACCTTTAACTACTACTACTTTAACTTTATTCATTCAGACGCTACAAATACATGGTGATGCATTGCTATACATTCAACGACCCAAAGGTAGGTAAAAGAAAGTTGAGGAGTATTATTTTATGACTGTGGTATTAGTACTTTTACTCAAGTAAATGATCGTAGGCTACTTGTACCACCACTGGTTCTTCTGTTACCAAGCGAGGACTCACACACTTCTCTACTGTTCACAAAACTGAGCTCTAACTTGCTGTAAATGTAATAATAATATTGTTTTAAACTCTTGCCATGTCAGCGAGTTATTACAGCCACGTTAATTCTACTTAAGATCCACAACTGACCAGAAACCCGTGGAGAAATGATCAGGAGAGTGATGAGGTGATATTTCCTCAGAGAGAGCTACAATCTGAGGAAAGCCAGGGATTTTTTGATCTGCCAGCCATGTGGGTGGAGACAGAAGCAATCGAGCTCAGGCTTTCAGATTCAGACCACATTATAGATCACAGATAACACTATTACAGTTCAAACTAATCAGTAAAACATAAAGGAAACAATGAAAAACAAACACCCTTTTGTTATTTTAACACTTTTTTCAACATGTGACTGATTTTAACAGATGTTTGATTTCACAAATTATTCATTACAATAGTTCAAACAGCCAATAATTCATGAAAGACAGATATGCTAATCACTGCTGTAAAGATGACGAAACTCCAATAATGTAATAAAATATAATGAAACTATATTATTGTAAGTTATAAGTTACTTGTTCAACTCTGAATCCCACAGGACATGACTATATAGATGTTACTAGGCTGCAGCCTTTCCCCTTTATATCTTGTTGTAGACTGTATTAGGAAGCTTTTAGTGGACAACTGAAAGACTTGACATGATGCCACTTTGCAAAATAAATAAATAGGCGTGTTTTTATTGTATACTATTCTCTATATTCTGCTAGAACCTGAACTCTTAAACAAATAATTGTTGTCACAGTTGGAGCATAGGATTAGCATGCATGTGTTGTTCAACACAAACTCTGATCCAACTCAAACAATGTAACTGCCAAGTCACACAAGTTACAAGTCACACAAACTAAAGATCTATAATTAAATAGGAAAGGAACCTGTTGGCAAAAAAACTTTTATTAAAGCTGAACAATTTGCTCTCTTCTTATATGTGTGTGTGTGTGTGTGTGTGTGCAGTGAAGACTTGAACTGGTCAGCAGGATAAGCACTGCGTTTGGTTGAAGAACATTCTAGCTGTTCATGGTCTTGGTTCATGGCGACAGGAACATTTTGGGATACTAATTGTAGCGGGGTTAATTGTAACTAATTGTTTACAACATGCATTTAGGCTGAAACGGTACACAAAATTCCTGGTTTGGTACGTACCGAACATTTAAGTCATGGTCCAGTATGATTTCGGAACAGTGGAAATGGTCCCAGCGATGTAGATATTATGCACTACATAGAATACAATAACTTTTTTTGTATGTGAACAGGAGATCATTTTATGCCTCAGTGTAGTGCTGTTGAATATACTGAGAGGTGTTTCTAACATTTAATCTCACTGATGGGTGAAGAAAACATAGCACCACAAACTAAAGCCTCCAAAATGACTATCAAGTGGAATCAACACCTCTTTAAGACAGTTTCAACAAAGGCTAAATATTATAAACTTCATGAAGGTAAGATTTATTGCAGATTTAAGTTAATTTAAGTTTCACCACACTGATGAGATAAACTGGCAACTGAGTGTAAGTCTGTTCACATTTGTACGTGGAAACAAATTGTAACTTGATGAATGATGATGGTTCTTTTGTTTAGCTTCTCTATAAATGTCTGAAAATATAGTGGCACATTCAGATTTCTTGTTTGTTTTATTAGTTTATTACCATAATAAGCAAATCCCCACATTTGCTGGGACCAACTTGTAAAAATGCAATCAATCAATTATTGAAATTGTTTCAAGTTAATTTTTTTGTTTACTAACTAATAGTTACTTTCAGCACTACTCACAAATACGACTTGAGCTGATCTGTGAGACAGTTAATAAGTCAATAATCTTGTGAAAGACTCTTAAGCTTTCCCAAGAGTTATGGTTGTATTAACAACAAGAGAACAGTTATACCCCGTTGTCAAAATTAGAAAAATAATTATTTTAATAGGGTCTTAAAATAATAAAGAATTTCTTAAACTGTTGATTTTGACTGTCATACACACCACACTTTTGTTTATATTTGGATGTTTTGGGCCAAATGTTAATAGCTGCTGGCTACTTTTGAGTTTTGAAAAAAAAAACAAACAAAAAAAAAAACACACATTATGTCTAGGCTCAAAGCCTTAGAAAACATTACACTGACTTGCCTGTATCTGTTCTACATGTGCAATGTTGATGTTCTCTATATCGTACTGTATCATGCAGCTACCAACACAAACTTTGGAAAACTTTAAACCTAGAATCAAAGTTCAAATGATAATTAGAACAATAAACATTTTGTTATATGCCAATGGTAAAGCGTTTATAATTAATAAACACATACTGAACACAGTAAAAAAAACCAAAAAAAAAAAACCCCTAAAAACATCAATGGACGTCAACAACTTTAATTTCATGTGTAAGTGATATTTAGTTCAAAATGTACTTCTAAAACACAGTGATACTAGCAAAAAGGGGGAAACAGAAATTTCCAGAGCTGTACACTGAGAAAAAAAAAAATAGAATTACATTTTCATAATTTGCTGACAACCATAATCTATAAAGAAAAAATTATTTACTTTGGGCCTGTAACATTGTTGACTTTACTTCATTTCTAACAGCAACACCCTGTAACTTGCTTATTTACACACAGTGTTTGCAGTTCTTTATAAGAAAGTGTAAATACTTCATTCATCTTTTGTACAAAGGTTTAAAAACACAATCATTTTCTGAACAAAGGCTAATGTTAATGCTAAACAAATACATTCTAGTTACTTCAACTCATCCAGGAGATATGAAAGACAACTATTTACAAAAATGATAAAGCTACAAAGTAATTTCCGCATTCACAAGAATCTATTCATATTTATGTGGGTTTAAATAGCTCTAGGCTAATGATATAACAATTGTGATTTGTTTATTTACTGGCCCTGAGAGTTATTTATTCAACCTATTATGGTTGGATAAAAGAATTACCTGTGTAACTGCTGAACAAAGATTTTTTAATAGGAATAACATCAATTTAAAGCCTCATATGAGAATAATCTAACAGGGGGCTTCTAGTCCTCAAAATGTTTTCAGTACACTGATAAACCAGCAGAGGGAGAAATTTTCCCAAATTTTCTGTTCAGATGTCCAAATGTCTTCATTTTTTAATGAATCCTTCTGCCAGCTTTTAACTTATCAAATAAGGAAATAAAAGAGTCACTTCATGATTCATTTAAATACATAAAAATGGTGGCATTTAAACATTTAAAAGACAACAAGGCTCCCAATTCTGGTGAGGTTCTCTGAAACAGAGGTCATGCGGCGTTTCACAGCTGGAGGGCTCAAATGACGACACTGGTACCACTGCGAGAACTCTTGTCCTGGGAGAGACATACTAACTTTAGATTCAATTAACTAGCAATCAGCATAACTCATACTGTTTAAAATGACGTGTGTTTGTTTTGTTGATGCAAGTGCATTGGTGTAGTTGCATAAGTGTGTGTCTTCAGCATGTGTCTATCAACTACGCTAAAGCACTGTACGTCTTACAGAGAAGCGTTCATTCCTCCGTGCTCCTGGTTTCTGTCCAGGCTCATACTCTGTGTAGTTGGGAGGCTTGTCAGTCCAGCCTCCACCTCCTCCTCTCCTGCTGCTGCCTTCATCATCTGAGCTCCAGGACCCTCTTCTCGAGTGCCTTGATGCTGGGGGAGAGTAGTTTCCTCTGGACCTGCTGTCAAACAGGTCATCTCTGGAACGGGAGCGGGGGCGGTTCACGCTCCCTCGTAACCCGCTGCGACTCCGCCCATCAAGTGACTCCTCGCTGTAGCTCCTGAGAGCACCTCTAGACTGAGTGGATGAGGGGTAACGGCTGCCCATTGGTCCTTGCTCATCTCGACGGCCAAAGCCACTTCGGCTGCTCTCGCTGGAGCTTGGGGGGCGAGACTTGGGCGCAGAGGGTGGCATTCTGCCCAGTGGTTGCTCTCTTATTGGTGGAAGTGTGATGATGCGACGCTCTACTGGGCCTTCATCAAGACCAGAGATTATGCTGGGAGGGCCATGGGAAAATGGGCCGTTGGGTTGCATGTGCTGGGGAGGAGGTGGCATGTGCTGCATGTGCTGCATGTGCTGCATGTGCTGCATGTACTGCGTGTGCTGAGGAGGAGGTGGCATGTGCTGCATGTGCTGCATGTGCTGGGGTGGAGGTTGCTAGGATGAGTGGGAAGAAGACACAAGAAGAAATAGAGACATAAATACAAAAATTTAAATCACTTGTACATTTAATTTTGTGAAATTCCCAGAGGCACAAGAGCTGTGCCTCAATTTTATGTATAGGACTTCAGCATTGTACCAAAAGCAAGTGACACAAACCAGTGCCCCGATAGATGTCAATCCAACCGCAATACTATTGCTAATTTCAGCTTTGGAAATTAATAGAAAAATAAAAAAAACTTTTTTAACAAAAGTTTTGTTAACTAGATTGGTCAAATCATTGGTTTTTCTAAATATACTAATTTCAGTCCACATAAAACTGCCAGTAATGTGAACCACCTCCCCTTCAAAGTAAAATGACAGGAAAACTATAAACTGGCTTCCAAATAGATACAAAATTACTACAATAAAGTAAACAGGAATGGTCACAGAAAGGGTTTACATTTAAACAGTAGGGAATGACAATATGATGAAATAATCTGATGCTCTTCTGTTTACAGAAACAGATTTGATAATACAATACCTGTAGCAGAGGACTGGTCATGTCTATCCCCTTCACCTGGCCCTCCAGGTAATCAAGCATTTGATTGGTGTTGGCAGGGGTGTGGTTGCCATGGACACTTGGAGGGGGCATGCTGTAAGATAATGACTGAGGAGGAGGGAGGGGCAAAGGGTTCATTGGGATGTTCTTTCCTGAAACAGATCCTGGAAAGACAAAATATTCACAAAACAAAGTCAGGTGATGCACATTTGGAGATATTTGTGGACGAATACCTACCTACAGTCTAAAACGGTATTAAAGCCACAGGGTGTGCTTATTTACTGACTTGCTGTGTGACCTGATGTGTGGGTTTCCATATGTACCTGAGTAGAGCAGTGGGTTCATCTGGGAGGAGGCGTGGCTCATTGGTGCATATCCCGGCTGTCCTCCTAACCAAGGAGCCATGGCCCTCTGAGCATCCTTCATCATACGATGCCGCATCACCGCTGCAAGATGAAGACACTTCATATTTATCAATACAGAAGGTCTTCTCTGTTTATAGGCTATTTATCTGCACTGCGGCTGACATGATTTTGTACCAAGAGATTTCCAAAGCGTACAATAAAATTTCAGACTAATTTTCTACCTACTAAGCACTGACTTTGGTTTATACCAGAACAGTAGGAAAGAGGTCCTTGTGAAAATAATATCCAGCACTTCAGAGGCATGACTGCTCAACAGCAACTCTTTAAAAAGGACAGGTTCATATGGCCATATGTACAATGAAGCTAGTTGTTGCTGTAATCGTTTCTCCTCCCCTTACTGACAGTTAGAGAGACCCCCTCCTAACTTGATATCAGTGTAAGTGATCTCGATAAGTTCCTGTTCTGTGTAAAAATTAATTCTGAGCCTTCTGCAGTTCGAGTCAAATCAAGAAGGTGTCTTCTAAAGTTAGTGCTAAATTCCCTGTCTTTGTTTCCCTAGTCTTTTCTTGCTATGCTCCGGTAGAGGAATAATAAGGAAACACAGTAACTTTGAAGCCCGTTTAAAGTCAAACTGCTGACGCATCATTTCAGCTTCAGCTACACTTTAAAATACCTAGAAAAATTACTGTAAATTTTATCCTCCATAGCTTACATTAAAAATCATGTCAGAAAAGGATCTTTTCACAGCCAGTATGGTCATGAGAAATTACAGCCACTAATAACACTCTCAATGTAGTCCTACACATGGGCATGCTCGTCACATATGCCCAACTCATCACATATGAACACTTGTTCAAGACCCCTTGGTGTCGCTTTTAACGCCCTGGGTACCCCCTTTGGCATTGTTTTTCAACGTGTAGGGCCGTGTAGGGTTCATGTTTGCAACAACACAACGTCAGGTCAAGTTAGCGATAACATCAGCTGGTAAACCCAACCCCTCCTTGTGCCTCAGCTGGAAGTAATGATGACTGAATGGTTTTTATCTTATTTTACCAAAAAGGTGGTGTCAATCAGAGCCTCTATTACCCCTGCGGCCTCTTACTCAGAGGTTCTTCACCAGCAACAAGAGAGTTTTAACCAGTTTTATCCCATCGACTTGTCTGAGCTTTTAAAAACAGTATCACAAATGAGAGTGCCCTCCAGCCCACTTGATGTAATACCTACAAAGTTTTTACTGAAAGTAATAGGCCCCATTTGATCTCTGTTTTCAACAGCTCCCTATCTACTGGTTGTGTCCTTGATTATTTTAAAACAGCTTGCGTGAACCCACTTTTAAAGAAACCTGGTTTAGATCCCTCCCTCCCACACAATTTTAGACCAATTTCAAAACTGCCTTTTATTGCAAATATTCTAGAAAGAATTGTGTCCAAACAGCTGCTCATTGTACTGGAAAATAACAAAATATTTGAAAAGTTTCAGTCTGGTTTCAGGAAGTACCACAGCACTGAGACTGCCCTGCTTAAAGTCACCAATGACCTTTTAATGTCTGCTGATGAAGGTATGTGCTCAGTCCTGGTACTCCTGGACCTTAGCGCTGCTTTTGACACCATTGATCACAACATCATGTTAGACAGACTGAGGCACTGGGTGGGGATCTCTGGTACTGCCCTACAATGGTTTTCGCCCTACCTGTCAAATAGGAAGTTTTGCGTGTCTGTAAACAACTATGTCTCTTCGTTCTGTCCAGTTAAATATGGTGTGGCTCATTTTGTTTTCCTTGTATCTGCTTCCCCTTGGACATATTATCCATAAACATGGCATTTCTTTTCATATTTATGCTGATGACGCACAAATATACTTGCCCGTCAGATCCACAGACCCTGGAATGCTGAGTTCACTTAACAACTGCCTTTGTGAAGTTAAAAAATGGATGTCAAATAATTTCCTCCAGCTGAACTCAGACAAAACAGAAATCCTGGTCATTGGGTCTCAGCAGATGGCAAAACAAATACTGCCATCTGCTGGTTCCCTAGTAAATCACATTAAGCCTGTGGCAAATAACCTTGGTGTTTGGTTTGATAGTAATTTAAATTTCGAGCAGCACACCACAAAGCTTGTTCAATCATGTTTTTATCAACTTAGAAATATAGCAAAAATTCGATCTATGTTAACTTTTAAGGACACCGTGACCATTTTATACGCCTTCATCTCATCACGCCTGGATTATTGCAACAGCCTTTTCACTTGTTTATCCCAAAAATCTATTGATCGACTCCAGACTGTCCAGAACTCAACTGCCAGGCTTTTAACCAGAACAAAGAAATATGACCACATTACTCCTGTTTTAGCTTCATTACACAAAGTTGTTGTAATTACAAAGTTGACAGAGCGTTTGCTGTCAGGGCCCCGAGGCTCTGGAACAGGCTGCCCAAGGAAATCAAGTCAGCTGAGTCAGTGAACTCTTTTAAGTCCCTTCTTAAAACATACTTTTAGGAGAGTCTTTCCCGATCTTATTTGACTTTATTTTATCCCTTTTATTTTATTCTATTTTACTAATTTTATATTTATCTTAAACGTGTATTTTATTCTTTTCAATGTTTTCATGCTTTTATCTTGTATTGTTTTTGTATTACTGTCTTTTGGGTATTATTGTCTTTACACTTGTTAAATCACTTTGTAACTTGTTTTTGAAAAGTGCTCTACAAATAAAGATTATTATTATTATTGTTATTATTATATTTAATTACATATATTTTATTTATTTGTTCTGTCAATTCACTAGGTAAGGTAGTCATCATTAGTATCAGTTATTACAGTTGAAAACAAGCAGCATGAAATGAAATGTTAGGGGGAGGAAGATAAAGCTAGAGACAGAGACTGCATGCAGCATGATCTGAGACCGGAGGCATGTACTACACATCTGTTCATGAATAGGGTAAATGGATGAACACTTGAGTGGCCTGTTTCACGCCTGCTTCCAAATCCCTCCTTTCTCACTTAGGGCCCGCAAGAGCCGCAAACTCCTCACACATGGATAGATGAGAACTGTGACCAATCGTATACAAGATTCTAGTGGTTTTGAATGCAGCATTGCTTTTCCGCCATTAGTATGACACATTTCATCTAATTTCTCAGCACATAATAAGAAAATAATAGAATGACCAGTGAAATTATAGTGCATAATATGCAAAAAACACAGTGTAGTCCTGCATGATATTTATATACAGTAATGGTGTCCTGGTCATGCTTGTGGTTCTTGAGCTTTGTGCAAAGACATTGTAAGAGTTGAAAATTGTTTTAACTTTTTTGAAAAGTAACTTGATCAGATCACCTGATTTCAGGAAAAGACTCTTAAATATTCTGGTCTTGTTATTCTAGTTCATGACCACCATCAGTATGTATTTTTTTTTAATAGGAGCTAATAGCTAATAGTGTAATTTAATAGCAGTTTTGAAAGCTATCTGGAATATTCTCTTCCAACATAATATCTCCGTATTACTAACATTTCAAAGCAACAATCAACATAATTGATACATATCCTGTGTTGCTCTTCTGGGCCTCATTAGAATTTTTTGCAAACATTACAGATAACTCAATTATACAATACAATTATAGTGAATCACAATTTTGGATGTTCTTTGCTCCCTGCTGGTTTCTTTTGAAACGGGTGACAAGGCAAAATGCACATATCAGTAACAACAAATTGCCAAACCACACAGAGCAGCATGAATGTTGTTTCTTTTGGTTGTAAAATTAGATGAAAAAGATTCCTCAGAAATCCAAACTGATTATTTAGTTTTAATCAAAGTCTGATTAAAATGTCAGATTCACTTTTCCTCATTTACTGTGATGACATAAGAAACCATTGTACGCAAGCTGTTGTTTATCTCAGCATATAGTGTATGTGCTGCTTTGAAAGAAAACTAAGGCACTCACACTGTAAATATTGATACTCCACGACATATTTAAATACTGTGCACTGATTTTATTATTTAACATTGTAAAGGAGCTCCAATATTTCTTTTTCCTGGGGAGCAAAATGCCTTGTACCTCAGGGCTAGAATGGAGCTCACTCCAGCTAGCAGCCATCCATGAAATGAGAAAATCTATAATGCATTTAATTCTGTTCTCTGTAGGTCAGGTCTCCCAATGGCACTGCAGGGACTACAAACACTGCATCAACCTTATTCCAATCCTTCTGCAATATCCATACGTACAGTAGTATTACTCAGTATCCACCATCTCTGGCTGTCTCTCTCTCACACACACAAATTGTAATTGTAGCACATCAAGTCATGACCATCCCAGGACGCTCCCACCTCAACTGGTGACCTCTTGCAGTGTAGCCTTTTATCTGTTTTTCATCTGTGCAAGGGTCTATCTGCAGTCTCGCAAGTTACATGACACACCCACTTTACTACATGACACGCCCCCTGAGATAACTTGCTGGAATAACTTATATTTACAATTACATTTACTTATTTGGCAGATGTTTTTATCCAAAGTGACTTACATTTGAGGAACAACATACAAGCATTAAATAAAGTAAGAGATCTATAAGTGACAATGGATTAACTGATTAACTGATTACTTTTGGTGCCTAAACCTAACTAAACTGCAGCCATTTAGAAGGCGTTCAGGCGGCAAATTTACAAATCCTACAACGGCGAAGGCATAACCGGCCCTATCCTGCCTATGATTGGCTTTGCCTGACGATGACGTTTCAGTAAGTTTTTTGCTGTTCTTTAGCAAATTAGCTTGAAATTGTTAAGTCATAATAAATTCTATTTGTTCACAGTAGCGGGTATAGCCCTCCCAACAAGTCCTCCAAGCTAAACGACAACATAGGTTGACTCATATGAGCATATCCTAAAATAGTGCCCCTACCGGTGGTGTTTGTCCAGGCCTCCCAAAACGACAATTTCAAACTCTGTTTCCCGACTGGACCTACGTTTTGGAAATCACGTGACCTCCGTCACATGACATAAACACATGGAGAACACAGTGACACAAAGGCCGATCTGCACAGCTATTTGGTTCACAGGTCATACTATCACTGACTTAGGTTTAGGCACACACAAGTTACTAAACTTCCACCCAACCCACCACCACTGGAGCACATCTTTATGACTATTTATAATCATAGACTGTATAGGCTCAGGTAGCAACCTGGTTGCTGAGGGTGAGAAGAAACATTAATGTTCCATTTTTTATTAGCTCAAGATTATTAACTGTAACAATATCCAGTGAAAGTGTAGGCCACTGAGATGCGAAGGCAGCTAGCTATCCAATCACAGAGTAACCCTTGTGTAATTTGATGCAATGCCTTGAACAGAATAAACAGTGTTTGAAATTGGAGTAAGCCATGACTCAACAGAACAATAACACAAGATTTCCCCTTTCAAGGATCAATGGATAGGTCATTGACTCATCAGACCTGGGAAATGTTCATTCAAATGAACCAAACGGATGCTGTATACCAAACTATTTATTCCTGAATGACTTACTACTGTGAACAAATGGACTGCATTTATAAGAAATTATTACAATTTCAAGCTAATTTGCTGAAGACGGCAGAAAAGCAGAACAGCAAAAACTTCCTGTTCTTTCAGCAAGGGCTCTGTGAATCATTGTTAGGCAATCATCATCAGAGTAGGGCGGGTCATTTCTTTGGGATAGTAGGATTTGCATATTTGTGTGCCGGGGTGCCTGTAGCACCTCAAGATACACCCACCTCAAGCATTGATCCCTTTCAGTCGAGTGTTATGACTGGCTGTAGGGTACTGTAACCTGATATGTGCCGGCCATGGTAGTATAAAGAGAACTGGAGACTGCGTTGGGGGTGGGGCTCCATTCCTGCCTATGAAAGCTGCTCAGTGGTAGATAGAGCCAAAAAAGTTAAAATTAAAATTAAAGTCTCAGCTGCTCAATTTGTTCTTGTTTCCACAAGCTAAAAGTATCAAGGGATTCGTGAAAGTATGATGTAAGCAATTCAAATATACAATTGACATAAAAAAATATAAATATTGCAAATTTCTGCCATTAACATAAATGCTTTAAACTTAAACTCAGTTAGGAAAAAATAGTATCCATGTTTCCACACCAGTAACAGGAAGTTTCATATTAAAGGCTAGCAGTATTAATAATTTACATCCCCATTGTATTTTATGCAGTTAGTAGCATGGATGTATGATAAGTTATATCCATGGGAAGCAGGCACTAAAAGAACCATCTTCTTCTTCTTTATGCTTTTGGCAGATTGCAATCTCAAATACCATCTTCTTTTCTAATGAACTTTGACCTAGATTTACCTCTGCAGACTACTCATAATAACATTCTTCTCTTCACAGGTTAGCTGTACTATAGCAATGGGATATCCTTATGTACTTCATTGTTGGTGCTGTTCTTTCCGCAATGATCTTAGCACTCTTGGCCAACTGCACAATATCTGGTACTTAAGAGATGAATCCCCTGTATCTAAATAATCTAAAATGGATGCCCTCCATTATATCAAGACCATCACTATGGAGAGGCACACAGTTATTCTATGATATAATTATAGCTGTAAATATAACAGCTGTAAAGTCTGAGACTCACAGAAAATGGTAGTCAACAAATGCTAAATGGACAGACACAGTATTTCACATGCTACAGGATGAGTGTGTTCACTATTGTTGTTAACACAGTTTACGTGTGTGTGTGTGTCACACTGTCTCTGGACTACTGCCTCGCAATTTTCTGTTCTGCTGTCCTTTGTGTCATGGTGGCTGGCAGGCAGGCCCTGTCTGATGATGTCAGTGTGGCTTAAATAACTAGGCCAAATGATGGTTGGTTGTGTATCACCACCATGGATCCCTGTCAGTCCTCTCATCATGTATCTAGAAACAATGAGGGAGAGAGTGTGACAATGTGGCTTCTTGTGACAAGAGGGGGTATAAAAGGGAAAGAAGACAAACAGTATAATGGTGATTTGCTCCATTAAATCTCATCAGAGATGAATGAGATAAGGAGATGAGGGACAGTTGCAGCTACAATGCCTCAGTCGGGTCTAGCTCACTTACTCTCTGTTCTGTGTAAAATGTGAAACAGTAGTGAAAATCAATGTCACAGCATTTTATAATTTGTATTGTGACAGCAGCTGCTGCCAATGACATTGGTGCTGCAACTAATGATTATTTTCATTATCAATTTATCAGCAAATTATTTTCTTGACTGGTTAATCGTTTTGGTCTACAAAACAGAACATACTAAAAAATGGCCATCATAATTTCCAAGAGCTCACTAGTCTGTCTAACACTCCAAACCTTAATTTACTAACATAAGACAAGTTATATAGGAGCAAATATTTAATCAAACTTATTATTTGATTATCAAAAGTTAGAATTAATAGAATTAATTTTCTGTCAGTTCTGTCAAAGACTAATTCATTAATCAGCTAAGTTTATTGGTTCAGTTATACATACCTGGATATCTAACAAATAATACTTAGTTTAACAATCTCAAAGTAATAGGCTACTTTCAACTCCACATAGGATGGAAATGATAGGATATTGTTTTTGCCCATTCCTTTGTTTGAGTGACTGCAACACAGTTTCGTATGCAGCATAAAAACTACAATTTCATGTGACCTTTTTAGACTTGAACGGAAGAGGACGAGGCCTCGAATAATCCTATATAAGACAACATTAGCCTACAACTTCATAAATGTGTTTCTGTTAGAGTAAGGCTGCTCTCTCTGCATTTTAACGCTATTTTATGTGTACAATTTTCTCCCATTCGATAACTTATTTTGTGTCACTGACAAAATGACTACCTCGTCTGTTTTGGTTTAACCCCAGACCCTACATTTCTGATCAATGAACTAATTTCGTCGACAGAGGAGTGCTACAGCTTCACAAACTGGCGCGCCGTAAACATAGAAAAGCATTGCTAGAGTACATGTGCAGTGCCACAGAAAGAAGCACGATAAATCATTAGAAGACCTTTTTTCAAGCTATCATAAAGACTATATACGACAACATAAACAACTATATATTTATATTCAGGAATAAGCGAAATGAAGCACTCAGTAAAATTCAAGAGTTGGTGTTTCCCAATCTAGATTAAACATATCTATGACCATTCAGTCGTGCCTGGACGACGCCGTGAACGCGCATGTCAGGTTCGCTGCAGAGATCCGGCTGCCTCGGCTCTCACGATTAATCGCAGGGATGGTATTGACAGCGCGAGGCGACAGGCGGCCAGTTTTCCATGTTTAAATATATGGGAGGAAATGACCTGGTGAAATTACATTTAGACGGGTCGAACCCAAATTCCCCGCAACGCCACCGTTTGTGGAGGAAGACGACACTGCCAGGCCGAGGACAGCGTTAACGTTACTGATGGAATTCCCAGTCTTTGCTAGATGGAGAAACCGAAAGGGTGGACTCGTTATTAATAATTAAAATTAACATCTGCTGCTAAAATATAAGGAAAATGCATTTGCATCAGGTGCTGACGGGAGCTGTAAACCCTGGAGATTGCTGCTATTCGGTGGGAAGCGTGAATGACATTCCTTTCACGGTGAGGATTTATTTTGATATTATTTGTTCAAGATGACACCATTTGAAGCTAACGAATGACTAGCTAGCTGGGTAGTTAGCTAGCCAGCGATATGTTGGGCTGTAACCGGGCTGGCTAGCGAGCTAAAGCACTGGCTAACCAGGTAGCGTGCTAGCCAAACTGCCGCACCGAGAGATTCAACAGTGAGTCTAGACCACTCGGGGCATCCTTGTCACAAGCCTCTCTTTCATTTACCTTGACAGTCAGTCAGACATTGAAAAGCTAACATGCTCACAAAGATGCTCAACAGTAATGTCTGCATCTCTTCTGTTTGGGGTAACGTTATATTATTTATCGCTCCTAGGCGTTAACGCTAGCCACTCAGATGACCTTTAGCTGCATCTCGTAACGTTATAATTACTGCGAGGGAATCCCTTTGCTCAGCCACAACATTACTGACAAATATTTGCACGCCTCGACGAAATTTCGCAGTGCACACTACAGATGACTAAGTTACGCATGAGGCTTGACAAAATTTGCGCACCCACTAACGTTACACTGGATGCAATGCTATGTGTTGTATCTGGTTGCAGAACTAGCTAATCTTGCTACCATTTGGCGTTAAATCCTGACGTATCTTTAGGTCGCTGTCATCTTAGCATCAGCTGCGCCAGTCGTGACGTAGAGAGCCATATATGGATACATGAGCTGGAGGGTTGAATGGCAGTGTTTTGGTGTCGAAAATAACATTCATAAACGTCGTGCCATCTGCCATCATTTTTAGTGAAAGAGAACACACTTACATTTTAATTGCTGATGTGTGTTGGCCCTTTAACAGCTCATTACATCAGTCATTTAGTCTTTATGTATTTGTAAGCGTGCTGATCAAACATACCATATCCTATGTATATTATTTATTGATTATTTGTCTGTCTGAGGCCTGACAACTTCCCATCATTTCTCTTTATGACTCAGGTTGACAGGACCGAGCGGTCTGGTCAATATTCCATTTTGTGCAGTGAGACATGGAAACCTATAACATTACAGACTGTTTTTTTGATGGCGAATAGGAAGGGGTGCACAATAATTCAGAACCTCAACACATGTCGTGGCTCTTTTGCGTAGTATGGATTGGTTGGAGTTGAAGCATGGAGTAGAGCATAGTAGAAAGAATACTGTAGCATCCTGAGTCAGCTCTTGTCTGAGAGCAGACGATGAACGGTGATGACTTTATTGATAGCTGAATGATCTTTCATAACATATCATAAGGAAAACCCCCTTTGCTGTGTTTTAACTGAGTGGTAACTTTCTGTTGTCATCTTGATAAGTCTTTGGCTTTCGAGGGTCTTATTTACCGTAATCTATTTATATTAAAAGTATTTTTCATGTTTTAAGGCAATTTATTATTTTCTAAAAAGGCAGACACATTCTTTAGACAAGTATTTATCTGAAGTCTAGGGCTTTTTGTCCACAAAGAGTGAAAGGTGAGAAAATATGCTACTAATGTATCATAACATGATTAGTATCAGAAGGGATAGTTTTTAAATTTAAGATTGGTTCAAGATAGAAACAGCAATGTAGTGATTTTTGCCTTGTTGATGACTACAAAGGTTGTAGCTAAAAGCGATCTGACTGCATTAGTTCAATTCTGCCAGTGTGGGCTCACAGTAAATTTTTGAACAGCTCTGTTGCTTAGAAAACTGAGCCTGTCTAATGGCTGCCAAATCTAGGCTTGGTCTGCTCCTGCTGCCTATTTGCGAGGTGGTGCTTTGATGTTGTTGTTGTTTTTATTTTTTCACGTTTTATTTTTTCAGAACTACCGACACCCTCTCTTCCTTCTTCTATGATTCCCTCAGTCCTTTACAATATAACGCACTAATTCATTGTCTTGCGCATTTTTGTTAAAACTATAAAGATGAATTTCCCCATTTCCCCTTACACTGTCCCCATATCAAGGCTGTTGGAATGTAAACAGGCTGGCTTTGTACCTAGGGTCATATCTGCCATAACATACGACAGAGCTGTATATGAGGCTAAAGCCATGAGTGTTGCCATAGGGCCCCAGTTTCTATGCCTCGTCTTTTCTTTCTGTGTCTGAGAGGGTATTTGAAGAACACCAAACATCATGTCCAGTGCAGTTACACTCACACTGACCCCAAGGGCTCCTAGGCCAGAACCTGACACAACACGCAAACACATAACACAATACAACTATCCTACAGCAGCCATGAACGCACCAGTTCAAATTAGCAAGCATGAGGCTAGAGCTTCATCGGATCAATATCAATATCAATATCAATTTTATTTATATAGCACAGTTAAAACAACCAAGGTTGACCAAGGTGCTTCACAGGTTAAATACAACAACAAGAATCATTCCATCTCCATGCTAGTTGTTTCTGTGTTCCAGCATGGTGTCTACAGTGGTGCATGCTAAACTTTGTGCATTGGCATATTGGCAGAAATTGAAAGACATACTTAATGCAGTTGGAATAAATAACAGTAAAACAAAGTTGCTCGGTCATTGTTAGTCTAGTGATCCAATTTAAATAGTTGATTCTTCAAAATGGGCCGAGTCTCATTTGTGTCGAATTTCTAATATGACACGACAACTGTTAAATATTTTTTCTGCGATTTTGGGGGATTTATATTTATAAGTGTTGTGAACACAGAAGACTAGATGATAATGTCCTCTTCAGAGGTTGTGAAAACATGGTTAGAAAGACTATATTTGCTTTTATATCAGTGCTTTTCTACCTGTGGTCGATGTTGTAAATGTGCGTAAACATATGCAAATGATGGGTGAACCGCTAAAAATAGACTACATGTGTAAACTAGAAAGCACAGTGAGAGAGCGTACAGTGCAGCAAGGATGTGAATGAAAATTTTGTCATTTTAATAATATAACATATTTTTTCTGCCTCTGGATTAAGAGCCACATCAGAATACAGATATTGTCACATAATATAAAAAAGTGGTGCAGATTGGCTGAAGGCGGATGTGATTTTAATACTTTCTGGGAATATTCAAGTTTCAGTGTATTGTGCAAGTGTGAATAAGTGTTTCAGTCTCATGACCTATGGCCCCTTTCATTTTAACATGTTAGTGTTGCAACAACTATAGGCAGAATGCCACCAGGTTTTGCTGGATTGTTGTGAGTAGATATAGCATGTGTCTTCTAAATTTGGTTGCAGTGGCACATTTAGGTATGATTTATGGCAGTTTATGTCAAATGGGCCGTGCATACAAGTTTTTGCCACCATTTACAGAACAATGCTATGGCAAATCAAAACATGAATGACATTTTACAACTCCATCAATTAGGTTATGTACCAAAATTATAAAACAAAATCTGACAGAAATGGGTGCAGCCTATAGCAAATCAAGGAATAAAGACAAAGAAAAATTTAATTAAATGTCTTACAGTTCAACAATTTTGAGCCAAGAAGTAGCATGCTTTATAAGTGATGACATGGTAGAGGAATTTGTTCCAGATACAAGACAAAAACGGTTCCTTAGTCCATGGAGTTATTTCTCACTAAATTTCCTAGACATCTGTTGAGTCGTTTTGATATCCTGCTACCTATAGACAAATAAATGGGACATATCACTGTTTGTTTTTGTTTTTTTGATTCATTAAGTTGCTGCAATAGCAGCTGATCTAACGGGATACAGAATGGAGACAGATTGATGCCGGACTTGGTGTAGTTTGGCTTTTAATGCACATTGCTTCACTGCGGTCGTGTTACAGGGAATAACAAGGCCCCTATGATATGACTATAGACAGTGGGATCAAAGTACATGCCTTATTACAGATTGACGGAGAGTACAGGTTACTACAGGCCAGAATTGATCAATTCATGTTTTTAAATATTTTCAGCTAAGGCTTTTGACTACAGCTCAATGCCATCTGACTAGCACAAACATGGAAATGGTACACATGGTAGCAGCTGTGGAACATCCTCGCATGAATGCATTGAGCATGGAGAATTAGTGACATTAGATGGAAAGGCAGAAGTGATCTCGCACTCTCTTATCTACTTTCATTACCACAGCAAATGCCTGCATTCACTCTTTTCTTTTAACATACATTTACCCTGAAAAGTGGCTAAATCCCTACCTCATGGTGTTCAAATAGCAATAGCACTCTTAACTATACAATAATATGTGAATTGACCAACTGGACAGGGGGTCTACTGTAGGTGGTATACATTTGGTTACTGACGGTGTTGCATGTGAATTACTTATTATGGTAGATCGCCCTTAATGTGTCGCCCTTCACATATTTCTGTCATTGTTTAAAAAATTCAGTAAATGACAAAGAATATTCAGTTAATGCAACCCTTGCTGTTAAGTTTTGCCAATGTTTACCATGACCATATAAAGGTATTGTGTTGCTTCTACGTATGAACCATCCTACAAAGTATTGCCACCACTCAGTACCTTGTTGTTTGCGCTGTGTGTGTGCATGTGTGTGTGTGTGTGTGCGTGTGTGTGCATTTGTGGATGATGAAAGAAATACAGGACACAAGACCAAAGCAAAAGAACGAAGCAATGATGATAGGCCACCCCAATTATGGTGGATACACACATATCTACCAGCCTGTCTCAAACAAATTACCTTGGTGAGAAAGACAGTAGTACGGACTCACACATTTTCTTACACGTGTGTGAGTGTGTGAAAGAGAAGAGAGGTGTAGAGCAGCCCTAGACAGTGCGTGACGGTGACCGCTTTTAATTCCATCTGTAATGTGCAGGAGCAAATGCCGCAGCAAACAGTAAAGCACAGACTGTACCTCCCTTACTTCTCTTTCTACCTGTCTCTCACATATTATGCTGTAGCATGTAAAATATAATCTTATGGCAGTCTTCACTACCATCCTCAGCTGTCACTTTATATATGTCCTGTTGTGTGACCCAGTGGTTCTCAGCCTCTCCTCCTGTTCTCCTGAATAATGAAAGACACAAGCCGTCAGCCTGACTGTACTGTTGCTTCGAGGCCAGCTTGCCTGTCTTCCAAGGGCTGCTGCCATTGCTGCCAACCACCACTGTATCAGTTTACCCTGCTGCATATAATCCAAATCTAAACACAGGGCTGCCCATTAAGTGTATGCAATTAGTATGTCATGTGCTGTTTATGTCTTCTTATTGCACATGAGTAGGTGTTATTTTATCATGCAGTTGATCTGTAAAACAGCCTCTTGTTTGTTTTACTGTTACATTATTTGGTTTCTCTACTCGTTTTACCACCACAACCTGCCAATGCCATTTTGGTTTAAGGTGACTGCCAGGCTGTGCTAATCCTGCTGTAATATCTCACCCTGCTAATGCAATATTCATATAGTGCTATTGAGTGCTATGATGGTCTGCTTTTGGTGATTAATATCACATAATATAATTAATATATGGAGATTCAAAGTAGGGCTGGGTGATAGGGCCAAAAATGTTATCACGATAAAAACATTTCATCCATCCATCATCATCCTGTGTACAGGGTCGCGGAGGGCTGGAGCCAGCTGACATCGGGCAAAAGGCGGGGTACACCCAGGACAGGTCGCTAGTCTATCGCAGGGCCACACATAGACAAACAACCATGCACACACGGACACCTAAGGACAATTTAGAGCCACCAATTAACCTAGTCTGCATGTCTTTGGATGGTGGGAGGAAGCCAGAGCGCCCGGAAAGAACCCACGTAGACACGGGGAGAACATACAGACTCCACACCTGCTGTGAGGCGACAGTGCTAAACACTGCACCACCGCGCCGGCCCCAAAAACATTTCATACCATTCGATATTGATAATTATCACGATAAATGTCAAATCATTATTTCTTTCAAGTTTAAAGGCAGATTTTTGCTCCTGAGTGAAAATTGAAGAAACCAGATAGTTAATTATGTGGTTAAACTTTTCTTTATGGTCAGAATTTGACAAACCCTTGATGCCAAACAATGGATGACCTTTTTTTCACCATAGTCTCTCCAAATCCTGTGGGAAACACTGAGTAAAAAGGACATTTTGACTATTTAATTTATGCAATGGTAAAAAAATTGGCAATATAAATGGAAAAAAATGTGAAAAACCTTGTTCGGTATTCGGGAAAGTTTTTCATTATATTCGGTTTTGGCTTCGGCCAAGAATTTTCATTTCATGCATCCCTACCAGATATTAAGGTCTTCCACTTCCGTAGTCCATGACTAGTTTTCACATCATGCAAGGAGAAGGAACACACATACATACACACAGTATAAATATGTATATGTAATAATCAGTGAACACCGGCCCGATTTGCAGTGATATTTATCATTTTAAGTTTCAGTGATTTGGTTTCATTTGTCTATTGTGGCTCGATCTAATTTGGTTCCTCCGTCTGACCATTTCTTTTTCAGGCATATGGCTCAGGTTGTGATGTAGTGATCTTGGCTAGTGACTTTGAGTGTGTGCAGATTATCCCGGGAGCTCAGAATGGAAACATACAGGTGGGCTGTGTGGAGTGCTCCCACCAGCTTGGCAGGGTAAGTGTTAACTGCATACTTATACACACTCCCAGTTTTTGTTTTTCCGTGAAGACCGAAGACATTATCAATTTCACTACAGAAATACATTTATCTGTCTAGTACTGCCCATGCTTTCCTGTCCTTGATCTCCTGCTCTCCTGTGCCACTCCCCACCTACCCTTCACCTGTGGGAATGGCTGTGCAGAAGCACTGATGGGATGAGTAATATTTTTAGAATTTTTAGTAATATCTTTATTTTTAGATCGCTGCATCCTACGGAAACACAGTCTGCATCTTTGAACCTCTTTCTACCAACCCAAACAAACGCCACAAGGTGAGCATGGATGTCAGTATTTTAGGTGTGTGTGT
>NC_060169.1:11513587-11541064 GCF_021292245.1 Micropterus dolomieu | reverse complement strand
AACAAAATATTTGAAAAGTTTCAGTCTGGTTTCAGGAAGTACCACAGCACTGAGACTGCCCTGCTTAAAGTCACCAATGACCTTTTAATGTCTGCTGATGAAGGTATGTGCTCAGTCCTGGTACTCCTGGACCTTAGTGCTGCTTTTGACACCATTGATCACAACATCATGTTAGACAGACTGAGGCACTGGGTGGGGATCTCTGGTACTGCCCTACAATGGTTTTCGCCCTACCTGTCAAATAGGAAGCTTTGCGTGTCTGTAAACAACTATGTCTCTTCGTTCTGTCCAGTTAAATATGGTGTGCCTCAGGGGTCGGTCTTAGGGCCCATTTTGTTTTCCTTGTATCTGCTTCCCCTTGGACATATTATCCATAAACATGGTATTTCTTTTCATATTTATGCTGATGACACACAAATATACTTGCCCGTCAGATCCACAGACCCTGGAATACTGAGTTCACTTAACAACTGCCTTTGTGAAGTTAAAAAATGGATGTCAAATAATTTCCTCCAGCTGAACTCAGTCAAAACAGAAATCCTGGTCATTGGGTCCCAGCAGATGGCAAATCAAATACTGCCATCTGCTGGTTTCCTAGTAAATAACATTTGGCCTGTGGCAAAGAACCTTGGTGTTTGGTTTGATAGTAATTTAAATTTCGAGCAGCACACCACAAAGCTTGTTCAATCATGTTTTTATCACCTTAGAAATATAGCAAAAATTCAATCTATGTTAACTTTTAAGGCTCCAGACTGTCCAGAACTCAGCTGCCAGGCTTTTAACCAGAATAAAGAAACATTACCCCTATTTTAGCTTCATTACACTGGCTCCCAGTATGTTTTAGAATTGACTTTAAAATTTTATTGATCACTTTTAAAGCTCTTCATGGCCTCTCGCCTTGTTATATTTCTGAACTTTTAGTCCCATACACACCAACACGTACCTTGAGATCCTCGGGCAGAGGTCTGTTGTCTCTTCCAGAGTCTCGAGCCTGCCTGAGGAAATCAGGTCGGCTGAGTCAGTGAACTCTTTTAAGTCCCTTCTTAAAACATACTTTTATAGGAGAGCCTTTCCCGATCTTATTTGACTTTATTTTATCCCTTTTATTTTATTGTATTTTACTAATTTTATATTTATCTTAAACGTGTATTTTAGTCTTTTCAATGTTTTCATGCTTTTATCTTGTATTGTTTTTGTATTATTGTTTTTGGGGTATTATTGTCTTTACACTTGTTTTGTAACCTTTTGTAACTTGTTTTTGAAAAGTGCTCTACAAATAAAGATTATTATTATTAAAAATGCAACATCTGGTTAGACTTTCATAATAATACTACTACTTCACCCTGTGAAACAGAACATTGTAAAAAGTCACAATTTGGTTAGGTAAAGGAAAACATAATAGTATGTCTTTAAATAATATTATTTATGTGACTTAAGTTAATTTACTGTTATTTATTATACACCTTCGTTCTAAAATTACGCTACAGGACTTCCCCCAGTGCATTGCGCTATGACGCTAAGTGGCTCACCCGGGTTACAAAGTGACGCCAAGGGCTCTTGACCATGTGTCCATATGTGGTTACTTGAGAGTGAGAATGTGTTGTTGAGACACATTTGAAAAAATGTTCACAATATCTTTTTTGCTACTAAGTTGTCTTATTGTCTGTTATTTCTTACAACATAGGTAAAGAACTTTAGGCTTGTCAGAAATCCATTCCCATGTTTTGAGTGTCAGAGCTTTTCTAACTGGTGCCTGCTCTCTACCTTTTTCAGGACAGCAGCATTGCTGTGGGCAGCAGGGACAGCGCACATAGCAGCAGCATTTTTGAGGGCAACACTGGCAGCAGCAGACACAGAAGAGGATCATCAGAAGGAGAACTCCGATGATAATGAGCAACGCTGTCAACCAGCCTAAGAGAGGAGAGGAAGAGACATGCTTAATGTGGTGAGGCCAAAGAAACAGAAGTCTTGTTAATAGGTATTTCTGTCCCTGATTTTGTTAGAACTCAGAACAGCTACCTATAATGCCACACAAATTTGGGTTTAAACACATCAACAGTAGAAGTTGTGGAAATTTCTTACCGTAAACTATGAGTTGGATTTCTTTGTCAGAGACTCCAGAGGTGTCTCCAGCAGCATTGACAGTGCAGTAGTACACCCCGTTGTCCCACCACATCACCTCATAGATCACCAGGTCTGCCTCTGTACACACACACACACACACACACACACTTCCAATTAAACAGTGGCCAAGTTACCGCTGAAGCAAATTTCAAAAACTTGTCCTAGGAAAGAGCAACACCACAAATGCACACTGGGACTGTACATAGTCTGGTCATGTTTGTCTCGTGACCTGTCTATATTTCAAGTACAATGTTGCTGATTGGCTCACACCTCACATCTCCCATTCAAAGGCATGTCAGTCTGTCACATTAGTTGTCAGGATGAGGTTGCTATACTGCTCATTGTCAGTTGTTACAGATTCATTTTCTGTCAATCAACTAATTATTATTAAGTTTATTTAAATAGGGACAGATACAAAAACATAGATAAACTTTGACAGACATCTGATGTGTGTATCATAGTGTTTTTAGCTAAAGCTAATTCACAACACTTGTCCCTAGTAGGGCTTTTTGACTGAAAAATACAGTTTAACAAAACAAACAAAAAAAATGAAGTACAACAGAAGAAAATAAAAAAGGATAAAAAAATTATACAGATTGGGCAACGTGTAAAGACTAAATATGAGAGCAGTATTGTTCCTGAATTAACCACGATTTAGTGTTTTTTTGAAGGAGGCTAATGTCGGGATACATTTCAAGTGATCTGGCAGAGAATTCCATAATTTTGCCTTTTACCGAAAAAGAAGCCTGGGCAAACGATGTTCTTCGAAAAGGATACTACAATTGCCTTTTGACGCTGATTGGGTGATGCATCTGGTACTTTGCTGTCTTGTTATTGTTTTGCAAAGCGGTGGTGGAGCAGTGTCATTTAAGCATTTGAAGACCAGTTTAACCAGATGCAGGGAGATAAAATTAGCAAAACTTAAAATCTTAAATTGGCAGTGATGAAACCTTATTCTCTTCTTGTCCAGAATTTTCAAGGCTCGGTTATAAAGACACTCTATGGTTTTGACTGATGAGCTTGAGACCATGTGGTTAAGCCATAGGATATGTATGAGAGGACCACTAATAATTTCAGCTCTATTATGAAGTATAGGTATAATGATAGGTGAAGTAAATTATTTATAATCTGGATGAAGTGTTCTCAAAACTTCATTTAGTCTCAAGACTAAACAGGGTCTCATCTGGATTGAGCCCGACGCCAGATGTGTTGGATGGGACCATGTAGTGTTTGCATGAACTCACTATTTTGGATGGTAATCCTACGTTCACGGTATTCTACTCCAAGTGTGGGCTCGCTGGTTCCTTTCTTCTGGATCACTGTGCGCACTGTCCGCTGACGATCTGGACAGTCATTTGCTGGGTCCTGCCCTAACTGTAGCGCAGACTGGTACGCTGCAAAACCAGAGGCAAAGTTTTCATTAAAGCAATAAATAACGATCTTTCCTATGATTGGCGACCATGTAGCGCTTCTTTTTATTACCTGTATGCTTGGTAGGTATAATGATCAAAGTATCTTTATTGTGCGGCATCAGAAAACGTACTGTACAGGATTGACTATCCAGCTAGTGAGTATTCTGAACTGTGTCAACAACAGGGACAATTATTGAAATATGTCCAGGCCTCAAGTTCTAAACCTGGCAAAAAATTATTTTAACCATGCTAGCGGCATGCCTCTAGGGATGGGAATGTTGGTTGCTAAGTCGGACAACCACTTTGGTTCAGACTGAAACATCTCTACAACTGCTGGATGGATTGAGACATTCTTGGTCTCCAGAGGGTGAACCCTACATACCTTGGTGATCCCCCAACTTTTGCTCCTGTGCCATGAGGTTGTCATGTGGTTTTGAGTGAAAGGTCTCAACAATTATTAGATGGACTGCCATGAAATTTGGTATAGAAATTTATGTTCCCCACGGGATGACTTGTAATAACTCATGACTTGTCATATTCTGCAATCATCATATCAAAATTTGAATTTATCAAATACTTTTATTTCCAGTTACATTCAAAACTAATGACATTCTAATCTACCTAATCTGTAGTTTGTGGCAGTTTTACATAGCCAATGTTAGCATTTAGCTCAAAGCACTGCTGGTGCCTAAATGCAGCATCACAGAGTCACTAGCATGGCTGTAGACTCTTAGGCTTTTAAATATATTAAAATGTTGTCAATAAACCAAACTCCAGTGAAAACACCTTCATCAACCATGCAAAATCAATTATAGTCTGGTAAGTCCATACATCACAATTCAAGGAGTCAGAGGTTCTTCTTGTCACTTACACAAGCATAATGTAGTTTAATACAGTGCGGCATACTCATTAAGGCTGTTCTAAGATATTTAAGTGAAAAATAATCATTTGAAAAAACTGAAATATAAATATAATAGATATGTAAAAATTGTGGCTAGTCATTAAAATGTGCAGGACAGTTGTGTTAGACAAAGGTATACACAGAGGGCAGAGTTCACCATGCCAGTGGCCTGAGGAAAGAAGGTGTCTAACTCTGTGTTGGACTTGGTGCTGCATAGCTGTGATAGTCTACTGATTACAAAGAAAACTTCTTGATGCACAAATTCTTCCTTTATCATCATCAACCAAGTGTTTATAATTGGCAAAGGTTAAGTTGGAGCCTACAGCTTATTACACCACCTTAGCTCGCACATTAAGCTCACTACGTATTGTAAGTTTTTCCTTCTGGCTTTGATGAGTATTCGGCGAGAATGTGAGACTTCTTATATGAACATGGTGTCTTTTCCTCAGCCAGTCATGCTTTACCTCCTCTGATTCACATCAGCAGAGAGAAGTGCCTGACAATGCAAATATACCATCACTTTTCTCACCATAATTCTCTCGTGTGTATGATGTTGCTTACCTGTGGAATAGTAATCCAGCACAGGGTCCTTGCAAAAGGACTTGAACGTCCAGGTGAGGAGGACATCTTGGACATTTGCAGAGGTGGCGTAGTCACAACGGAGTGTCACTGGGACAAACAGAGTTGTGCTGTACTGCTGCTGAAGAACATTCACCTGAATACACACCGACACTGTGGAGAGAAGGCAAACAGATGGTAGTTTGTGTATTGTGCACATGTTTGTAAGGAATAAAGCCCAAAGTCTCAAAGTCAAGTTAGATAAGCGTTGTAAGAACGAAACAATTTGTGTGGAGGTTTTCTCTCAACCGTGGAGTTTATTTCACAGTGGCAGAACCAGAAAAACAGGTGACACAGACAAAGGCACAGGAAATGGCTTACAGTGAAACTACCAAACAAACATTCAAAAGCTGGAATGATACCTGTTCAGTTCATTTGTTCCTAAATGTAGACAGGTCAGTGACTCTTTAAAATAAGATGTAAGACTATAAAAAGGTAGGTTTCAGTTTAAAAACATAACTGGACCACCTTACACCAACCTGGTAAATAGGAATCAGTAGGCTATAGTCCTCCAAATAAAAAAAAGACACGTATAATCCAATGAAAAAATCCTTTCGTTAGCTTCGTCTAAGCAGACTTCAACTAGAAACATTATGTAGGTCGACCAAACAAGATTTACATCTTTAAATAAACAAAAACATGTCATGTGACCGATACCTCTAGTTTGGTTAGTTTCAGTCGCAATTTTGAAAAACGTGCGATTCACAAACAGTCGACTAATTTTAAGACAACATGAGGCCAATATGTAAAGAAATGGCGATTACCTTTTAGAAGCGACAGCAGGAGGATCAGGGCAGGTAGACTCCCCATGATGACAAAAACCCTACAAAATTCCTCCGCCTCCGAATAAAAAGAGGGAAACTAAACTCCTCCAATGACACAAAAAAAGAAGATGAAGCGATGTATTTTAACCTGAACCTAAACACAGTTGATCATTGCGTCGTCCTGTGTGTTTGTCTGAACAGTAGGCTAACTTTGCGTTTAATGCTTGAGACTGCAGTCATCTCTGGCCACACCCCGAAACAGGTGAATTCGTCCTAACCTGTGACGTAAGCAGGTGAACAGCAATCCCCTAAAATGAGGAAGGTCTGCCAGTCCCAACTGCACAGTATAAAAAACAAACAAATCATCATAATACCGGGATTATTGTAAACGTGTGTGTGTGTGTGTGTGTGTGGTGCTCATTATTTATCTAATCGTGATATCTTTTTCATTCCACAATGAGATAAACATTAAACATAGGATGAATTCAGATAATCTGGGAATTTCTATATGCAAATTTGACTTCTGCGAATTAATACGAGATCTATCTAACACATTTGATCAACACATTAGACCTTTTTGAAATCCATAAGGTGTTTTCTAACCATTCCAGACGAAATAATGTAGATAGCCTATCACATACCAGAGGAGACATGCCAGACATGTTAGTGGCAAAAGAAATCTGCCCCAATGTGATAATCTGGGACACTTGTACTAGCCTTTAAACAAAAGGCCAAACACCTTAATGCATGCCATGCTCAAAATCACGATTTTAAATAAAAAACTTTATGAAAAAATTAAAGGTGAATACGAAAATGTAGGCAATATAATTCATAGAAATGTCATATATGCTAAACATAGAAAGAGTCATAGACTATTTATTCCTAAAGAACTAAATAAAGGGAATATCAGGAAAATGCTTAAATCTGTATACACAGGTTTTATGATACCATGTTAATTCATTTATATTAATTTAAACCATTGTATTTAAACAGTATGACAGTTAGATCAACGCATTATAAGTTAAAGTAGCCTATATCAGAATCCCAAACCTGTCCTGTTGATTTGATTTTGTTAGAACAGGAATTAAACACACTTAGGTCTCTACATTAAAAGTATTGGTTGAGACACTGGAAAATATTGTTACTATTAGAAACAACTGAGAGTGTTTTTCTTTATTCATTCCACACCTGGTTGTAACTCTGCACTAAAACCAGTAGATGTCATTCTAATATTGTGTTTATCTGAGCTGGAACTTCATGAGAATTCCTGTTTCAGCTGGACTCCACCTAAAACCAATCAGTTTATTGTCCGGAGGAAAGATACTTTTTAAACATGTCCTATTTCATAAACATCTAAACCCATCTGCATACGATTGGGACTACTTTTGTGTGTTGTGCTGAAGTGCTTCAAATGGTCAAAGATTTCCCCTCTAAGCACACCCATTCTGCACCTGCAGCCCTTCTGAGCTTTTATTTTTCCTGGAAACTCCTGCCAAGATCAACTCTGTTTCCTACTTGTTCTCCCTTGTATCCTGTTCTTCTGCTGAAAGTAGAGAAGGGGCCATTGTCCAACTATTAATTAAAGACAAAGCGCATTAAACCTTTAATTGGTGTCCCTAACCAAACAGATTACAGCTTAATCTACACATGTAGCCTCATTATTTACTACTATATATCACAGGCTGCAATATCCCCCTATTCAACATTCTTGTCAAACAACTGATCATTTATCTCCTGCCAATAATGACACATCTCTATATTCACGACTAACAATGTTTAATGTTGTGAATACATTGTATCAACCCTGGGAATATTTCAGCAAAACACACACACAAGGTCAACACAATTCACTTTGCGCCATAAGTGTGATCTCATCGCAGGCAAATGTACTTTTTACTCAACATTTATCTGATAGCTAGTTAATACTTACTCTGCAGATTCAAATTAGAAATATAAAATATAATAAACAAATAAATTATGATGTATTATTATAGATTAAGCTACCTAGCACTATATAAAGTAGTAAATGTTAGCTCATCCTTTACCAGCTGCAATATTGTGTTGCTTACACATTAATGCATCAAATATTCAGTTACTGTGCAGTAGTATAGAACTTTTACACTGTATTATTACAATTATTGGTTCTACTTAAATTGTCTCTATACCTTAAGCATTTCTCTATAACATTTTCATTACTAAATAAGTAACATCACTAGGTGTTTGTTATTAACAGTTTGAAACTGAAAAACTCAGCTAATCTGCTTCATCGGGACTGTGTGGTTGTGGTTTGATCAGATTTGATGGAGAGTGAACAGCAACCCACCAAATCAGATTGATTAAAAAATGCTGATTTGGCGCTCACTGGCATCACGTTTCCAGATGAGCCTCGTCCACAACAAACCAGTAAGGGAAGTGCATGAAAAATCACAAACAAGCCTTTTACTCTGTGGTGTGTGGTGATGTCATATTTCCCTGCTCTGTGCAGCCCAGGAGGGAGTTGCTCAACAACATTCCTGACATACTCTTAAGCTGTGACTGATCACTGTATCAACCAATCCCTCCCATCACAAACTTATAATACATTGTTTTAAATGTAACTAGTAAATACTACGTAAAGCAGTTAAAATCTTCCCCATCATAACCAAGTACAGTAAAATGCTGCTTATAGTAATAACAATCCAGTAATGTAATACTCCTAGGGCCATTTTTCTAAGTAACAAGCCCATTTGGTATCAGAATTGTACGTACAGTACAGCAGTTGAATAAATGTACACCACTGCCTGTATGACATGACTTCTTGAACCTATGCAGTTGAAAAATAAAGAATAATAAGCTGTAACATGAAAGCGCTGTGAGATAACTGTTGTTGTGATTTGGCGCTACATAAATAAAATTGAATTGTATTGAATTGAATTAACAAAACCTAGGTTTCATTCTTTCTCCTAAGCTAATTTGCTGAGAACACTTTTGGTTTGTGTTATACCAAACTGGATCTTGCCGTTTTAATAAACAGATACTTTAAATGTTGTAACAAATTATTTATGTCATTGACAAAACAACGGTGACACAGAAATCTGTGGCTGAGCTGGCAGAACTGCGAGTTTTGACACAGCTGTGTAGCAAAGACAGGCAGTCTGTGATTACAACAATGAACAAAGACAATGAGTCACACTCAATTACACATTGTCTCCTTTACAGAAAAGTATAGAGTCATCTCTCTCTCTCGCTCTCTCTCACACATATGAACACACTTGTCAGTACCAGACAGCACAAACACGATGGAAGAAAACTAAACACTGACATTAGACTTTTCGGAAGACGAAACGACCTAACATGGTGGCGGTAATAATGAAATATTGCATGGTGTAATGTTAGAACAAAATAAGTAATAAAACTTAATAAGACTCAAAAAATCAGTAGGCTAATGAGGTGTGTATATGTGTGTGTGTGTGTGTGTGTGTGTGTGTGTGTGTGTGTGTGTGTGTGTGTGTGTTGACTCGCTAAGATAAGAAAAGGCTGAATAACAGTAATCAAATCAAAGACACTTAATCTTATGTACACACTCACACAGGAAAGCAAACATAATCTTTTACAAATTACTAGGGCCATATCACAACACACACATAAATAGATCAAGTTTACATAAAAAAATATCTTGATACCGTAGTACAATTTTTTAAAGGCAAGTGGCACTTAAATGTTTACAAAAAATACAAAATGTCCTCAGGATTTAGTCCCTAAGATAAAATAGTTACTTTGTGCAAACTAACATGTTTTAATAGAAGACAAAAAGCTCCACTTACATACAGGATGGAGACAAAATAATGTTTCGGCTTCATGAATAAGGACTGTAACTAAATCCCTACAGCACATGCTGCAACAAATCTCTCATATTGGGTCTGCAGTCTGCAGTATTAGTCCACCTTTGTTAGTTTAGTACTTTGTTAACGTAGCTTTCAGTCTTTGGACCGTACTGTATGTTTGACCAATTGGAATACATTTCTGATGATCACTCCTGCAGTCTGGGCATGTATTATGTTGCTTTAAAAACATTTAAAGTATACTAATAAAAATCACATCGATTGCCAGGCTTCTTTTCTAGCTCATAAATGTTGCTACATGGAATTGAACCTTATATTACCCAGCTAATTTGCATGTATGACTTAGTTACCTAAAGCAACATTAATATATTTCTGGCCACATGGGGTCAGTAGAAGAAGCTGTAGAAACGTCCAGTAGACATGAGCAACATTATTATTAATTTGAAGGCGTGTTTGTCCAACTGAGAAATATAAGTCCAATCTTTACTCTCATTTCAGCCCTGTTTTGGTCTCCCAACAACTCCCTGAGAGAAATATATGTCTCTTTAGCTGCTAAATGCTCCACTATGTTCACCAGCTTGTAGCTAACTGCGTCTGTCTACCGTTTGTGTCTTAGCAGGTAATGTACAGTTGTGTTTTAGAGTTTTTGTCTTTTTTTTAAACTAAAAACAGCTGCCTGCTGACACAGGGTACACAGCGATACAAGGTTGATGACAGCAGTGACAATGAACATACATAGTGAAGTTGCAGGCCGCAAATCCAAAACAATGAGCTGAAAGACACTTAAACCCTCTTATAGTTAAGAGGAACTGCTGAGTTGGGTGATAATTTGTCACATTTTGCATTACATTTAATGTATTGTCAATTTAAAATATTGCTCAGTGCAGCTTTGAGAGTTACTGCCATATCCATGTTTACATTATTTCGTCCACCCCCTCTACACATCATACCAACATTTGGTAAAGTCGGTTACTACTTCCAGCTTTAGTTAACATTAAAATTAGGTGCTTTAGTCTCTGAATATGTTAATGAATGAAACAGTGTGTGTTTTGTCAAACAACTGGAGCTACAATATGTCCTTTACAATAATGGTGTTGTCATATACCATCTATTCTACAACTGTGCTATTTTAATGCAGATATCTCATCAAGTGGAAATGAATACGCTCTTTGTGCTGAAAGCGTAAACCAAGTCTCTCTGCTTCAGAGCCTTTTCTAAAGGAACGAGGGGAGACAAACAGTGTTCTGCTGGGAGGGACAGTCCAGGTCGTACACCCAGCCACAGTTTAGTGTTAGTCTAGCTGAGATATATATGAGGCAAGCGGTGACAGAAACTGAATAGTGATGACTTCATCATTCAGCGACGTCACCGGCAGAAACCCCAG
This sequence comes from Micropterus dolomieu, assembly GCF_021292245.1. Lineage (NCBI taxonomy): Eukaryota > Metazoa > Chordata > Actinopteri > Centrarchiformes > Centrarchidae > Micropterus > Micropterus dolomieu. The sequence goes on along the minus strand of NC_060169.1, from coordinate 11,530,040 downwards.
AGACAGAGTCTCGAAAGTAAAAGTGTGTCTGTTGTCCACTTTATTCAGCGTTCCTTCACGGTCAGTTGTACTTTGCATATTTTTTGCAATGTCCTCTCAAAGTAATTTCTATCAGCTGACATGCAGTTCCCGTAGAGTCTGCTCCACTGGCTTCCAGACGATCAGACGATGAGCGAATCCCGGCTGAGGAGAGTGCTCTGGTGAGGATAAAAATAAAGTGTTAGTGATCAAAATAAACAGCTGAGAGTTTACAGCAAAATATGAATACATATCTTTTTCAGTAGAATGGAAGAGTAAAGAGATAGTAAACATTAGCCAAACGGGGTTATTATGGTGAGGTACAACCTGGGACAAACTGCATTTCAACTTCTTTTTCTTCTTTTTAAATATTTTTTATAAGATTTAATTGAAGTCCTGGTGAATTAATTAATCTTGTGCAGGAAGTATTTGATGTTGAATACCTTTTTGACCCAGGTTTGTCAGGGAGGAGACAACCAGTTATGATTGTTAAGGAGAGTAGGATACAGAACAGAGAATTCTACCTAGTTTTCATTGTGGTAGCATCTGAACCTGACCTGTCAAAGGTACAATAACAACAACACTTACTTTAGGCCTACAAATTGTGTTTATACAAGTCAGAGTTTCTCAACCTCGGACCTGAGGCCTCGTGGGGAAGATGACACATTGATATGAGTTTGATATAATCTAACTTTTAATAACAACAGGTTTGAGATTTATCATCTTTTCTGTATAATCCATTTGGAACTCCTTCCAGAGTGTGCAATAATCAATACACATGATAACGTAACTGACTAAGTGCAGGGATCACTCAAATTTTGGGGCCTAAAAATGAGGTTATGGGCCAGGAAAGGATGACAAACTGTACTGCAATGCAAACAGCAATAACACATGCCTGCTATACTAGCTCACATGATGATTGTCTGTCACAATGCCACAAGGTACAAACCACGACACACTACATATCTTAATTAACCAAAAGTTAAATTATCTTGCACCATCTTAAAAAGACAATTAGACTTTGTGTAATCTTGGATCATACATCCATCTAAATGTTCAGACACTGATAAGATTGACTAAAGATACAGATGAAATAAACCTGATTGAACTTCCCATTTACAGCATTTATATACAAATATACCTCCAACTTAAAGCATTACTTTGGTTTGTAGGCAATTATACTATTTTTCAGACAGTGGATGCTTTTCTTTTCGATTTTGGATATGTTGATTGCCTCTCTTGGCTCACTTCATGTCTACAGGATCATATACAGCCCTTTTTGGCCAAATAGTTCCAGGAACTTTGTCCCTATGGCACATTCCCAGTTTCCACCGCATCTTAAGAGCCGTTAAGAGGCATTAAGGCGGTATATTGGTATTATGAGGTATGCCGATAATTTCAAGAGATATAAAATTTGACAATGCTGTTTATTGGCAACACATTGTAGCATTTATCAGAGAAACACAGAGTTATTACGTTATAAGTCGCGACACAGTGGATATTTTACAAGCATGGGCCAAGTAAAGCGACAGTGAACACACCAGTGCAGATGTCATTCATTTACTACCACGTTTTGTTTTGAAAGGCTACGTCGTCAACATGCCTCCTACTCCTACTACACGTAGCCTGCTGCTGATGGAGAAAGTCACCAGAGCAGATATACAGGGAAAGAGAGACGGAAAGAAGTGGGGCACGCTGATGTGTTTGCAAAAGAGATACGTACGTGTGAAGAGAACTGAAGAGAAAGTAGTGGGGGGGGGGGGGGGGGGGGGGGGGGGGGGGGGGGCTGTGTTAGCGGGCATTTTTTTTACTATTTGTAGTAGCTTGTTTCTTATTTCATCGTTTTAATTATACTTCATTCTCCACCTTATTTAAGTGTCACTCCTTTCAATCTGACTCCTCCGGTGACTTTCTCCATCAGTAGTAGGCTACTTTGTATAACGTCGACTCAAAAAAACCGCGGTGACGGCCTTAAAAGCAGGAAAATACGGCACTTGTTAATTACTTTGAAGTTAGCCTAGTGTTAACATTTTTATAAAATTTCATCAATTACACACCAATAACTAGTTTTCAACAACTAGAAAAGATGCTACATAAGTTCTACTCCATGGATGTGTAACAAGACCTGGATACAGCGCCGCCCCTCAGCCTTGCTTCCAATTTTTCCCAGTGGCCACTCACAGTTGTGCAGTGAAAAATTACGCTGTGGCACAAAAAGCAGGACAGGACACCTCAAACTGCAAACAAGGTCAATTATCTTTCTTTTATGAATTTTTGATAAATGGAGGTTTTAATTTAATTCTTGACTGACTGAATATGTGCCATCTTTGGGTCGTGTATCGATAATCTTATAATACATCCATGCTCTACTCACTGTTGGTTTGCGTTACCAGCAAACAACCCTACTAATAACCTAAAGGTTCAAATGTAACTCACCACTTTACGGGTCTTGTCTCTAGGTTCCTCTCTGCGACTGGGCAGACACTGGGAAGGAGACTGGGCAGTGGGTTGAGGGGAGCGAGAGTTTGCTGGGAGCGGCCGTGGAGATGGCCTGTCAGTTTTGCGCTGTATCTCTGAGTAAGGAGGCAGTGGATCTGCCTCAGGCCTGTTACTAGGCGAGCGGCTGCAGTGACGACTAGATTCCCCGCTGCTCTTTTTCGAGCTGCCCTTCGAGGGTGTGTCTGAATCTTCCTCACCCCGGGCCCCACTCTTCCCCTGGTCGACCCCTCGCAACTTAGCCTTGCGCTCCAGCAGGCTGTTCAGGAACGTGCCATCATAGTCCTTCTCTTGAGAAGAAGTTGATGGTGGACTAACTCTGGGAGGAGGTGGGACAGGACGCTGGCTGTCCCAAGTGCCCCTCCTCTTTTTGGGTGAAGGAAGTGGACTTATGATAAGTCCGTTTTTCTTGTTTCGTCTGGGACGATCTTCACGGTCGCTGCTGTCCCCAAGCTCATTTTCATCGTTGTGATAATGCTGAGGCGGACCATCCCGGTAGGAAGGATACTGTCTGTACTCCAGAATCTCCATCTCATAGTCTCCACTTTCTTCTTCCCTTTTCTCTACCCCTCGACTTACTTTTTGCTTGTAAGAAGCAGCAAACTCCTCCAGCTCATCCAGTGAGCCAGTTCGTCCTGCCTTACGGTATGTCTTTCTCTGCAGATGTTCTGAACGAGGGTTCCATCTGCAAAACACAACACAAGGCCAAGAGAGGACAGAGAGAGACAGAGGGAGGTGACACGGGAAAAGGAAGCAAGACAAGATGAACAAAACTGTGAGTATTGTTTATGCAGATATACAGAATCTGTTTGTTTACTTAAGTAAATGGGTTACAGCTGACTTTCTCCAGTAAGATGATTGCTTAAACGTCATGTACTGTATACGGGAAACCCATTTCTGTAATCAAGAAAGGGATTAGAGATACCTGATTTCACCAGCTGGATTTCTCCAGGAAAATGTTAATTTCTTGGCCATGTATAAATGTAACTGGATTTCAAATTTTTGTTTTATGCAGGACAAGACTTAAACTCAACATAATTCCACCCTAAGTCCAATTCAAACAGAAACAAATAAAAGTAGCCTCTACAAGTCTAAAGCAGTTGGCAGGTTGAAAATTCAGACACATTTGCAACATAAGGGATAACTAAGGAAACTGAGGCTGGGCTGACCTGACCTGCTGCATGTTTACATATGCCCTAAAACGTCAATTAAAGCCTCTCCCAAACCTGTCCCTTTTACTATTGTGACTACAGTTTTTGACAATTAAAGGCAGATCTCTATTAGACATCTGGTCTGGTTTTTATAGAAGTTCTTTGGATGTATAAAACCTCTTAAAGCCCACCGGGTCACTTGCTTGAGCTAGTTCTAAGCTGCTTGGATTGTGCATCCCAAAATAAATGCTTAAACTATATGGACACATCGTTAGATCGGTTAGATTCTCCAAAATTCCCCAAATGTGACAAGTCATTTGGTTCATTTTACGGAAACAATGATCACCAAAGTATTTTTCATTCAGATTTACTGGTGTGGTAAAGTAATTAAAGGTCTGTCAAATATAGACGCCTATCCCAAATACAGACTTCAGACATATAAGTGAATAAAAGCCCCGGCTATTAATTGAAGTTTTAAAGGCTTCACAGTAACCTGGTCTCTTTAGTGCATTTAAATACACACAAACAAGTATCTGTACCTGCTGTGGTTTTCCTCCTCGCTGTGATTCTGTTGCCGTTGATTTCGTCCGAGCCTGCGCGACTGTGAGGAGGACGGAGGGTCATCGCTGTATCGCCGCGGAGGATGAGACTCATCGTGGCAGCACCGGGGCTCTGAGTTGGGGTCATCGCGATATCGTTGGGATGAAGGGGGATTGTCACGATAACACTGCAGCTGTGGGATGCGGTTGTCACGGAAGTGGTGGGTTTCAGGCTGAGGGTCTTGGTCAGGGATTGCGGGGAGAGCTTTCTTCTGGATGTTTCGGTATGTTTGGCGAAAACCGGTGTCTCCCTCGTGGAGGGAGCTCAGCTCGGACAGGCTACAGGCTGCATGGGTCAAAATCACGGAATAGATAAATAAAGAGCGAATGAACAAAGAAAAAACAATTAAACAGAAAATTCTACTTTAAGGAAGGAAGTACAGAATTTAAGAGAGAAATACAATGAAGATACTGCAGAAGAAGAAAGTCCTTAAGAGATTACTCTATGTTTTTGAGTTAGCATCGTTAAAACATATTCTTTCAGGAAAGTAGACATGCACACCTGCTATTGTGAACATCTGAACTACAGGAAATTCAATACGCAGGATGCTTGTGCAGAGAGGCATGCCAAGACAAGCTCAAGAGAATAAGAAGCCAAAAAAGACACTGTCAACAGTATAGACAGTGCAGCATGCAGTGCACCAACATGCTATAGAAGATCCTGACAGATTAAATCCACAGAATGGGTTTATGAAGCTTACACTGGTGGCTGTTGGACCTGGAAGGGTTGAAGTGAGCCAGTTGTTTCTCTACATACTGTAGCACCCTGAGAGAGTCCTGATCCTGAGGTGAAGGCACACGGTAGGGAACCCCTACAGCATGCATCGGCACTGCAGATACACACTTAACCCATCAACATGGAGAACTTCTGTTTGTCTTTGTGTTTATTGTGGATTGAGGACTATACTGGTGGTTTTGCCTGTTTTATATTCTACCATTTTATTCTCTTACTATTGTTTCTCGCTAAAAATTGCAGAATCCAAAATTTAACACGCAGTTAAATGAGAGCAAACACATCTATTTACATCATTCACATATGGCAAAATAAAATAGGAACTGAATATTCTTGCAGATTATTCCAAGCCCATTAAATGCAAGATTAAAAGGCAGTTCAGAATAAACTTAATTATGCTAGAAGATTAAAAAAATGTGGTCTTTTAATAATTAAAGTGAAAAAAAAACCCAACTAAAAACACAGATTCACTTGTAAATAAAAAGTAAGACCCCACCTGCTGTGAGTAGGCTGCCATCTGAAGGGGGGACAGAAGACATCTTGTCCACTAAAGAGGGGGGAGCGATGGGGACCATCGTCGGGACGCCAGTGACAAAGTATGGAGGGTAGGCAGGTTGAGGGGTGGAGGTGCCTGTCTTTATACCCTTACCTGCCTCATATACTACAAAAGCAACACACAATCCCGTTCAGATTTTCCAGAAAAACATACATTTAAGTCTTGAGCACTAGCCTTTGCACCTCTGTGTGTGTGTGTTGATACTCACGGTGTCTAGGGCAGCAGCATGTGTCGGGGCAGCACCAGCAGCTGACGTAGCAGCAGCAGGAGTGAGGACAACACTGACACCAACAAATCCCAACCAACAGCAGGAACAAGACACTGCCCAGCGCCACTGCTGACACAAACACCCACTCTGGAAGTACACACAACACACAATCCTGCATATTAATACTGAAAGTACCAACATATATTAACACAGGAACAGTGTAATTCGATGAAATCACTACCGTCTCATGCTTGGCTCGGAAATGGCTGCTATTATTTAGCACTGCACTCCATATAACTTTGTCGGACTCATGATGATGGTTAAAAAACGTCAAACTGATGCAGCAAAACCAGAGATATTGTCTTTTTTATTCCATCATACTTATTCCTTGTCTTCAGGTGTATTATGCAATTAGCAGCAAATGTGTCCTTGAGCCATTTTATTAATTTTCAACACAGCTCCCGTTGGAGCCACAAGAGGCTTTATACAGCTGTTTTCCCATTTGCAGTAGTACCCCATAAGACCTTTAAATGGTGTACAATTGATGGAGTCTGCATTTGTATGGTGGAATTTGTATTTCAGGAGTGTTTTTCCTGCGTTCCCTCTGTACAGTCTGTCCATGCTTACACTGACTGTGTCTGTATTACATGTAGACTAAAAGCCTTGGTCCCAAATGTATGCTGTATACAAATTTTACCTAATTTGAGTCTCATGTTTGGAAAATAATGAAAGCATACTTAAAAATAAAAAGATTCATTCTAAAATTGTTGGATTACCCTGTTGACAGTCTCAAAATAGAGTGTTGAATGGAAATGAAGGAGATATTCATAGCTAGAAAAATGGGCATAAAGGTAGAAGTAGTAGTAGTAGTAAATGATGAGTTAACTAGGGATTAGTTAACTGATAGAAAGTTACTTAATTACAATTAATAAAAACCAATGAGCTGTTGCAGGGCTGTGAACCTGTAGAATATACAGTAACTAGTGACTGGTTAGTAAGTAAAACTGTTAATCAGATTTCACTTGGGTTGCGAGAACTTCAATGTTTTTAATGTTAGCAACATTATTTATTCTTAATCAACCTTCATATAATTTCTCAGGCTTCCCACTATAACATGGGTGCTACAGATATCCTAACACGTGTTTGTAAGTTGATAACAAGACAGGTATCTCTGATAGGTGGACAGTGTGACCAGTTTAGTAAATTACTGTAATAACTAGAGAAGATAATCAAGATAATAACCAATAACATATTTGTTTCTGAATGCATGTAAGCTGCTTGAAGGTTCAATTGAATGGTATAATTTCTTCCTTAACATTATGTAGTTCCTTATTTTCTTGTAAATGTCTTTTTAACCTACTTTTTGCTTTTTAATCTGCAGTGTCTTTCGATCTTTTTATGTTGTGGATTTCTTGTCTGTACTTTTTAATTGTAAACTGTTACCTTTACTGTAATTTTTATTCTGCAAAGCACTGTGACTTGCCTCAGTGTATATACCGTACCTTGCCTACAAACAGGATGTTAGTGTGATACATAACAGTGAGGAATTCTAAACTAAAGCTACGAGTCATTATTGGGAGTTTTTATTCACTTATTCCTGTTTTCTAGGAACAAAATGTTTTTCTTGAGTCGTAAGAAATCAGAACAAATGAAATCTTAACCAGAATATGAGTTGCAAAACAAAATATAAGTGTTAGAGTGCTGAAGTGAGCAATACAACAAGTACAACAGACATGTAGTACATGTACATGTAGGCCTATCTGCCTATAGGGACAAAACAAAGGAAAGGGAAGGAGAGGGCAGATAAGGAAATCTTTAACAATGTAAAACCCAAGACAACGTTCCCTGAACACACACACACACACACACACACACACACACACACACACACACACACACACAGAGACAAGCAGGAAACCTGATTTTGCTACAGGAAGGAAAAGGACAGTTTAAGCTGCTCTGTAAGATACTAAAGATTTGGCTGTGACAACAAATTAGCTTGTAATGTGATCTCATTTGAAACCATTACAACCCCTACAAAAAACACACACACTCATCAGGATTGTAGCTAACACAGTACATTTAGACATTTCACAGAACTGTGGGAGTTGATGTGGACAACAACACATACTAATGTTGCATTAACACCAGAGATAAGCTTGCAGTAACCATTCAGTGAATCATACCATGTCAGTTTGGGAGCTACTTCCACACAGTTCATCCATTCATTTATCACTTCCCACAAACTCTGTGACAATTAAACATGTATTACAGGAATGTGATGTGACATAAACAAACCTCCCTCCCTCTTGATCACTGTGTTTTTACTGGGTAGTGTCCAAATGATGTGGGATGACATGCTAACCACAACCATAAATAACCATAATGACCATAATAGCTGTTTTCCAGCACAGCTCATCTTAGCAGGAGCAACGGCCAATTCATTATCTGACGGGTGTGGATCGATCCATTGGGTTAAAAATGGCTCAGAACTCAACTCCGTCAAATCCTCCTTATGGCTGAATAAACCTGTTGCGTTGTTTACTGATGTGAGAGCAGAATATGTTAGATAGTTTATGAGCCGTTAGCATAGGAACCATTAAACATGGCGGAAATAGGAAACCTTTTGTTTGCCTTTCTTTATCAGATCAAGTCTCATGTGCCAAATGTCAGAGCCCAAAAAAAAGTCCCTGGGAAACACTTCCTACCCCTCTACCATCACCATCCAAATGGTTCCTAAGCCCATGGTTAGAGCAGTAAGTAAAGTTAGTATGAAGAAAAGGAACCAGGTGAGGGGGAGAATACATTATGCCCCTACCTGGCATAATCTTCAAATCAAAGTCTGGCAGGAGATCTTCAGGCACACCTGAGAAACCTGGAGAAAGACAGAGCCAAAGGTAAGGAGAGGAGATGGTGTTGATATAAATTGGAATGACCGATTCAGAGTAAGTTATTGCAGCAGCAGCATGCGTGAAGAGAGAGGGAAGACACTGAGAGAGAGATACAGAGAAAGAATGAGAAAAAGACAGATAAAGAGAGTTGTCAGGTCAACAGCAGCATGCACCAGAAGACATCCTGGTCTTGTTCCAGAAAGTCTCCACATCAGAGCAAATGATAGGCAGAGTAATCATCTGATTTGTGATTTTGTCTGGTAAAAAAGACAGACTGGAACATGAATCATTCTCGTGACGATAACGTGACAAATTAGGCAGGAGCTGTGAGTAATGTTACATGCAGAGCTGCAAAAACCACAGGTGGGAACGTTCCTCATGTCCAGAGCAAGCAAACAGACTGCAGAGAAACAATATGTTCCTCATGTCCAGAGCAAGCAAACAGACTGCAGGGAAACAATATGTTCCTCATGTCCAGAGCAAGCAAACAGACTGCAGAGAAACAATATGTTCCTGAAACTATTTATTTGTCTTTGTCTCACTTTTTTCTGAATAATGAAGAGAGTAGTGGCTCCTGGATGAGACCAGGGGCACCCATTACTTCTCTCTAATAATAATCTCTCTCCAATTTGACAAATCATCCCGCTTATCAATTCAGGAAAAGTTGCTAAGGACAGCTGCCGTATGCCACGTACGTGTTAGCTTCCTCAACTTCATTCATCTTTCTGCTGAAGCATGTTTCTGGGTTTTCTGTTGATATTCTGATATTTACTACAGGAATGCATACTTAAATGTGTACTTCACATCATCAAAGCATCATTATTACTAACCAACACCACCTGTCAGTTGTTGTTCCTGGTATCTTGCTGTTATTATGTCTTTCTCCCTTCATTTTTTCTTTAAACACAGCTTTATAGGACTCCACACAAGGTCAGCTGACGTCTGAGTGAAACATTATAGTGATGGATAAGGGGGTAGTGTGTCACAAGTTGGTACAAAAATGTGCACCTCTGTGTTTTTTTTGGGTGTGTATAATATCCATGTGAGCGTGTAAGTTGAAGCTTTGTGAAAAGTGAAACAGCCGGCAGATGAGTGTGATGTGAGCAGATAGTAGTGTTTTACTGTTGATACACGATTAACGCAGAGAGGAGGAGAGGAGTGCTGAGCATGAAGACTGGAGAAACAGAGAGCAGGCCGTACTATCTTGGTCTGACTCAAGCTGACAGTGCACATACCTCTCTTAGTCTCTTTCTGGAAGGCTAAACATGTTCTTTGCTGGATTTAGAAAAAAGAAAGAAACCTATTAAGTTTATAAAGAAGCAGCTGAATCTTACTATAGGTGCTGACATTTCCATTTTGTGTATTTATACTCCTCCTATAGAGATGACTTGTAAAGGGCAGGTGAGCCTACACGATGGTTGAGCTTTTTTTTGCTGTATTTTTCCAAGATTTGGTGAAACGCTGTTCCTGGGGCACTTGTAATAGTTACATTCGCCACCCAGAAAGGTTGAAAGGAGAAGCACGATTTATTATCTTTCCAAAACTTAAGATAAATCCATAAAAATATAGGTTGTGGATTGTTTCTAATGTAATGTTAGTTAGCTAACGCCAGCTAACTCACTACTTAATGTAACCTTACATAAACCTATTGCTTTTGCATTTTAATGATTGTTGATCCTTGATATCGTTGTCTTTTGTCTCAATCGTTGGGGGATGCAGTGGATTTACTTGTACTGTGAGATCAGTAGGCTTAGCTTCTATCTTTCTTTTTTTTTCACATTAGTTTGAGTTAGTTTAACAGCCTGAATAAAACCATCAAATATTTAATGCAACAGCAAAACTGTCTGCTTCTTTCTGAGAAAGCTTTTTCCAACAAATTTGACAATATTACTCCTGAGTGCAGTAATAGACAGTGGCGGCGCCGTGATAAAAGTCTGACGGGTCAGCGAACGGTTAATAACAGGGAGGTCAGGAGTCACAGTGAACTACAGAGCTTTATAATACATTTATTGCTCTAGGCCACCTTGGAGGGGAAATTAGTATTTTAACAAAAAAGATCTATTCATAAATATATCTACTCATGGATTATACAGTTTGTGTGTTTTGATAAATGGATCACATGATATCCATTCCTTCATTCATTCATCATGGGTCGCACCATTTTTATAATCTGTTCTTTGTTCATTCATCCATGTTCATTTGTTCAGATTCACCATCAGAGACTGACAATCAAGCTAAATTGGCCCAGCCGATATATCGCCGTATGTTGCCCGATAACCACCAAGAAATTGCAGTGCAGAAATGCCAAACGAGGTTTAAGGTCTTTTAGAATCATTGTCACAATTACAAAGATTGTCCATCAGAAAGCACTGTCAAGTTTATTTTAAAATTGTAAAATGTCCCACTTAATATCTTGGTCACAATTAAAAACAACTATTTGTGTTTATGTACAACAAAAAGAACAAAAATAAAACACCTGGAATTTTTTATAGCTCTCAAATATTGATATCAGTATTGGCCTCATAGAGTAGGTATTTGGCTTTATATTGGATTCACTGATAGTTGACACCATGCATGGAAATATCGAGGAACACTTTTCACATGGCACATTTCCTGCCTCGTGTACATTTCGTTTTGTCAAACTTTTGTATAATCAAGATTGCTTCTGAGCTATAAACTTCAAAAGGGGAGAAGAGAGGGAAGCAGAGTTCTTCCCTCCTCATCAGTCGAGTGTCTCACAAGGTGTCAACCTCCATCTTTTTTTATCACTGTGCTCTGCTGTCCCTCCGCCACATCATTAAATCTTCCCTGTCTTATTTGCGGTGAAGCCATTTGCTCAAAAGACAAAAGATCCCCTCTAAACCATTCGCTGTGGCCCCACTGTTGTTATGGAAACCCAACAAGTGCCTCACTTGCCATTTTACCACACCAAGACCAGGAAAGACAACATTTTGACAATGTGATACATTTAGAGTCTCTAATGCGGTGTTACAAATTCACGCTGCAACATCTTCTATCACTATCTGTAACTTATTATGGCCGTACACAACATTTAACAGGATTCAGAAGTCTTTGCAAACTATAACAGCTTTTTGTCCTGTACATTGTGTGTGTAATTGTGAGCGCAAGGGTGTGTGTGTGTGTATTTTGTGCATACACATAGGTCTCTGAGTGCCAGCCAAAGAAAAAGTTCAGCCTCACAGTGAATTACAGCACCAGGAGCCACATAGCCTCTCAGCCGGTGCTATGGAAACATTTGTAACTTAACACAGACAAGTACACTGACACTGTAGAGATAAAACACATTGCAGATACTATTACAACATGGGACACACACACACACACACACACACACACACACACACACACATTAGCATATGGCATATTAGCGCAAATGTTAAAGACTCAAACAAACGATAACTATTCTGCAGTGACCAACTTTAAAAAACCTTGCTATATACAGTAACATACAGTATGAGTGAATGCTGATGCAATGGTTACAGGTTAGGCAAGACTGCCCAGGAAATGCCACTACTCGTTATAAATCAGCTCATTAATAAGTCTGTATTGTGCTGTTGGCAATGAATAGGTCAGCATATAAAGACCTTGTTATGTAACAAGAGCTTGTAGAAAAATTCATTATACAGTGATGTATTTGTGTTTTTGTGTCTATGATTAATTACATGCACAGTAAAGGATTGGTCAAACTTGGCTTCAGTCCTGCACCCAGTAGTAAAATAGGACATGGTGGATAACAGTGTGTGGAGGGATATCTATGAAAGAGATGCTGCTGTGTTTGTTTGGAAGTCACATTGGACAAAGTGGTGATGAGACACCGCTAAAATCCGGGCCTCAGTAACACATTGTGTCATTTGGTCTACCGTGTAAATTTGCAGGTCAAAGTTCAAAAATGATGAATCTGCCAGAGCCGGTCGAAGCTCGCACCAAAACTGGTAACACATTGCTGAGTTTCTAAGTTGCTTGAGCTTTAATGGATGTCAGTGAGACGCAGAGGAGATAATCACAGAGAGTGTGACTGAGCTCTTCGGCTCATCTTTTTACATTTCACAACTAATATCCTTTACAACAGGCATGTTGGGAAAGTAGAGGCAGCTTACCAAGAACCAGCAGCTCCACAGAGGCTTCGTTCTGCCCCTCTAAATCATCAGATATAACCACTTTACAGATGTAAACTCCACTGTCTCCCCACTCGACCTCTCCTATGCGCAAGTCTGCCTCTGCATGAGAAAAAAGGAAGAGGTTAAAAATGAGAAACTCAATCCTCCTAAATACATATTTATCAACATTTAATATAATTTGTTGCTATGTATATATATATATATATACACATGTTTTTCTTATAGTTCTATGTTTTATAGCTCTAAATGACAGGTTGTAGCTACAGGTTGTGAACATTAAATATCCTGCTACTCAAAACTGATTCTGTCTTCTCAACCTACAGATTTTTAGTTTTAGTTATTTTAGTAATTTAGTAACTGAATACTATGAAACAGTCATAGGTTTGAAATTATAGTATTAGAGTATGTAGGCAAACTGACACCAGATTCAGATTGGATAAAATGCTAAAACCTCTAATGCTGTTTGAAAAGAGATGCAGTCATGAAGCACAATGCAACACTGACCTTTGTTAGGTCCCCAAGTACATGTTATTTTAAAACATTCTCTAGTAATGTCCTAATTAAGTCTGTTTGCCCTCCATCTCATGCATACTGCATGTTTCATTTTAAATGTGTAAAAATAAATGCAATAATGTTATTTCTTTATAAAAAAAAACAGCGCGCCTTAATTTTTGACTGCCCTGAAAAAAGAAATCTAACTGTAGAGCCATGACCTCTGTTTCATGCTGCAGGGGATGAAAATACCATAAACAAAAAAAGTGGAAATGAAGGTGATAAAAGGATTATTAACCAGTGAAAATTCTTTCATATTCATAATGTTTGTATTTCTATGGTATCCATTTTAAAGAATTACATGTGATTGTTGAACATATCATTGCAAAACCATGGGCATTAATATGCTGCTATAACAGCCTGAACTCTTATTCAGAAGATTTGGAACCTGGCTGCAGGTATCTACTACTAAATGACTAGCGAGGTTAACCAGTGATGTTAGGCGACAAGGCCTGGCTCATAGGTGTTGAATGGGGTTGAGGTCAGGGATCTGTGTAGACCAGTCAAGTTCTTCCACACCAAACTCAGAAAAACAGCCCCAAACGGATGTAGAGAACAGTCCCCACTACTCTTTGTCACATAGTGTATTTGTGATCCCCCAGAATAATGCATAAAGTTACATTTCATTAGTCATTTTTCATGTTTTTCTAATTATGGAAGCAAGTAAATTCAAATATAGTTTGGCCCAGGAATCCAACACATGAGACAATGCTGTGCCTCTGACTCCACTGTAAGAGGGACAGACATGTAAATACAGCAGACAGGAAATAGGTTGTATAATTCACATCCTTTTCCTGTTAGCAAAGGAAAGGGGAGGAGAGACAGGCTGACCAGGCTGCACCACCGTGACCAGTCTCACAAAGTGATACCTCCACTCATTTAGCATACCGTTTTTTATTCTAATACTGTCACAAACTCCAAAGACAAGTCAGATGGACTGCCAACTTAAAACGACCATGAACGCAAGTGTTAGCCATGCCCAGTGCATGCTGGGACAGACTCTAGCCTCCCTGTGACCCTGAATAGGATTACATGTGTAATGGCCGTCTCTAAAGGCAACATAGTTCAAACTTTCACTTTTTTTGTCAATTTACAACATTACAACTGACCTGTTTCAGGACAGGAGGTGGAATGGGACAGAGAAAGGGAAAAGGAAAAGTGAAAGATAAGCCTTACACCGAGAGAAATGTGTGTGTGGATGGTGGGATGTGGAAAGATCTAGAAAGGAAAACATAAAAGCGTGAAATTGAAGTACATCAGAGGGAATGAGTGAGAGGTCAGGGTGAATGGGAGGACAGCGTGAAAACCCATTTCTTTTGTCGGTGTTCCTGGCTGGTGAAGAGAAGCTTGATTCTTCAGCCAGAGTTAGAGCTCCATAAATCTGAGGCCTGCAAACAAGGCTACCTCTCATGCAACACATGCATGTATACACAGTAATGTCCCTTCGACGACACGATGGTAAGACAGAAAGGAAATGTAGAACTGAGGACAGGGGGATGTCATAATCATGAATTCCTGTGGTTATTGCCATGAGAGATTTAATTTTAGTAACTCTGAGCATATAGTCTGACTCTTTTAAATGTAGCAACATGTCATCAATGCTTAAAACAGGGGAACAACAGGCAGTAAACAGAAATAATTTAGTACATTGCTATTTTTAAAACTGCAGGGGAGGTGGGGCTGTAACTGAAACAACTATTAATATTAACTCAGTATCTTGATAAAGAAAACTAAGCGTTGAACTGATTACTGCAATGTGTGATACACACCCCAGAGATTAAAATCAAGGCATCTGACAGAGTCCTGCAAAACCGACCGCTACTATTTTTTTGAGGTCAATATTGAAATTGATATGCGACAGTTAAAAAAAAACTGTTCAATAAACATTTTTAAAGATTTGTTTTTATTAGTGTTAGAAAATCATATGTATAAAACATATGTGAAAAGTTTTAGAATATAAATTAATTTATTAAGTTTATTAAGATTATTATTGAGATCAGTTTGGGAATGATAACCTATCATACACACATGTAATATGTTTTAAACTTTCTGTGACTATAATCCAATTGATCTTATTTCCATGCTGTATTGACACCTTATTTTGAAAACCGGGCGTTGTGTATCCTCGCGCTAAATTCTTCAAGTCTAACCAGTGTCCGAACATGTGAAATAATGTTGTATGTGGTTCTCGTATCGTGTAAAATGAAGACTTCACAGCCTCTCTTCAGGTACGACTCTAATACTGCAACACTTGTCTTTGTAAATTGAGAAACTGACAGGATAAAGTCTCTAACCTGCCTGTCAGCTCGCACTGGTCCATTACAGTGGATTTACCATGAAGGCTTTAATACGTGTGCACTCCAAATGTAGGTATGGCTAGCTTAATCGCCTTCTCACAAACAAGTGACAGAAACAGGCCATTAACATTACCGTAGTTACCTCAAAATAAAAGTGGTTGTCTCGAGTCAGAGGCCAAAGTGTCTGAGCGTGCAAGCTAACAGTAGCACGGAGCAGCGCCCACAAAACACAACGTTACAGGTCTGTAATATATTATGAGATGTAAAAATATATTTCGGTTCATTTTGAAACTATGGCGGAGCAAATTAGACTATGGCAGGCCGCCATGGTCTCGTTAATTAATGGGAAACACAGTGATTTCTGACTGAGTGATCTCAGAATGAACCTCCCCTTCTCCAACATCACGCTCTTTTCTGCTCATACCAAACTGTAGAATTGGCAAATAACTGTTGAGTTATGTAACCTGATTGTTCTGAACGCTCTAAAAGTTTTCAGTAAAGCCTACCCTGCCTCTCCCCCTCCTGTACGTGCATGCAGAATCTCTCTGACTTTACATTGGGCATTTAATCAGGAATCTGTGGGCCAATGGCCTGATTTATAGATTTCATAACGCTTGCCAGGCTTGGCTGCAGAAGAAATAAGAACATCAGTTTGGACCAATATGTTACTTCTCTGGTTCTTACAAAAGCACCAGAGATGCTACTTTTTCTTTTATGCACCAAATAAAGTGGATGCCCCACAACTTGAGTCTTTCAAACCTAAAGCCTTTCATAGTGCTACTCGGGGGGGGGGGGGGGGGTGTTTTTATGTTG
>NC_060169.1:11509446-11513567 GCF_021292245.1 Micropterus dolomieu | reverse complement strand
GGGGGGGGGGGGGGGGGGGGGGGGGGGTTATATTTATGTTGTTACTTTAATGTTGCTTTAATCTTAGTCTTATTTCTTTATTAGTTTTAAACCATAACAGCCCTTGATCTAACAAACACAACAATGTACAAAATAATATAGAAATAGGTGCCACCCCTCCCTCTCACCACCACACACCCCTCCTGACCCACACACATATATCCCATCCAGCAGAAGATTTATATCTTGGGCAGAACTGGGTAGTACTGGGGCTTTATTTGATGCAGCCTGTCTGGGGTATAGTATATTCTATGGATATGATTGCATTGTAATTTTATGTCTAGCATTTAAAGAGAAATACTGACTACCATTCCACATAGGGCTGGGCAATAAAACAATAATGATAATTATTGCAATATAATTTTCCTCAATAACAATATAACATGTTCAATATGTCGTCAATTAATCTTTGATTTAATTCGTTTGAATCATGAACAAATTAGAGATTTGTTCATGATATTTATTTTGTTGAGGAAAAGAAACTGAAAAAACATTTACTGATCATATTTGTTGAAAAAAGATTTCATCAGAATCGCTTTGAATGTTCTACCTCAGATTTGTTAAGTGATCCACTGTTTGGCATCAAGTGTCATGTTCTGACCATTAAGAAAAGTTTAACCACATAACCATCCATCTGGTTTCTTCAACTTTCACTCAGGAGGAAAAATCAGCCTTTAAACTTGAAAAAAATAATGATTTGACATTTTTCGTGATAATTATTGATATCGAATGATATGAAATGTTTTTATCTTCTATCTTTTATCGCCCAGCCCTAATTACACAGTGCTTCCCATTCTGCTTCTTCAAAAGTACACTCAAGGTCAATTTTCCACCTGCATTTCCTGTCCTATAATTTGAAATATTCCTGAGTATGAGTCCTAATAATTGTGGACGACCATCCTGAGATGATAAAGTGCCTAACCTCGAGGTTTTTGAAAAAGTGAGTGTGGGTAGCCTTTCAAGAGTCCTTCAAAAACATGAAGGACTCCATCTTTAAACAGATCTCAAAAGGTTTTAATAAAACACAGTTTTGTGATACCATCTCTAAGGGCTGCATAATGTCTTATTTCTTTGTTTTGTTGTTTTTCTCTGTTGTGTATTTTACTTTTTACATTGTGATACACTGAATGAAATGTGATATGACAGGCCAGCTGCTTAATCTACAGTATTTAGATTCAATAATTCTCCAGCACATCTTGCAAACAGCAAGCTGGTGAACTGAAGTTCTATCTGAAGCTGGGGAGTTAAAATTCAACCTATACCATTAAACTAAATGTGTTGGCCTGGCTACATGGCTGCTGTGTCATTTGAAAAGAGAAGATTAAAGATAATTTTCAGCATGGACAACAGAGAAATAGAACCAAATAGTGCAAAAGATGTCTTACTGTTGATGATGGAGATGTCTCTGTTCTTGTAGTGCTCTGACAGTGTGATCGAGGAGCCAGAAATGGAGGCCACAGTTCGGACCGTCCGGCTGCTGTCCGCGCAGTTGAGGTAGTTCGCAGTCATCCCCGTCTCGTACCCACCGCCGGCTCCTCCAGTTCCAACTTTCACCCCACCTCCTCCCAGGCCTCCACCCAGGTTGTCGGGGAAGTTAAACGAATCCCGCGTGCGGTCGCGACAGTATGACTTGTAGACCCACTGTACCACGGGGGTCTGGGTGGACACGCTGTTGTACTGACACGGCAGAATCACTGACTGGAACAGTACAGCGTACCTCTTCTCATCTCTCACAATTACATGAACCCCTGAGCAACGGGGAGGAAGGACATCTGTGGGAGATAATTAAGAAGAGTCGGTTAAGTGTGAAAGAAGGATCGGTTATGAAAACAGGTTAATCGTTAGTGATAACAATCATTGGTAATCATTAGTGATTATTTGGTATGGGATGGAGACTGCAACAAATCTATCCAGAGGTTGGACCGGGGAGACATTGGAGGGTGCATGCAAATGTTTTAAAAACGACACAAAGTTAGTTATAGTAGTTTGGCCCACTGATAGGGCCAAATCACCAACAAAGTCAACAGGTGCAGCAGCGGCAAGTGCTGTAACACACAGCTCTTAGGCTACATTCACACTACTACGTTTTTATTTAAAAACATAGTTTTAGAATGAAAATGAATTTCCATCTACACCAGTGTTTTAGCTACTTATCAGAACGGATCTCCGTCTATAATAAGATGACTAAAAACGCACATCTAGTGGCCATTCATGTACACTGGGCATGTGCGTGTCGGT
This sequence comes from Micropterus dolomieu, assembly GCF_021292245.1. Classification (NCBI taxonomy): domain Eukaryota; kingdom Metazoa; phylum Chordata; class Actinopteri; order Centrarchiformes; family Centrarchidae; genus Micropterus; species Micropterus dolomieu. The sequence continues at coordinate 11,511,290 of NC_060169.1, read as the reverse complement.
GTAAACATCAAGCCGATTGTCTACTCCGCAGATGGAGAAAGAAGAAAATTGACTACTCCGGCAGACAAAGAACCACACCAGAGATTTTCTACATGGACCAACAACAGGTGGAACTGTTACTGAAAGTAACACGGGACTACAAAGTGACTATTGCGGTGGACAACAGACTGGGAGTTGTCACAAAGTAAATGCAGTGACATGCACAGTACAAGTTTATAATTGTTATTGCAGTACAAAGTGTTTTAATAAAAATACCAAAAGTAGCATTGTGTTTTTTCTTTGCAAGACCCAATCAGGAAGCCAGATGTGAGTGTCTGCCTTTGTCTGTCCCCAGAGTTTTAAAACAAAAACGAGGTCAGAAGAGTTTTCATACTTTTTCGTTTTAGTTCTTTGGATTTGCATTTTTTTTTCTTTCGGAGGATATCATTATCTCTGATGTCCAATTGCAAATAATGGTCTGTAAATCTGCTGAGAAATCATAGAAAACTTATCTGAAAATAAGTCCCCCTCCCAAAAAAGCCCTTTTAACAGGGAAAATGGAAGAAACCTCAGGAAGAGATTGTAAATGTAGATTGCAAAACATAAGTGAAAAGGATGGACCCAGGATACATTGCAAACAGGAACTGCTTATACTGTTGTACTCACTATACATTCAAAGGAACTGCTTATACTGTTGTTAACTCACTATACTTTAAATGGCAATTTGTTGTTGGGGGTGTAGTTGTCTAGTTTTTTTTAACCAACCTCTGGCTTGGACAAACGCACCACAGGTCTGGCAGCCAAAAACATGTTTCAGTAATAACTAGGAGTGTGTAATGAGGGGGATTTAAGGATTACAACAGCAGACAGTAACACGCAATGATTCAGATGCTGAGTCAAGGTTTAAGGAGACACCTGTTCTTGTTTGCTCACTTTAAAACTACAGGTGCTGGTCATATAATTAGAATATCATCAAAAAGTTGATTTATTTCAGTAATTCCATTCAAAAAGTGAAACTTGTATAATGTATACATTCATTCCACACAGACTGATATATTTCAAGTGTTCATTCCTTTTCATTTTGATGATTATAACTGACAACTAATGAAAACCCCAAAATTAGTATCTCAGAAAATCAGAATATTGTGAAAAGGTTCAATATTGAAGACACCTGGTGCCACACTCTAATCAGCTAATTAACTCATAACACCTGCAAAGGCCTTTAAATGGTCTCTCAGTCTAGTTCTGTAGGAAACACAATCATGGGGAAGACTGGTGACTTGACAGCTGTCCAAAAGACGACCGTTGACACCTTGCACAAAGAGGGCAAGACACAAAAGGTCATTGCTAAAGAGGCTGGCTGTTCACAGAGCTCTGTGTCCAAGCACATTAAGAGAGAGGCGAAGGGAAGGAAAAGATGTGGTAGAAAAAAGTGTACAAGCAATAGGGATAACCGCACCCTGGAGAGGATTGTGAAACAAAACCCATTTAAAAATGTGGGTGAGATTCACAAAGAGTGGACTGCAGCTGGAGTCAGTGCTTCAAGAACCACCACGCACAGACGTATGCAAGACATGGGTTTCAGCTGTCGCATTCCTTGTGTCAAGCCACTCTTGAACAAGACACAGCGTCAGAAGCGTCTCGCCTGGGCTAAAGACAAAAAGGACTGGACTGCTGCTGAGTGGTCCAAAGTTATGTTCTCTGATGAAAGTAAAGTTTGCATTTCCTTTGGAAATCAAGGTCCCAGAGTCTGGAGGAAGAGAGGAGAGGCACAGAATCCACGTTGCTTGAAGTCCAGTGTAAAGTCAGTGATGGTTTGGGGTGCCATGTCATCTGCTGGTGTTGGTCCACTGTGTTTTCTGAGG
>NC_060169.1:11503549-11509346 GCF_021292245.1 Micropterus dolomieu | reverse complement strand
AAGGGAAGGAAAAGATGTGGTAGAAAAAAGTGTACAAGCAATAGGGATAACCGCACCCTGGAGAGGATTGTGAAACAAAACCCATTTAAAAATGTGGGTGAGATTCACAAAGAGTGGACTGCAGCTGGAGTCAGTGCTTCAAGAACCACCACGCACAGACGTATGCAAGACATGGGTTTCAGCTGTCGCATTCCTTGTGTCAAGCCACTCTTGAACAAGACACAGCGTCAGAAGCGTCTCGCCTGGGCTAAAGACAAAAAGGACTGGACTGCTGCTGAGTGGTCCAAAGTTATGTTCTCTGATGAAAGTAAAGTTTGCATTTCCTTTGGAAATCAAGGTCCCAGAGTCTGGAGGAAGAGAGGAGAGGCACAGAATCCACGTTGCTTGAAGTCCAGTGTAAAGTCAGTGATGGTTTGGGGTGCCATGTCATCTGCTGGTGTTGGTCCACTGTGTTTTCTGAGGTCCAAGGTCAACGCAGCAGGAAGCACTTCATGCTTCCTGCTGCTGACCAACTTTATGGAGATGCAGATTTCATTTTCCAAAAGGACTTGGCACCTGCACACAGTGCCAAAGCTACCAGTACCTGGTTTAAGGACCATGGTATCCCTGTTCTTAATTGGCCAGCAAACTTGCCTGACCTTAACCATATAGGAAATCTATGGGGTATTAAGAAGAGGAAGATGCGATACGCCAGACCCAACAATGCAAAAGAGCTGAAGGCCACTATCAGAGCAACCTGGGCTCTCATAACACCTGAGCAGTGCCACAGACTGATCGACTCCATGCCACGCCGCATTGCTGCAGTAATTCAGGCAAAAGGAGCCCCAACTAAGTATTGAGTGCTGTACATGCTCATACTTTTCATGTTCATACTTTTCAGTTGGCCAACATTTCTAAAAATCCTTTTTTTGTATTGGTCTTAAGTAATATTTTCATTTTCGGAGATACTATTTGGGATTTTCATTAGTTGTCAGTTTTAATCATCACAATTAAATGAAATAAACATTTGAAATATATCAGTCTGTGTGTAATGAATGAATATAATATCCAAGTTTCACTTTTTGAATCGAATTACTGAAATAAATCAACTGTTTGATGATATTCTAATTATATGACCAGCACCTGTATCTGACAAATCCACCATTGCACGATGGAGGGCATACCTTTCGTGTATTTGTGTGAAATCACCCTTTTCCAAAAGAGATTCAGTAAAGTTGAAATATGTCCGGATGAACACTAACTAAAAGTACTTTTGTTTAATTTTAGATAGAATGAAATAAATAGTTGTGCAGTTTGGCAAGATAAATGTACAAAAACAAGGCTGTGCTGAGACTGTTTGAGTTGCTTCTGCTCAGTGAAATCTGACTGGGAGCTGAGCTGACCCGAAGTTGTTATGGAGCTTCTGAAGCCGCAGGACTCTGGGTCACATGATGACCAGGAGCTCCAGCTCGGCAGTTGTACAGCAACACACACTAGAGAGGTGATGTGAGAAAAATACACCCACTCACACACACACACACACACACACACACACCCAGAAACATCTGTGTATGCTGCTGTGTGTGTGTTTCTCAGACTAAGCAGTGGGAGGTGTGACTGAACTGAACCAGTGAACAGGGATGATGTGAAGGATGAGAAGGAGGCTGTTTCACCTAATCCAGACCAGGCCTGTAAAAAGAGTTTTGTTTTCTTTCTGTTACAAAGAGTGAAGCTCAGCTAACACCCTCGCCTGGTGACAAGTGAACCCAACAAGCTACACCAAGCACATTGTTATGTTTGGAAACATTGTTTACAGGCTTTGGCAGAGACTTACACACTGACACTTTTTATATAAAAAAACATCACAGACCCCAACATAGTTACTAACAAGTGCTGAAACAATTAGTCAGTTGATCGATTAGTTGATTATTTTTATAATTGATTGATAATTTAATTAATTTTTTAAGCAAAATGCCACGCATTGGCTGGTTCTATCATAACAGATTTGAGGAGATTTAGATTTTCTCAGTTTTGAATTGTTGTAAATTGGTTTTCTGTATGTATTTGTTTAAAGGCTCATGTGCATCATCTGAAGCCAATTTGGTTCCACATTAAAGTTTGGCTGGAGTGGTGTGGATTTTGGAAAGAAAAAAAGAAGCATTGTTCAGACCAAGAGGAGTAAAGCTGACTAAAACATAAAATTCCTCAGTAAGAACATTACTCTGACTTCTAAGAAGTGGAACAAAAAAAGTCAGGAGGTTGGTCTCCCTGGGATCACAGGCTGTGGGGCGATCCAGGCTTTATTAGTTTTCAGAGGAAGCCACCTCCAGAGGAGAAAATGAAAGCAGGAGGAAGAGGAGAAGGAGGGGGGAGATAGTTACTGTTGTAATATTGAACAGAGGAGCCATGCTTAGAAAGTTAGTCAGATTGGAGTGTAGCATTAAATGTTTTGCTGTGTTGGTTTGTCTGCTTTCATGCGGGAAGAATCATTTCAGAACATATTCAGTTTACTATCACACAAGACTATACGAACCAGAACATATTCCTATTTTAGAAGCTGGGGCCAGTTCATTTTTAAAAAATCATTTTTGCTTTGAAAAATACTTAAATAATTAATGGAGTATCAGGTTCATCGTTTGTTGAGCTATTAATATCTTATTCAACAAATCGTTTCAGCTATAATCTAGAATATTAGTATTGAAGCTATCCTGTTGGATTTGTAGGGTTAAAAAAAATTATGCAGCCTGGTCTGGTACGTTACGGTATATATATTTTCAAATAACTTATCTGTATTCTGTTCCTATCTGGTCTGTTTATTGTGCTGAAGTTTTATAACCATATCTTGACTTATACATGATCAGTTCTGAATCCAAATCCCCTGCGACGTTACTTCACATGCATGTATTTCATCATTTCAAAGAATTATTTAAAGGTCTTTTTGTCTCTATAAACTAAATGACGTGGTAAACTATCATTTCATTGAGGGACCTTTTTAAATCTGTCAGAAGTTAACGTTAGACCTCCTAATCCGTAACAGCCAAAGCTTCTTGTTGGATCATTCACACATGACTAAGTTAACAGTCTACTGCAGCACTGTTAGCATACCGGACCAGAGTACCAAGCTACACTCTAATACCTTTCTGTGCAAAATGTTGCAGTATTGCCAGAATAGAAACGACCTTGTTCTGCTTCAGAAAAATCACTGATGCTCGGCTTTTATAATGTAATTATCAATAGGGGGAAACAGTTTGAATCTAAATACTTAATCCGTCTGTAAAGACTTAACAAACCACTGCAGGTTAGCTTAGTTGTGGTGACGTTAGCTTAACTGTTACTGTCCAAATTTAAGTTTGAGTTAAACAACCTGTTGGGCGACTTTTCTCAGAGTGGATCCCAACTTTTATTTCCGTTCATCTTCTCTTACCTGTCAGACAAACGATAAAAATCCACCACTTCGGCATCAAAAACATTTTCCAAATCCTGCAGGTGAGTTTCATTAAAGTTTTCAGATGAACGTCGTCTTCTTTTCTCTTTCCTCTCATCCCTGGACGATGCGTTGGCTCCCGCAGACAGCTAACGGGACTGCAGCGCGCGAGCAGCCGCACCAGCGTCAAGTGTATCAAAATAAAACTCAAAACATCCGGCTGAGGGTTTCAAAATAAAAGCATTGTTGAAGCACATGATTATACCAGGGAAGTAGTATTGTGAGTTTCAGTGCAAAATGTTGCAGCTTTGCCAGAATAGAAACGACCTTGTTCTGCTAAAAAAAATCACTGATGCTCAGCTTTCATAATATAGTTATCAAATGGGGAAACGTTTGAATCTAAATGCGTAATGCTTCTGTAAAAGCTTAGTCATTGCCTAGGTGCTGCTGTAGGGTAGGGCCCATGCTTGTAGCCTGTTTTGCAAAGTTTGTGAAATACAAATGAACGTGTTACAGATTCATTGCAAGTTACTTTTTAGTCTATACTGCATTCATCTGATGGCTGCAAGTAGCGCCACCTGATTATGTGAAGTATGTATGAAACATACTCAGCGCCTGTGGACCCTGTCATATCTTCTTTAGAGCGCAAAAGTCACAGTTTTATCGGTTATCCTTTTATTGTGAAGTCCACATGACCCCATGTCTAGCAGCTGTCTAGTTGTAACTTTATGCAGCAGGGTGGGAGGATAGATGTCCATTGCTGGGAGGCGCCGAGACGCTCTTGCCATAGACAGGGAAGCAGAGGGTGAAACATTAAACATGGTGAGGACAATATTAACATTTAATTAAACGTATAATAAACGTTTCAGATGTGAGTGAACTTCCCAAATAATAGACTACTAATGAATACTACTACTTAAAATATATATATTTTTACCCCACATGTTGTATTGTGTCATAATATGCAACTTGAGGTGTTTGAGAGGTGTAATGTTGCCATCTAGTGTTCAGGATTCATTCAGAAGCTGCTTTGTCAACTTTATTTAATCAGCTTTATTTTTTACAATATATCATGAATTGAATGCATCTCAAAATGTTTCACAATAACATGACATTTTGATTAAGCCCACTGTAAAACTGATAACATTACTATGAGATAAAAGCACATGTTCATTAGGCTATCATATTTCCTTGCATTTTAACAGAAGCTCAATAAAATAATTCAACATAAAAAAAACATGAAAGTTATGGTAGAAAATCGTGTCCTCTTACATTTAATCTTTTATGTATGATATTTTAATATTATTATTATTATTATTATTATTATTATTACTATTCTCATTATGGCTTATATATGTATTGTGTTTTTTTACTCCAATACTCCTTATTTAGTACGTCTAGATTTACTAGGGTTTAGGTCAGAGCTGTGAGATTGTATTGGTGTTTTCCTCTTTTGCTGTTCCTCTCCTCTTCTGGAATGTTCATTCAAGGCTGAGAGAGGATCTCTGTTCCCCAATACATAGAAACCTAGACTGTGTAAATGATGATGCATCCCTATGCTTGGGGCCAGACGCCTGAAGCCACCCTAGGTGGCAGGTCTCTGGACCAGCTGTATATGTGTTTAAGTACTTCTCTGTTTATTCTCTTTTGTTAAATAAATTCTTCAAAAACAACAGTTGGTTGTAACTCAATTCTTTGCTCAACCCCTCACCAGGAATATAATTTTCACGATAAAGGTGGCATGGCAAGAGATTACAGTTTTTTCTGATGGCTTAAGCACATTTTTTGTAACTATTGGCTATTTTTTGCAAAACTCTACACATATAAGAAAACCCTTCACCAAATCATCAAAACATTGTAATTCTCTTGCAAAAGCTAATAAACCTTTCATTAACTCTTCAAACCTTCGTAAAAATGGTATTTTTGTATCAAAGAGTTAACACAAGCCATCACATTAATAAGCACACAATGCGCCAACTACACACTGATGGTATGAATAAAAAATACATCTGGCTTTTGCTTTCTCTGTGCACAAGGTAGGCTATGTCAGTTTGAGGTCATACTTTTGTCATAGTTAGGGATACAAACTTCAAGTACTGGTGTTTATTTACACACATCAAAACAAACACAAGTGTTTTTTTCCAAGTCAAAACACAAAATAGTAATTTCACTGAAAAATTTAAAAAAAAAAAATCAGTCTACATCGTCTCTCTGGGTCTGGCCACAAAATTTCGCCTACATCACCTGCAATGTCCTCTAGTCTAAGGCACCGGGGAAAATATCTTCTGGAATGCTGTATCCAGGCCTGACATGATGCCTGGTCAATATCCCCACATGCCTCCTCCATTGCCTGTAAAAGGGCTATGCGTTGATGGGGATGACGGTCATAGACCT
>NC_060169.1:11487108-11503449 GCF_021292245.1 Micropterus dolomieu | reverse complement strand
TCCAAAAGACGACCATTGACACCTTGCACAAGGAGGGCAAGACACAAAAGGTCATTGCTAAAGAGGCTGGCTGTTCACAGAGCTCTGTGTCCAAGCACATTAATAGAGAGGCGAAGGGAAGGAAAAGATGTGGTAGAAAAAAGTGTACAAGCAATAGGGATAACCGTACCCTGGAGAGGATTGTGAAACAAAACCCATTCAAAAATGTGGGTGAGATTCACAAAGAGTGGACTGCAGCTGGAGTCAGTGCTTCAAGAACCACCACGCACAGACGTATGCAAGACATGGGTTTCAGCTGTCGCATTCCTTGTGTCAAGCCACTCTTGAACAAGACACAGCGTCAGAAGCGTCTCGCCTGGGCTAAAGACAAAAAGGACTGGACTGCTGCTGAGTGGTCCAAAGTTATGTTCTCTGATGAAAGTAAAGTTTGCATTTCCTTTGGAAATCAAGGTCCCAGAGTCTGGAGGAAGAGAGGAGAGGCACAGAATCCACGTTGCTTGAAGTCCAGTGTAAAGTTTCCCCAGTCAGTGATGGTTTGGGGTGCCATGTCTCCTGGTGTTGGTCCACTGTGTTTTCTGAGGTCCAAGGTCAACGCAGCCGTCTACCAGGAAGCACTTCATGCTTCCTGCTGCTGACCAACTATATGGAGATGCAGATTTCATTTTCCAAAAGGACTTGGCACCTGCACACAGTGCCAAAGCTACCAGTACCTGGTTTAAGGACCATGGTATCCCTGTTCTTAATTGGCCAGCAAACTTGCCTGACCTTAACCGTATAGAAAAGCTATGGGGTATTGTGAAGAGGAAGATGCAATACGCCAGACCCAACAATGCAGAAGAGCTGAAGGCCACTATCAGAGCAACCTGGGCTCTCATAACACCTGAGCAGTGCCACAGACTGATCGACTCCATGCCACGCCGCATTGCTGCAGTAATTCAGGCAAAAGGAGCCCCAACTAAGTATTGAGTGCTGTACATGCTCATACTTTTCATGTTCAGTTGGCCAACATTTCTAAAAAATCCTTTTTTTGTATTTGTCTTAATATTCTAAGATATTGAACTTGGGATTTCATTAGTTGTCAGTTTTAATCATCACAATTAAATGAAATAAACATTTGAAATATATCTGTGTGTGTGTGTAATGAATAAATATAATATCCAAGTTTCACTTTTTGAATGGAATTACTGAAATAAATCAACTTTTTGATGATATTCTAATTATATGACCAGCACCTGTACTGTATCTGCTATTCATGTCAGTTGTAGCAGTTAAACTGCCATCCTTTTAATTAACACCTAAAGCACTGCTGAGGGTGCAACTGTGTGTGCACTTTGTCACGGTCAGCCATGGTTTTCGTTCACTTGCAGAGTCATGTACCTCCATGCACCTGGAACGCTTTGATGACGGAAGTTGTAAATTTCAACTGGGAAATATCCCAGTTATGACCCAGTCTCGAACGCGGCACCCAGGCGCTCTTACCAAAGACAGGGAAGCGGGAAGGTGAAGCATGAAACATGGTGAGGACAATATTAACAATTAAACTTATACTAAAAGTTTCCCATGTGAATGAATTCCCCATAATTATTTGTGAATAGACTCCTACTTAAAATATATATTTTGTAACCTCACATGTAGTTTCATGTCATATGCGAATTGGGGTGTTTGAGGTGTGGCCTAATGTCATTAAGTGTTCAGGATTTATTCAGTTCAAAAAGCTGCTTGTTAACTTTATTTAATCAGCTTTATTTGTTTTACAGTATATATCTATATCATGAATTGAATGCATCTCAAAATGTTTCACAACATGAGATTAAAACTGATAAAAGTATATGTACTATTATCATATTTCCTTGCATTTCAACAGAAAGCTCAAAATAATTAATAAAAAAAAAAAACAACATGAAGGTGGCATGGCAACAGATTATATTCTGTATGCTCAACCCTGAGAGATCTGTGGTGACATCAATCCCAACAATCAGAGGAAGCTCTTGTTCAAGTTTCTATATCATTATATTATTAATATTAAAAAAAAAAGTTTATAAACGGGAAGGACAATAAAATGTGTTCAATGCATACATTTCTGTACAAGGATGTAAATTATGTAACTCAAATAAACAAAAACAATCACCAGTTACACCCAACAGCAGATGCCATCACAAGACAGACAGCGAAAAGCCTTGTATTTTTATGTAACAATGCTAACATATCAAGTTTAAAGCTAAAATACCAACTAGATTACACAGCAGTATAAAAAGTATTTTTTCCTAGTAGTTTTGTCTTTGCCCCCCCCCCCACCACTGTACCCTCATAATTGTTTTATCTTTCAAACAGAAAATGACAGATTATGCTTCCTTGGAGGCAAAGATGTTGTTTGAGCCAATTAGGTCACACCTTGACTGAGGTAACTGGCTGCCATTGGAATAAGGTCAGTGGAGATAGAAGCAGGTGATTGAAGACAGTGGTTGATGAAGGTTGGAGGCCTTAATCCTTGTAGTCCTTCCTTGGTGGTTTAAGGGCTGGCACAGGTGGCCTGTCACGATCATCGTAGCGGTCATCATCAAGACGATGGTCTCTGCGGTCATCATAGCGGCGCTTGTCGTCATAGCGATCACTATTCTTGTCACGCCGGTCAGAGTAGTCGCTGCGGCGATCGTCGTAGTCGCTGCGGCGGTCCTTGTAGTCGCTGCGGCGATCGTCGTAGTCGCTGCGGCGGTCCTTGTAGTCGCTGCGGCGGTCGTCGTAGTCGCTGCGGCGGTCGTCGTAGTCGCTGCGGCGGTCGTCGTAGTCGCGCTCATTCCTTTCCTCATACCGGTCACTGCGATCGTCGTAGTCGCGCTCATTCCGTTCCTCATACCGGTCACTGCGATCAGCGGCGCTCTTCACATTGGGGGCATCATTACTAAGTATTTCCTCTTGCCCATCAATGTGTCGACGCTCACCATTTGTAGTCTGCTCTTTGTCGTGGAACTCATCCTCATGAACTCTGGAAAGTGCAGACAGAACAGTCAGTGTGAAAGGTTTTTATTTTATTGTATTTCTTTGGCAGCATTCATCTAAACATAGCTTCCACCATATTTAAAACCACATCTTAAGACCACTGGTCTAAAGCTGAAATTATCTATTTACTAACTATCTGATGGCCTAAGCTCTGGTATTTTCACACTCTGCACTCCATCATTCATCATCACAAATACAGTCCCCTCCAAAAGTATTGGAAGGGTAAGGCTAATTCCTTTGTTTTTGTTATTCACTGAAGACATTTAGGAGATCAAAAGATGAGTATGAGACAAGAGCTCAGAGTTCATCCTTGGTTCAAACCTATAAAGACTGCATTTCCTGTTAAAGAGTATAAACCAACATGAAGACCAGAGAGCTGTCTATGAGAGAAAAGCAAGCCATTGTCAAGCTGAGAAAAGAAGGAAAATCGACCAGAGCCACTGGACAAACATTGGGCATAGCAAGCACAACAACTTGGAATGTCCTGAAAAAGAAAGAAACTACTGGTGTACTGAGCAACAGACGTCGAACAGGTCGGCCAAGGAAAACAACAGTAGTTTAAGTGAGAAATATCGTGACAGCTGTGAAGAAAACCCCCAAAACATCAGTAAGTGACCTCCACAGTGCAGGTGTGAAGGTATCATAATCCACTGCTTGAAGAAGACTCAGAGAGCAGAAATATAGAGGCCACACCACAAGATGCAACCCACTCATCAGTAGGAAGAATGGACCACAATCTTATGGACTGATGAGACCAAGATTAATCTCTGCCAAAGTGATGGAAAGGCCAAAGTGTGGAGAAAGAAGGGAACTGCTTATGATCCGAAGCATACAAGCTCATCTGTGAAGCATGGTGGAGGTCATGTCATGGCTTGGGCGTGCATGGCTACTTCTGGAACAGGCTCATATATTATAATAATATTTACTGATGATGTAACTGATGATGGTTGCAGCAGAATGAATTCAGAAGAGGACAGAAACATTTTGTCTGCCAATTTACGGAGAAATGCATTGAAACTAATCGGGAGGAAGTTTATCATGCAGCAGGACAATGACCCAAAGCACACTGCCACCAAAACAAAGGAGGGGGGAAAAGTGGAAGGTTTTAGACTGGCCAAGTCAATCACCTGACCTTAACCCAATAGAGCTGCATTTCACCTCCTTAAGAGGAGACTGAAGGGAGAAAAACCACGCAGGCTTGAGGCAGTTATTGCAAGCAAGGGTTATGCCACCAAATATTAAAATGTTATTTGTTCCTTTATTTTTGCTCACGTAAGAATGCTGTGGTCTAATACAAACTATCATATGTCCTAAGTTGTTTAACACATCTAGGATGTGAATTCCAGGACATAAAAGCTGAAATTCTGAACTGTTGTCTGATACTCATCTTTTGATCTTAAACCCAAATGTCTTCAGTGAACAACAAAAACAAAGGAATTTGCTCCAATACTTTTGGAGGGGACTGTAAATGCTAATGCTGCTTCCGTGAAGTATGTAAGCTTTTGTGTTTTTGATCCTGAGATTCAAATCTTTTGTTTGGCTTGATAAAAACTAAATATACAGCATATCTAACAATCAGACATTTGATGCATTTTAAAAAATGCATCAAATGGAGCAATATAGCTGTGCAAAATGGGCCGCATCAGATTTTAATCTCTGTTCACATCACAGCGTCTTGTTCGTCAGTCAGTGCGAGTGTGTTTGCGTGTGTTTTAAGGAAAAAAAACAAACAAAAAAAAAACAGACAAACACTCTACCCCATGGCGTATTCCTCCTCCTTGTTTTTCTTCCGGCAGCAGCAGCAATAGATGATGATGACGAGTACAATTAAAACAGCGGCAACTGCACCAATAATTCCTGCAGTGGAGCCAATGTTCATGGAAGCTGCAGGAAGGAAGACAAGTTGGGAGAAGAAAAAAAAATAAAAGCATCTTACTGGAAATACCAAGTTGTTAAATTGTTAATGTAAAGCAGTTATATGAGGTTTCTCTCACGTGGCATGACTGTGAGGGTGATGTTACAGGTAGCAGAGCGGATCTTGTTGCTTGAGGTGCAGATGTAGTATCCTGATGCATCTTTGGAGATATTGTATAGAGACAGGATGCCTCCCTCTGAAAGCAAGATAGACAATCACATAAACACATCACTGCTATCATAATTTTGTTTTCTTAAATTTACAAACTAGCAGTGTTACTGCTCATAAAAATAACCAGAGGGTGCCGAACCAGTAGTTAATCATGTTCACTTGTAGTTTCTGAAAGTTTTGTTGTAGATTTTGGTGATACAAACGATACAAAAAACACCAGCAGATGATCCAAATAACAGTCATGTTCAAAGGGGGTAGGAAGAAGGTGGAAAAACTTTTCTTGTCCTACCCCCACTTCAATGATATGTTTTAGCTAGTTAAATTGTTTGCATCACTTAAAAGTCCATAGTCTGTTGGGTTGACTATAACAAAGATAACGAATTTATTTATTTTTTAATAAATATACAGGTGAAACTCAAAAAATTTGCATATCGTGCAAAAGTTCATTTATTTCAGTAATTCAACTGAAAAGGTGAAACTAATATTATAGACTCATTACATGCAAAGTGAGATATTTCAAGCCTTTATTTGATATAAATTTCGATGATTATTGTGTACAGCTATGAAAACCCCAAATTCAAAATCTAAGAAAATTAGAATATTACATGAAATCAATAAAAAAAAAAAAAAAAGGATTTTAAATACAGAAATGTCAGCCCTCTGGAAAGTATAATCATGCATATGTACTCAGAACTTGGTTTGGGCCCCTTTTGCATGAATTACTGCCTCAATGCGGCGTGGCATGGACGCCATCAGCCTATGGCACTGCTTGAGGTGTTATGGAAGACCAGGATGCTTCAATAGCGGCCTTCAGCTCTTCTGCATTGTTTGGTCTCATGTCTTTCATCTTTCTCTTGGCAATGCCCCATAGATTCTCTATGGGGTTCAGGTCAGGCGTGTTTGCTGGCCAATCAAGCACAGTAATCCCATGGTCATTGAACCAGGTTTTGGTACTTTTGGCAGTGTGGGCAGGTGCCAAGTCCTGCTGGAAAATGAAGTCAGCATCTCAATATCGCTCGTCTGCTGAAGGAAGCATAAAGTGCTCTAAAATGTCCTGGTAGATGGCTGCACTGAATCTGGACTTAATAAAGCACAGTGGACCAACACCAGCAGATGACATGGCTCCCCAAACCAACACAGACTGTGGAAACTTCACACTGGACTTCAAGCATCTTGGATTGTGTGCCTCTCTATTCTTCCTCCAGACTCTGGGACCTTGGTTTCCAAATGAGAAGCAAAATTTGCTCTCATCAGAAAAGAGGACTTTGAACCACTGAGAAACAGACCAGTTCTTTTTTTCTTTTAGCCCAGGTAAGACGCTTCTGACGTTGTTTGTTGTTCAGGAGCGGCTTGACAAGAGGAATACGACATTTGAAGCCCATGTCCAGGACCCGTCTGTGTGTGGTGGCTCTTGATGCAGTAACTCCAGCCTCAGTCCAGTCCTTGTGAAGCTCCCCCACACTTTGAATGGCCTTTTCCTGACAATCCTCTCCAGGCTACGGTCATCCCTGCTACTTATGCACCTTTTTCTTCCACACTTTTCCCTTCAACGTAACTTTCTATTAATGTGCCTTGATACAGCACTTTGACAACATCCAACTTCTTTCGCAATTACCTTTTGAGGCTTTCCCTCCTTGTGAAGGGTGTCAATGATGGTTTTCTGCACAACTGTCAGGTCAGCAGTCTTCCCCATGATTGTGAATTCCACTGACCCAGACTGAGAGACCAATTAAGGGCTCAGGAACCCTTTTGCAGGTGTTTTGGATTAATTAGCTGATTAGAGTATGACACTTTGAGCCTACAATACTGAACCTTTTCAAAATATTCTAATTTTCTGAGATTTTGAATTTTGGGTTTTCATAAGCTGTACACAATAATCATCGAAATTATATCAACTTAAGGCTTGAAATCTCTCACTTTGCATGTAATGAGTCTATATAATATATTAGTTTCACCTTTTAAGTTGAATTACTGAAATAAATGAACTTTTGCACGATATGCTAATTTTTCGAGTTTCACCTGTAGATATTCAAAAAAAATAAAAAAAACAAAAAAGAAAATCACTGTTCCAGCTCATATCTGTCAAGGATTCTTTTTTTAAATAGAAACTTCAGTTGCAGAAAGTTTTTACATAGCTTTAAATAGTTATTACTGTTGTTCCACAGGATAACACCCTGGGTTGTTATACAGTGGAACTTACCATTTGTTCGAATTAACGGTTTACTAAACATTGATATTCCTCTGAAATTGTACATGTTTTCACGTAGATGAGAAAGCTCTTGGATATTTCTAGGCAATTTGTTATTATGTGCTCTAAAAACAATTTGAATAGTTTTGTAGTCAATCAAATCTTTAAATTTTAATATTGTGATTTTAATGAACAATGGATTTGTTGGTTCTCTGTATGTAGTTTTATATGATTCGTATAGCTCTTTTTTGTAGGATAAAGACTGGGTACGCATTTGTTTTGTAAGTGTTCCCCCATACTTCCACACAATAAGTCTGAAGTATGAAGGAGCAGTACAGCATATATAGAGAAGCCTGATTCAATAAGTCTTTGGCTTTATTTAATATTGCTAATGACTTGGATATTTTGGTTTTAAAATACTTTGTGAGGTCTCCAGCTTAATTTGCCATCAATAACTACCGAGGAATTTTATTTCAGGTACTCGTTCTAGTTTTTTTTTTTAAATTTTGTTTTACTCAAGTTCAGTGTTTATTTTCATCAAATCTTCATCTTACTCACTTCCTTTTCTATGGTATCCAGTAGCTTCTCCTAGTTTTCATCACATTAAAGTAGGTTTGTGTCATCAGCAAAAAGAATGGTTTCCACAATTTGTGACACTCACATATATTATTTATATAGAGGTTAAAAAATAATGGCCCAAACACTGAACCCTGTGGCACCCCGCATGTAACCTGCAGCAGTTGTGATTTACATTACTGGTATCAGAGCCAATTTGTCATTCCTTCTGAATTATTTCCCCCTAAACCTGTACAATCAAAATGAATTGACTACCACCATTAAAAGCAAGCTCATTAAAGTAGAGCCACAGTCCAGTGCATCAGCATAGAGAATACTGTGCGATTATAGCGTATCATAAACATGTAGGTGTTGGCAAAGTAACAAAATAGCAATATAGAAATGCATATTCAGGATATCTTTGGGGTACATTCAGTTTAGAATTGTTAGACCTCTTATATAAAATAATTAATATGGCTATCAAATCAAACACATGCCTACACATGTCAGCCATTAAGGTCAACTTCAGGGCAAATACAAAATGGTTACCTTTGGGTTGTTTCTTATTTGTTTGCAAATAATCACACGATTAGTACTGACAGGTAAAGTCAAAAATGTCACATGAAAGAGCAAAACAGCAATATAGCAACAAGAGAGCAAATCAGAGGGTGGCGTGATTCTTTTGCAAACAAAAATATGCCAACGGTTGACATATTTTCCAGGATCAGTAGTCTTATCAGAAACCGTGTCACTAATACTCACGGTCAGTGGTTCGCGGATCTAGAGCACGAGGCATGTTGTTGGTATCTCGACTGACCCACTTATAAGTGGGAGGCGGGGAGCCTTCCGCAGACAAACACTTAAGGGTGATGTCCTGGCCGTACTCTGCCTTACCTTGGATCGTACAGGTGGGCGTAGATGGTGCCACTAGAAGAAAAATGTTGTCATTTTTAAAAACAAAATCACCTGTCTAATGTAATTCAGCCAATCTAAACAGTCAATCTAGATAATAAAAAGGAAATAAGAATAAACATTTAGCCTAACTGATACAAAGTATATTGTAAGGGTGTGAATATATTGTTTCACCATTTTTAATGTGTTGTAACATTAATATGCCAACTGGTAACATGGTGAAGTTTGTAAAACACAGGAAGTGTCCTTTTGATGATCTAGTTCCACATGTTATGCAAATTGGCTGTAAGCATGAGCAGCTGCAATAGCTCACATACACATAGAGAGAGACATTTAAATGCCAAATATGATACTGACTGAGCTTTAACATCTTAAACACACTTAAAAAGGAACAATATTTCTTTCTTTGTAAAAAAAAATTTGTTACCTAGAACCACCAAACTTGCAGAGTCGGACGTAGTGCCCTGAGCGTCACGCGGTATCAGGACTGTACACTCAAACGTCTTGTTGTCCGCTAGTGTGATGGAGGACAGCTTCAGGTCGGCCTTTCCCTTGGAAACGTCAACATCCAGGGACGCCCGACCTTGATACTTCGTACCAACCTCAATTTCGCCATCGAGAGAAAAATAAGTGATGACTGTGTCCTGTAGACAACGACAGCATGAGAGGAACATTAAAGGAGGAAAAAAGCACTGTTCTCTTGTCTTCTTTTTGATCTTATTCATAATACAGTACTAATGAATTAGGTGGTGCTAAAAAAGAGAATGTTGCACATGCGCACATAAAGTAATATAAACACAAACACATCGTAGTAGTCTTACCGATTTAGCGTGGAATTCTGCACCCTGAGATTTCCATGTGATGGTGACTGATTTGGGGACGACTGTAGTTTTAAAGATGCAGGGCAGTGTGATGTTGTCACCCCTGGCATACTCGTATTCGTCCTTTGGGATGTCCACTACGATAGCACCAACACCTGACAACACTGTCAGATTTAAAACAGACCATATTTATTATTAGCCTAACGTTTGGCTGCAATTGTTCATCATTTAAAGAAACAGTGGTTGAGTTGATTGAGTTATTATATAAGAGGGGGGAAAAGTACAGAAATCTTCTACTAAAAATACAATTACTTTGATTAACTTTTAAGTACAAATAAAATTACCCTTATTCAAGTAAAAAGAAGCTAATTTTAAATTTACTAAGAAAAAGTTACTTAGTTACTTTTTTACCTCCTAAAATAACTTATTTATATTGGTTTAATATCTTATTTATATGTATAATTATTTAATTAAATTGCAGTCTTTTGTGATTTGATAAAGAAAAAGCCATATGGCGCTTTCAATTTTAGTTTGTTTGACAGATGGGCTATTTTGCCAAATCAGTGGCACAAAACAATGACATTTAATCTTATAACGGAAATGTTTTCACTTTATTAGGAAACTGTGGCGGAACAGATTAGACCGGCCACAGTGGACTGGGAAAATGGGAAATGATGTAAATGAAATGGACTGTTTATGAAATCATACCCCTATTTACAATCAGACAGGCGGTAATTTTAATGGGATATCATAAGTGTTAGTATAATAAATAGCTAAAGTATTTACTAGCAAGTTGCTAATGCCAACCAACATTGTCATGCACTAATGTCTTTTTGGCTATTTGAAGCAAAGCATCTTACCAAACTACGAAAACTTATTTTTACCACCAATGGAAGTAGGCGATTATTTAACTGACCTCTACATCAGGGGTCCTCAACTACATTTGTTCTAAGCAGACACTGTGGGGGCCGTACTTTCAATTGCCATATTACCATATAATTTTTTCAACTTTCTCAAAATTAACGTTTATTAGTTTATATCAATGTGAACAGATTCCTTCCTACATAGGCCTACTTAACTAGAAAATGCTCTCAGACCGCAGCCAAGGAGTTCACTGAGGAGTGATAATTAAAATCTGTAGCCTAATTGTACATGCAGCTGCCCGTTCTTTTGCATGAGACACCTGTAGTTACTCGTGTTAACAGCAGCCTCTTAATACCACAGGGCACAAAAGTCTGGGGCTGCTAAACAAACTATTGTCGGGCAGTTATTGGTATTTTCCATAATTATGTGTGCTCCTGACTGTTGCATTACTCACTGCAATATTTCAAATTGGTCCGCAGTCAAGAACCGGTTGTCTCGTGTAGCCGCATTGTAGCGGTCTACTTGGCAGCGGTCTGCGCTGATCTTCCTTACAAACATTATATTTCCTGACTACTTCAAAATAAAAGTCAAATTGGGTTTCGCCAGTTAAATGTTTTTAATGTGAAGCTGCAGCAGTTCAGTTTGCATTAGCAGAAACTTACTACAGCTTTTTTCACACAAGATAAAGCTGTTCTCTTGCACTTAAAGTGGTCGCGAGTTTTTCCCTTTTTATATAGTCTATGGTTTTTCCTTGCACTTTTTTTTACTCAGTAAGGGACGTGGCTGAAACTGTAGCTAAGTACAATACTTAGGCTAAGTTAAACTAAAATTACAGATTTAAAAAACTACTTCAAAAAGTAGGATACAAGTAGGCTACACAAAAAAGCTACCCAATTACAGTAACGTAAGAAAATGTAATTCGTTACTTTCCACCTCTTAAGATAATACTACTACTAAAGTTCACAATGTGGTCACTAATCACTTTCAGTCCTCATCTCACACTCAAACATAATAACTCGCCAAATTATCACCCAGCCCCTTGTGTGTGATTGACCTAGCTAGGAGTCCAGGTTACCATTTTCCCAAGATTAGTTTAAAAGGTACTTCAAAACTCTATACATTTAAAAGTCCCAAGTCTAAAATTTACGATCTCAAATTTCAATAAAAAAATTAAATAGCCTACAAATCGTCTTGTTTTTACTATGAATTAATAGCATACCCTAATATGCATAAAAGGTATGACATTTATATCGGAGTGCATTACAGCCTGAGTGTAAAATGTGCCTTTGAATGATTCAGCATGACATCTGTACAAATAGGCCTACCCTATTACCCCACCCTCATCATAGGCCCACACAGCACAAAGAGCACACAGTCGTTAAAATGTTATGTTTTTAACTTTAATACAATTAAGTCAAGAAATCATTGCAACAATTGATAATCCACTAGGCCAAACTGTTTTTTAAGCAATCAAGGCAGAAATGTCCATCTTCTCAGATGTTTTCTGGTTGCCTAAATATCTGCCTATTCGGATTTGTTGCGTTTGTCGAACAAAGCAATAGGCTCGGCTATTAAGACGTCTTCATGGAACCTGGCGGGCATTTTCTATGTCAAATGCATAAGTCTAACCATAAAAAACATGACAGCTAAAATTAATCCACAGCGTTTAACTGATTTTCACCCTTAGCCTAATTATCAAACAGCTCTCTTGTTTTTTTAATTAGCCTAGGCAATAAGCTATGAAGAGAACTATCTGATGATGTCAGTTTTAAGAGCTTCTATTACTTATAAATGAGCCTAGCCTTTGCTTAGGCTACATTCTTTGGTGTGCAAAAGGTAACTTAAACTAATGCTGGGTTTCAGAACACCTGAAGCTGCGCAAACAGGTGTGGCAGGTCATAAGGCACAAAAAATGAGACAAATGTTTTTTGTTTTTTTCCAAGGAATTGGCTAGCATACTCACCCAGACACAGCAGAATCGAGATAGAAATCCTTCCCTCCATTGCCAAGGCTTTTAACTTAACAAACTAACCCTCACTGATTCTTATGCATACAATCGTTTTTCTTAAAATGAAACGCGATCAGCAGCTCTGTAGGTAGCCTATTTGCATCGAAACCAGACGCCTCCGGATGACTGACAGCGCTCTCCGCCAATCACTGCAGCTCCTGCTGTTCCAGTAACATTCTTTATCCGCGCACCTGGCGTGTTTCGGCTTGTCATCTAATGCATACGGCCTACGCCTATTCCCAATTTTCAGGGATTGGACCTCTCCTTCCCTGAATGAGTTTTCTCAGGGTTGTTTTGACAGCAGGAACACATATTGTTTTTCCCATATGGTTTGTTGCAGTTTCCAAACCTAACCAAAGATTTCACAATCAGACATTTCAATCTTGAGCTCTAGCTTTATGGTGTTAATAGCCCACAATATTAACAGAAAAGCATATCGTATAATTTTCTTTATTTATTATCTTTTAACATTCAGCCTAATGTTACAAGAGAGAGACAAGGGACAATAAAAGACTTACAAAATCCAACACTTGACAGAGTGTGGGTTGTTCAGATGTGTGCTTTTGGAAAAAAGAGATGTCCTTTTTATCCTGTCAGACTGGTTTGACGAGGATTTATCACCTAAAGGCACACACACACACACACACACACACACACACACACACACACAACCAACAGAAAGAGAGAAACAACAAAAGAGCTAATGTATCAGGAACTCATTTTAAGCACATCTTCTTTAAAAGCCCACTTTGGATCCAGGGATTTTAGGCAAGTATAGACCTAGCCTACATTTAACCTTCCTTTTCTTTCTGCCTTGAGGAAGCAGTCGCCAATCAGTTGTGCATGACTTTCTACATAAAAATAGTATATTTGAAGATTTTCAGTCAGGATTTAGAGTGCATCATAGAGACAACACTGGTGAAAAATTATCTTCTAATAAACTTTCATTGTTATGCAGATGATTAGGCTACCCAATTATATCTATCAAACCAGATAAAACTAATAAGATTGCTAAACTTCGACAGACCTGGATGCATATTTCTGATGTTAAACTCCGACAAAACAGAAGTTTTTGTACTTGGTCCCAGTCACCTCTGAAACACATGTCAAATAGTTACTCTAGATAGCATTCTCCTGGCCTGTTACTCATGAATTCTAGAGTCTCCAAAGTAGAATGGGAGCCTTCAGCTATCAAGCTTCTCTCCTGTGGAATCAAGTCCCAATTGGGTTCGAAAGGGCAGACACCATATCCATATTTAAGAGGCTTAAGACTTTCCTCTTTGATCAAGCTCATAGTTGAGACAGGCTCAAGTGAGCCCTGAACCATCCCTTAGTCATGCTACTACAGGCCAGGAGACTTCCCATGATGCACTGAGCTCCTCTCTCCTCCTCTCCCTCTCCACCTGTATGTATAAAATATTTGCATTTGCGAAAGTAAACACATCCATAACTTTGAGTGTCCTAGTTTGTTTGGCTCAGTTGTACTGTATTGTTGTGTTGTACTGCAGCGCCACTCAGTGGATGTGACTGGAAAAACACAAGTCAGTTTTCTGTATGGAATAAACCTGCAAATAATACAGTACATCCCAACTTTAATAACTTACAAAATCAATTAAAAGAAGAACATATAGTAGCCTACTTCAGGTGTGGAAAATGAAATACTTTTAAACAGGAAAAAACATGCCCTCGTTCATATAGAATGTAGCAGAAATGTTTAAAATTTCAGCCACTCCAGTGGTTAAAGCAATAATTTGACATTTTGGGAAATTCACTGATTTTCTTTCTGGTGGAGAGTTAGATGAGAAGACAAATACCACTCTCATCAAAGAGTGGTATCTTCAAACCCCACCAGACTATCTATGTCTCTGTGAGGAAGTTGTAGCTTCCCTGCTTCTTATATGCTGGATTCACTTATACAGAAACCCGCTGCAGGTGATTGATCAGAACCACACAGATGCTTTCAATTCCAAGTCCCTGCTCCGATGAGTAGTCTGGCAAGGCAGGGAGCTGAATGATTCGAGCCACAGTGTGTGTAAATTCAGTTTCCAGCCTTCACTTTGGCAGACCTCGCTTTGACGTCAAGTATGTTTTAAGCCTACTACCCTGTCTGTTTGCATCTGTAGATTTCTTCTAAATTAACCACAACAAAGTTTATCTGCATATTTAAACATCATATGCTTTGGTTATTGTTTATCCTATTCACCTGCATTGCCTTGGAAAATGTATGTAAATACTAAACTAATTTGAATATCAATCTGGTGATTGTGATGACATTATTAGACACAGATTTTACTGTATTCACCTGTAGTGTCTCCATTAAGTACAGTACATTAGCCTGCATGGCCTTAGCTGAACTTTAGCTAACTTATTACATTAGCTAGTTGCTCATTATCAGAGAGAGAGAGAAAGAGGGAGGGCATCGAAAGACAAAGTATAAGCTCCCGACCCAATATATTGATATCTGGTTTGATTTTATTAATTTATAAAAAAAATTAATTTATAAAAAAGTTTTAAAAACAACAACACCAAAAAAGGGCACTTTCGCTCCAGGAACAAAAAGGGCAGGTGCTCCTGAAGTTTGCGGATGGCATCGCCCTCATTGGGCTCATCCCTGGTGGGGATAAGTCTATCTACAGGTGGGAGACAATCCGGTGACCTGGTGCAGACAGAACAACCTGGAGAGCGACACTCATAAGACACTGGAGATGGTATTGGACTTCAGGAAGAACCCATCCCCACCCCCCCTATTACAGCTGACACTGTGGAGTCCATACACTTCCTCAACACCATCATCAACCAGGACCTCAAGTAGGAGCTGAGGTCCTGGTAAGATCAACCTGCTAAAGACAATGATTGTGCACTCTGAAACATGCAGGGCCACCACTCCCACCACAAACTGTTTCAGACACTGCCCCCCATTTTTACAGCACATAATGTAATTTGCAAATGTAAACCCCTGTTTTGTATTTTTTGCAGATATTCTGTATACTGCATATTCTGTTTTACTGAAAGTAATGGATTCTGTTCTCTGTTTTCAACTGCTCCCTATCTACTGGTTGTGTCCCTGATTATTTTACGGCTTGCGTGAACCCACTTTTAAAGAAACCTGGTTCAGATCCCTCCCTCCCACATAATTTTAGACCAATTTCAAAACTGCCTTTTACTGCAAAGATTCTAGAAAGAATTGTGTCCAAACAGCTGCTCACTGTACTGGAAAATAACAAAATATTTGAAAAGTTTCAGTCTGGTTTCAGGAAGTACCACAGCACTGAGACTGCCCTGCTTAAAAAGTCACCAATGACCTTTTAATGTCTGCTGATGAAGGCATGTGCTCAGTCCTGGTACTCCTGGACCTTAGCGCTGCTTTTGACACTATTGATCACAACATCATGTTAGACAGACTGAGGCACTGGGTGGGGATCTCTGGTACTGCCCTAGAATGGTTTTCACCCTACCTGTCAAATAGGAAGTATTGTGTGTCTGTAAACAACTATGTCTCTTCGTTCTGTCCAGTTAAATATGGTGTGCCTCAGGGGTCGGTCTTAGGACCCATTTTGTTTTCCTTGTATCTGCTTCCCCTTGGACATATTATCCATAAACATGGTATTTCTTTTCATATTTATGCTGATGACACACAAATATACTTGCCCGTCAGATCCACAGACCCTGGAATGCTGAGTTCACTTAACAACTGCTTTTGTGAAGTTAAAAAATGGATGTCAAATAATTTCCTCCAGCTGAACTCAGTCAAAACAGAAATCCTGGTCATTGGGTCCCATCTGCTGGTTCCCTAGTAAATCACATTAAGCCTGTGGCAAAGAACCTTGGTGTTTGGTTTGATAGTAATTTAAATTTCGAGCAGCACACCACAAAGCTTGTTCAATCATGTTTTTATCAACTTAGAAATATA